>NC_070609.1:3732500-4055000 GCF_027172205.1 Podarcis raffonei
GTCTTGTGGTCTGGTGCGTCTTATAGAGCGAAAATATGGTATTTTATTCTAGACGATGTCCTGCAGATAATTTTTTTAAAAAGCAAAAAACTCTTTCCACTCGCTACTGGCTTAATTTCTCTCTCTCCTTTCCTTCCTAGAATGCTGTCCAAGCTGCCGACGGCCAAAGCGAAAGCCGAATGAATGAACCCCCCCCTCCTGCTCTGACCCCCTTCCACACACACACGGATATATATATACACCCACACATGCCTCCTCTTCCTTCTGCCCCTTTCCTTCCCTCCAGCTGCCCACCCACCCCTTCCCAAAGAGACCCTCCTGACCTCTCACCTCCTCCCCCCCCCCGCCTGCCATGGCCTGGACACGACAGAAAGCCACTTGCCTTCTCCAGTCAACCCCCCCTTTGCTAACTGCGTGCCGGAGACGTCTATTCTCCCAGCGTAGTCCTCTGGGCGGCTGCCGTCCTTGAGCAGAGTTGGCACAGCTTGGAAGCTGTGGCTGTTTGGGGGGTGGGCTGGGCTACGGCCCCTTTCTTATCCTAGTGCCACCCTCCCCGGTTTCCCTCCCTGCCTGCTGAATTTATTTCTTAAGGGAAAGTTGACACGGACCCGCCAGCCTTGGAGCAACACCTTCTTTCTCCAGGAGAAAGGCTCCGTCTTAAACAGGTGCCCAATGCTGGCCAGAGCACACAATCGACCTCCACGCACCTTTTTATGTTTCTTTCTTTCTCCCGGGACGCTCCACTTTCTGCCACACCCATCCCGGCCAACGACGGGGTTGGCGCGAGCCGGTTCTCAATCTTTGCCTGGATTTACACTTTAATAAAAATGGTTGTTGGGGAAAAAAGCAACAACAAGTGTCTGACGTGTGGCCTCCTGGCTGTGATTCCTGCATCGTTGGGGGTTGGGCTCATGTACGGATGGGCTGCTGGGGGGTCGGAGGGTTGGGGGGGTCATGTGACAGTGCCTGCATTTGCCCAAATCACCCACTCCCCTTTCCGCACAGTTTGCAAAAGGGGCAGAGCGTGCCCAGTCTCCCCTCTGCATTTCCGGCCGGGGGGGGTGGTCTCCAAAAAATAATGCGTCCTTCACAAAACATCAAGGGCCTTCAAACGCTACGGGTGGAGCTTTAAAAGAGGGAAGGTAACAGAAGGCATTGGAGGTGTTTGCATTTGGAAATGTAAGACGATCCTGTTGGGTCAGGCCAGCATCCTGCTCTCACAGTAGCCAAATGTCCCAAAGAACCTAGGAATCCAGGTAGACTGCCTCTGGGCCTGGAGGTTCCATAAGAGGCTAAGAAGAGCCTGGTTGCTTCTTGTTGTTTAGCCGTTTAGTCGTGTCCGCCTCTTCGTCACCCCCTGGACCAGAGCACGCCAGGCACTCCTGTCTTCCACTGCCTCTCGCAGTTTGGTCAGACTCATGTTGGTCTCTTCGAGAACACTGTCCCACCATCTCGTCCTCTGTCGTCCCCTTCTCCTTGCACACCTTGCGCCATCTTTCCCAACATCAGGGTCTTTTCCAGGGAGTCTTCTCTTCTCAGGAGGTGGCCAAAGTCTTGGAGCCTCAGCTTCAGGATCTGTCCTTCCAGTGAGCACTCAGGGCTGATTTCCTTCAGAATGGAGAGGTTTGATCTTCTTGCAGTCCATGGGACTCTCAAGAGTCTCCTCCAGCACCAGAATTCAAAAGCATCCATTCTTCGGCGATCAGCCTTCTTTATGGTCCAGCTCTCGCTTCCATACATCACTACTGGGAAAACCATGGCTTTAACTATACGGACCTTTGTTGGCAAGGTGATGTCTCTGCTTTTTAAGATGCTGTTTAGTCATTTAGTTGTGTCCAACTCTTTGTGACCCCCTGGACCAGAGCACCCCAGGCACTCCTGTCTTCCACTGCCTCCCGCAGTTTGGTCAGACTCACGTTTGTAGCTTCCAGAACACTGTCCCACCATCTCGTCCTCTGTCGTCCCCTTCTCCTTGCGCCCTCCATCTTTCCCAACATCAGGGTCTTTTCCAGGGAGCCCTATAGCACACGAATTCAAGCACACCGTAACTCATCCCTGGGGATTTCTCCTGCGTAAGCCCCCTTCGTCCCAGGCTGTCTGAAGTGCCGTATCCTGCGCCCCCCTCCAGTATGAACCTGCCCAGGCCCTAGGTCTTCAGGGGAGACCCTCCTCTCAGGCCCCCATGGTGAGGATGCAGGAAAGGGCCTTCTCGGTGGTGGCTGCTCCCAGGCACTTTGGAACTCCCTGCCTAGGGATGCCAGGCTGGTTCTCTCCTTGCTGTCCTTCCACCAGCAAGTGAAAATCACTGAGGGGAGGGACACAACCCTTTCCAGTGAGTGAACCGCAAGGCACCCACCAGCTTATCGCTCAGGCATGTGTCTGTTCTTCCTGAGTCGGGCCACTTTAATGTTGACAACATCAGAGTGCAAGATCCTAGGTTCTGGCATTTGTGCTTCTACAGCATTGCATGGCCTGGTTATTTAAAAAAGGAAACTGGAGGTGATGTTACTTCTGTCAAAGATGCTAAAATATCTGTGTATTCTTGCCCTTTTGATGCTATGATAACGGAAGCTAAGGGAACTATACTCCTCAAGAATGCTGATGGATTTTAGCGGAGGAGAGATGCCCCAGGATCTGAGCAGGAGAAAAACTCTCCCTGCTTTTGGCTTCCAGCAACTGGTATTCTGAATTACTGCTGCCTCCAGCTGCCATCAACAGCCCTCTCTTCCATGAATTCCTCCAATCCTCTTAAAGCCATCTGGGACCCCACATTTAAACTCTTCCCTGGTCTCCTGCTGGCCCTAGTAGGACCAACTTGGCCAGTTAGTGTGGGTGGTGCTGTGGGTTAAACCACAGAGCCTAGGACTTGCCGATCAGAAGGTCGACGGTTCAAATCCCTGCGATGGGGTGAGCTCCCATTGCTCGGTCCCTGCTCCTGCCAGCCTAGCAGTTCAAAAGCACGTCAAAGCACAAGTAGATAAATAGGTACCGCTCTGGCGGGAAGGTAAACGGCATTTCCGTGCGCTGCTCTGGTTCGCCAGAAGCGGCTCAGTCATGCTGGCCACATGACCCGGAAGCTGTACGCCAGCTCTCTCGGCCAATAAAGCGAGATGAACCCCAGAGTCAGCCACAACTGGATCTAATGGTCAGGGGTCCCTTTACCTTTACCATCACTTGATGTTTACTGACTGGGGTTTCCCACCCCCACCCCCAATGACCCCTGGGTTTTTTAATTTTATTGAGATCAGTGCTGCATTTATGTTGTATTTTATGCTGTTTCTATGCTGTTTTTAAGTCACATTTTGATCAGTGTTTTGTGTTTGCTGTTAGCCACCCTGAGCTAACGGGTGGGGTATAAATAAAAATTTAGTTTAATTTAATAAGTTGGTGGCCAGCCCTGCCTCCTGTGTGTGATGGCCTGGGACTCGGGCTCGGACTCGGAACCAGAGGAGTCTCAGTCTGCACCGGATCCTTTGCCTCAGGCATCATCTGAACCAAGTCTGGGGCCTGATTCTGAAGAGTCCCAGTCTGCACAGGTTCCCCTGCAGCAAACACCAGCTGGGCTGTGTCAGGGGCCTGAGCCTGCCCTGGCTCCAGATGCAGGGGTGACCTCGTTGCCTCCAGCTGGGCCATCACTCACAGCTGCTCCACTACCAGTTGGGTCAGGGGAGGCTGAGTAACCCACCGACGTCTCTTGAGCTGCAGAGACTGAGGTCTGAGAGACCTGAGTACTCGCAGGAAGAGTGCTCGCCTTCAGGTGGAACAGGGAGGTAAGTCGCCAGGGGATCAGGACCGGCCGTCACCCCGACAGAGATAAAAGGCTGCTGGACCCCACCCCAGGTTGCGGGAGCAACATTGCTGTATGCTAGATCCTGCACCTGTCCTTGCCTGGTTTCCTGCCTTGGCCCTGTCGGACTGACTCCCAGCAGAACCTTCGGATCCTGGACAGCACCAGGACCGGGTTACCCCCGGGCCCAGCACACTGCGGCAGGGAGTTCCACAGTTTTAACTATGTGCTGCGTGAAACGGTAGTTCATTCTAGTTCCAAACTCTTAAATCTTTGGAATTCAGCGAAAAGCAGGGTTGGAAGGTTCAAACCAAAAGTTGGCTGGAAGTCCGGGGGAGGGGGTGACATGCAATTGAGATCCAGACAGAGGAGCATCAAAGCTTCCTCCTCTTGCAAAACTGTCTTTGCTATTTTTGCTAGCCAGAGTTAAGTGCAGGGAAGAGTTGCCAGCTGGGTCCAGAGTTCTCTCCTTGCCCCCCCCCCGCAAAGGACTCTATAAGGGCTCTTGTGTCCCCTCCATAAGGGAAGATTTTCTTTTATTACAATGGAATGCTGGAAAGACCCTACAAGATTCCTCCCATGCAGAAGTGCCACCTAGGAAATTTGTGCAAGAGAAGAAGGCTACCAATCACTACCAGCCACAAGGGCTATATTCTGCCCTCTACAGTCGGGGGCAGTAAGACTTCTGAATCCCAGTTGCCGGAAACTGCAGGAGAGTTGCTCTTGTGCTCGGATCCTGCTCGCAGGTTTCCCATCATGGCTGGCCCTGTGAGAACAGGATGCTGGACTAGGTGGGCCCCTTTAGCCTGATCATCATCATTTATTTTTTTACACCCTGCCCATCTGGCTGGGCTTCCCCAGCCACTCTGGGCGGCTTCCAACAAAATATTAAAATACAGTGGTCTGTTAAACATTAAAAGCTTCCCTAAACAGGGCTGCCTTCAGATGTCTTCTAAATGTCTGGTAGTTGTTGTTCTCTTTGACATCTGGTGGGAGGGTGTTCCACAGGGCAGGCGCCACCACCGAGAAGGCCCTCTGCCTGGTTTCCTGTAACTTTGCTTCTCGCAGTGAGGGAACCGCCAGAAGGCCCTCGGAGCTGGACCTCAGTGTCCGGGCAGAACAATGGGGGTGGAGACGCTCCTTCAGGTATACAGGACTGAGGCCGTTTAGGGCTTTAAAGGTCAGCACCAACACTTTGATCATGGGTTCTTTTGAATTTTAGACCCTGGATTTAAGGGTTGTAACTACACACATACACCCCAAAATCTGCTTTCCTGGAGATCTTACCACATGTGCTTTCGCTTAGCATGCTGCAGAGGGCACTCCAACACCAAACAAGGTCCCGGCGCATAAACATGTCACTCACCCGTAATAGCAGCTTCCTGCCACCCGGCCACCCCAAGTTCTGCCCCGCCCTGAACGTGAAGGGTTAAGGCACAAGGTGATGGGGGTTTCGGTGCGGAGAAAGCCAGGCAGCTCTACGGCTCGAGGTTTTTCTTTTTTTTTTATTGCACCTTAATGTTAACTTTACAGGAGTTTGAAAAAATAGAGATCTTATATCCATCGTTAAAAAGTGCATTTTTCAAAGCTGTCTTTATTTGCTATTTTTGCTAGCCAAGGTTAAGTGCAGGGAAGAGTCGCCAGCCGGGTCCAGAGTTCTCTCCCCTCCTTCCCGTCCGACGGCCCCCCCTGCTGCTTAACAAAACAACATCACACACAAAAATAATATTACAGCACAAGGGGGTAAAAATAATATAATAATTATTATAATAGTTAAAAAATTAAAAATATTCCCCCGTTTCCCCAGCAAGTGTATAATAAGCAATTAAAAATAAAAGCCGGTTAAAATAAAAGTCCATAAGATTAAAAATAATTCTGGTTTAAAAAAAAAATTAAAAAGGAACACAACATTGAAAGCTTGGTCACGAGGAAAGTTTTTTGGAAACATCCTGAACGGCGTGCTCTAGAGCTCCATAAAAGCAACAAGGCAGCTTTTTTTCGTTTTACCCCAGTCCATAAACACACTCGTGTGGCAGGTTAATAAGAGGCAGCGCGGTGTCAGAAGCGGGCAGCGCTGTTGCACAAGATCACGCACAAGAGATACACAAGCGCCGCTTGGCGTTGGCAACCAAAGCAACAGGGCGCAAGGAGACCCTGGGGTGGGGGGGCCACTTCACAAGCAACACGGCTGCAAACCGATTGAAATGCTGGGACAGGCTGAGCCACTGACACTTTTCAAAAAGGGAGCTCACATTTGAGGATCCGGGCACCCTAAAGTGATATCCACCAGGGTGCAGCCAGGCAGGAAGGAAGCCAGAAGCCCAGAAATTAGGAAAAGGCTGCAGCCGGGGATGGAAGTCAGCTAAATATCCAGAGGTTTTTTTTCCTCACCAACAGTGTCACCAAGGGAGAAAAGGATGGTGGGGAGAAGAGCCAGCTTCAGAAACCACGGATACATCAAGCGAAAGGGAACAGGCAGCTTAAAGTACATAGTGTCACAATATCGAGGGTCGGGGAAGGAAAGCATCTATACAAGGAGGGGGGAGAGAGGTCCGTTCACAGTATATCACCAAGCGCAGTTCCCCAACATCCCGGCAAAACGGTTGCCAGCCACCCCCCCACAGGAAACCGAGCAAAGGCAGAAGCCCCTAGTGGGAAGAGGATTCATTCGGGGGTGGGGGGGGATGTGGCCAAGTTTAAAAGGCGGTGGGTAGACCCAACGTAGAGCTGGCCCCCCAACCAGCTGGACAAAATTAAGAGACGTGGCGTTCCAGACAGCCCACTGTGCAAATTCCTAGCAAAAAAGCTTTCTTTACAAGCATGGAGGCTGCCATCCTCTTAAAAGGCTTCCATATTTTCTGACAGGCACACCAGGGCTGCCAAACTATTGCACAAGTTAAAAATCTGGTGAGTTTTGCAGCCGAGGTTCTCATTAATTAAGTTTTCAATTTTGTATTGAACTCAATATATATATATATATTAACACAGCATGAAGAAAAAGAAGAAAACTACTTTTTCTTCATACTTTGTTAAGAGCAAATACTTTTCTACTGCCCTTTGATTATATTCCCAGGACATTCACCAAAGCGCCTAAACTGGTAATCGTGTGAACTGGAATAATTTCTGCTTGCAAGCCTATTAAAGTAGACTTGCTCCTCTGTGCGTTAAGGGTGCAACTCATAAGGAACTGAATTCTGTTGTGCTTACTTCTGAGTAAGCATGCACCTCTGATCAGGCAGCAAGCTTAAACCACACAGAAAACAACAGCTTTTAAGCACCTTCTGCGCCATATTCTAGACCTTTTTTTTGAGGTTGCCAGTAGACACATGCCAAAATAAATTGGGAAAGGATGGTCACTGGCTGGTCAATCTCTCAACCACGTTTCATAGTGCAGGCTGATAACTTGGAAAAGTGCCTTGAGAGTGCCCATTTCTAACCATGCAGCTGGCAGAAGATCCACAAGCAGCCAGACAATGTAGGGTCTGCTAGAACAGGGGGGAGGAAGCCCACCCCCATTCCTCCTCATTCCCCCTACTGAGAGGTCACCCCCTTTTGCTCGGCTTCTTACAACAAGATGACCCCTTGGGGTCCCTTTCCAAGTCTACAATTCTATGATTCCATGAACAAAAGGCAGCAAGAATCAGAACCATCGTCACAGTCCATACTCAGCCAAAAAGTCCACGTTCAGCAAAAGGCAAGGGCCCCGTTTCCCCCCAGAAAGCAAGTTTTAGGCTCAGAGTTCTTCCGAGGCGGAGGGTAGATCATCCATCGCTGCAGCCCAGAAACATCCATCCTCCTTCGCTCTCCCATTTGGAAATTGCAAAGCCCAAAAAACAAGGAAATGTTGAAAGCGACCGTCGACACACAAAAAGGCGTTCCACTCACTGCACCCCGGCAGTCTGAACATCAACAACAACATGGTCACAGAGCTTGTGATTGTGGGTGCTGGTGTAGCAAGGGCTGGCGGGTGACTTGGTCTCTTTATAGATAGATATTGGTGTTTTAAAGGTTCGATGCTCCCAAGCTGGGGGGGGGGGGTGCGCATTTGCCATTTCTCTCTCTCTCTCTTGTGCCCCCCTTCGCTTAACGCAGAAGTTTGCGCACGTGGGTCGTTTTGGGTTTTTTTGTTCCAATGGAGGTCAGGCAGAGAAAAGGTTTCGCGATTGGGCTTTTGCGTTTTGTTTTTGCGCGTGTTTTGTTTTTTTGAGTTTCACAAGGCAAGGAGCGAGGGAGAGTTCAGGGAGTCCGAGGACTGGTCGCTGCTGCTGTTCCGCTGGTGTGTGGCTCCGCAGCTGGCTCCCTCTGGGTAGGTGAAGACAAACGAAGACGTATAGGAAGGGTTAGCCGGGTACGGGTCGGTCAGCTGTTCACCATGTGAAAAGTAAGAACTAGAAAACGCTACCTCCGCGGGGGACAAGGCCTGCACTCCGCCAAGGGTCTGCTGGTAGTGAAGGGGCAGCGACGAGTAGGCCGTGGGCCCAAAGGGGTCCTCCTTGACCGCCAGGGCTAAAGCGCTCACCTCGCCCGAGGTGCCCGGCTGCCCGATCAGTTCTGGCACGTCCTCGTAAGGGATCTTGCAGCTGGGCTTGTGAGCCACCAGGACAAACTCCAGCCGTTCGCGTTCCTTCTGAAGCTCCGCGATCTCCGACTCCAGCTCAGCCTTCTCCTCCTCCAGCTGGTCGGTCTCCTGGGGAAGGAGCGGGGACATCAGCGGAGTCAGCAAGGAAGCCATGGGGGGGGGGCAAGGAAGGGGAGGTGAGATGGTGTGGAATTGGGGAGCTGGGAGGGAAACCACCACCACCAGTTCCCTTGGATGGTGCGTCTGGCCAAAATTCCCCAGAAACTCAGGACCGCAATACCTTAAGGACCACCTGATTCTATCTGAACCAACCCAGACCCTGAGATCATCTTCTGAGGCCCTCCTTCGTGTGCCTCCTCCGCGAGAGGTCCGGAGGGCGGCAACACAAGAACAGGGCCTTCTCTGCGGTGGCTCCCCATTTGTGGAATGCTCTCCCCAGCGAAGTTCGCCTGGCGCCTTCATTATACAGTGGTACCTCGGGTTAAGAACTTAATTCATTCTGGAGGTCCATTCTTAACCTGAAACGGTTCTTAAACCTGAAGCACCACTTTAGCTAATGGGGCCTCCTGCTGCTGCTGCGCGATTTCTGTTCTCATCCTGAAGCAAAGTTCTTAACCCGAGGTACTATTTCTGGGTTAGTGGAGTCTGTAACCTGAAGCATATGTAATCCGAGGTACCACCTGTACACCTTTAGGCGCCAGGCAAAAACATTCCTTTTTAACCAGGCCTTTGGCTGATCTGATTGACATCCTATGGCCTTTTAAAATGTGTTTTGTCTTGTGTGGGCGGCTATTGGGTTGTTTTTATTTTTATTAGGTATTTTGTGGCTTTACATCTTGAGTTTATTCTGTGAACTGCCCAGAGACCCCCAGGTATAGGGCAGTATATAAATTCAAATAATAACCACCACCACCAGAAGGTTGGTGGTTCAAGCCCAGCCAGGGACTCCTGTGGGCAGTCTGCATCTGCCATCTTGCCTCGCTGCCTGCTCCAATACCCAGCCAAGGAGAAGCAAGGGTGTTCATGGAGCCCACCAGACTAGACCCAACTCATCTGCCTTTTCCATATGCTATACAGAGACCAAACTTCCCTGGAGATCACCAAGCTCTCAAAGTCTTCTCTAATTCCATCAACTTCAGAGGATAAACTGCTTTAAAAGTGTTATGGGGGGCATCCTAGTTTTGGGGGGCATTGCAGTCAGGGACTCTGCCATTTCTCCTGCTCTAGCCAAGCAAGCATCCCTTTGCCCTCTTTCAAAATGGCGCCTGCAGGACCAGAGGGGCCACTGCTGGCCGAGAACCGGTCTGGCCAACGGACTCTATGGCGCCCATTCCTCCAAGATGGCGGCCTAGAGCACTTAGGAACTTGGCAGGGAAGGTGGAGGGAAAGCAGGAGGAGACAACCCCCTCTCAGCTTGAAGCTCAGGAGGGAGGGAGGAACTGGGGTTTGCCTGGTCCCCAAAAGATGGGGATGAGCTGTCCGTTTTTGAAGATTTGTAAATAAAGCTTGTTATCCTAAATATGGGAGCCCAAAACAGCTTAGAACAAGCCACAAGGAGAAGGGCATTAAAAATCAGCGGTTGCAGCCTTTTTTTTTAAAAAAAAACCGAACACCTTTTTCAAATATCCCAATGGAAGAAAAAACATTTCAAACTCTTTGCCCTGAAAAACCTGGCTTTACCCCACGGTCATAGGGAATGAAATAATCGGCCGTTTGTAGCCCCTTAAAATGGTAATCCCTGCCACGCAAAGACAACATGGGGTAGTGGTTAGAGCCTGAGAGACACCAGGATTCAAACCCGCACTTGGCTGTGAAGCTCACCGTGAGCCTCCGGTCACAGTCTCTGTCTCTCAGCCTGACCTACTTTGCAGGGTTGTTGTGGAGGTTAAATGTGAGGGAGGTGGGATATAAATGCAATAGACAGAAATTGGCCATTGAGGAAGAACAGGGCCCTGAGGCAGCTCCACCTCCCTCAAAGCTTGTGGGTTCCCCCCCCCAAGGGCAGGGCCAGTGACACCAAAAAGCTCATAGCCAGGAAGTCCCCGTTCTCCACTCACCGCTTGAAGTCGGTCTGTCAGTTCACGGCGGCGATTCCTGCACTTGGCCGCTGCAAGCTTGTTCCTCTCCCTCCGGACACGGCGTTTCTCTTCTTCCTCAGGTGTCAGCTACAAGGGCAGGAGAAATAGGCAGTCAGTCCGTGGATGAAGGCTAGAGACAATTCTCCCTTTCTGGACATGGCATCGTCCCAAAGGACTTTGCCACCACCTCTCTCCTGCAGGGCAAACCAGCTGCATCCATCCCTAATGAACCTTGGAGAAGCTGGTCTATCTTTGCACTTCATGAAGAGACAGAAGATCCCTTCCCCTGACTGGCTGTCAAGAATCCTGGGATCCACACAACCGACCCCTGCCGTCAACACTATCTTTCTGGTGGGGCAAATGGACATACTGGGTTTTACTCCAGTTTTCAACCCAGGAGAATACACTCAAGTAACCCTGTGAGACTCTTAATCTGGGGGTTGTGGGTTTGAGCCTCGCATTGGTCACAAGATTCCTGCATCGCAGGGGGTTGGAGTAGATGACTAATGGTCCCTTTGCAACTCTGCAAGTCTAGGAAAAGATGCAGCAACGTCGGAGCACCAGATTTGGGGGGGTCAAGCAGCCCACTTTAGCTGGACGCTGCTCAGCCAGGGATCCGAAGTGGTTCTGGCTACAGTGGACTGGCAAATCTGTCGCTGCAATCTGGATAAGTCACCCATACTTTCCCCCAAGCTACCAAGGGGGCGAGAGGGCGGAGAAGGCAACCAGCCAACATCCCACCCCAAAAATATATATACCAAATGCAACCGTTAAGGCTATTTGGGGAATCTGTCAAGCGGGGCCAAATCAAGGGTGCAAAACGATTTTGAGTTAATAACCTCGTCGCCGGCTCCCCAGAGGAAGTTCCACAGGAGAAGCAGGGCCCTACAATCCTCCCCGCTCACCGTTTCCTCCCGAGTCCTTCGGGGCCGGGCCCTGGTGGAGCGTGGCTGGGCGGCAGGCAGCCCCGAGGGGCCGGCACCGTAGGCAGCACTCAGTCCTGGGGTGGAGTAGCTGGTTCCCGGCAGGTCGTAGGGGTCCACAGTGGGTGGCTGTTGCTGCTGCTGTTGTTGTTGAGGCATTTGCTGGCCCGGAGGCTGCTGAGACTGGGCCATGGAGGAAATCAAGGTGGGCTGCACCAACCACTGCAGGTCTTGGCTAGTCGATATGGCAGTCACTGTTGGCACAAAGGATCCGGGCATTTCCCCAAGGCCACTGCACTCCTGAGGAGGGAGAGAGAGAGAGGGAGGCATGCATGCTCAGAGGACGGCAGAAATAAGGCTTCCATGTTCCTTCTTCACGAAACACCTTTGTAGGCAACCGTGGCCTGAATGATCCAGGTGACATGGATCATTTGCCCCCAAGGCGAATGCCTAACAAATGAAGTGTTTTGCTTTATCAATAAAATCTTTGTGGGAGCTAGTGTGTGCAGCTGGTTTCTTCTCAACCTCATTCATTATTACGGTTTTTAAAAAGCAACCTTGGCCACTGCCGAGGGCCTTCTCGGTAGTGGCACCTGCCCTGTGGAACGCCCTCCCACCAGATGTCAAAGAGAAAAACAACTACCAGACTTTTAGAAGACATCTGAAGGCAGCCCTCTTTAGGGAAGCTTTAGGGGAGACTACTGTTGTTTAATACTTTGTTGGAAGCCTCCCAGAGTGGCTGGGAAAACCCAGCCAGATAGGTGGGATATGAATAATAAATTATTATTATTTAATGTTTGTAAGTCGCTTTGAGTTCATGGGGGGGGGGAGAGAAAAGTGATGAGTAATAGCCTGCTGCCCTCCAGGTGTTCACAGAACTGTAGAGTTGAAATGGGATCTGAGGGTCATATAGTCCAACCCCCTGCATTGCTGAACTACAAATCCCATCAACTTCAGCCGGTGTCAAATGCCATCAGCTTTAGTCCCAATGACACCTGGAGCACCAACCCCATGTCTAAGCCAAAGTGTCTATCTAAGACCAAAGGGGGTTGGACCAGATGACCCCTTATGACCCCTTGGCAACTCTATGAAATGAGCCACCACAGCTGGCTCTGTCATCTAGTCCTGCCTGCCATCTGGGTTATGGGAGAGGAATTGCCAGCTGCAGTGGAGATGCAACACAGATATTCTGTCAGTGAGCGTGTTGGATTTCTGTTAAAAGAGTTGGTGGAAGCTTGTGGCAAACACTGTTCCCTCTCCAGCTTGAGAACTGAAGGCTAACCTCTCATTCCTCAAACCGGTAATGACATCAAGAAATATTAACAAATATCACAAGATCAAATGAAGGGAAAGCATCAGCCATCAGTGACTGCCACCACGATGGAAACTTTTAGGACAAGATACCAGAATTCTCTTTATTGCTTTTCAATAAAGCAATATATATTTGCGTGTGTGTGTGTATATATGTGTGTGTGTGTGTGTGTGTGTGTGTGTGTTGTATTCTGCACCTAAACTGGGAATAATAGTCTCTGGTTTGAAACCTTGGCTTTTTTCTCGTCTTTTTTTAGGACGAATCCTCAAAGCACACAAGCTACCAGAAGGTGTGATATAATAAGAGTCCCAAGTACAGTAAGATCTGAGGGGAAGAAAGCTGCTGGCGATTCCCCCTGCAGGTAACACAGCTCAGAAATAACTCAGACAAGGAGCTCTAAAGCAACTCAGCTCCAGGTGGGGAAAGGAGTGAATTGGGGGGCAAAATGAGGCTCGTCCCTAAAATTTGCTGCTCCTTCCCTCAAAAGCAAAGGAAAGGGTTTCACCCGAGTGACGCTATGCAATTCACAGGAAAGCCAAGCTGCCTCCAAGCCACTTTATCTGGCCTTCCGCCCCACACTTCCAAATGGGTCGGGGGCTGGCTGCCATTCCTGGCTGGAGTGTCAGAAGCAAGCACATTTATACCTAATATTATTACCCATTTCCCACGTTCGCCAGCGGGTCAGGGGAAGCTGTGGGGCTGCTCCACCCCTTCATTGCACCCCCCTCTGAATTGCAGAGGGGGGTGCGCGCCCCTACAGAGCTCCCAGAAGACCAGGGACAACACTGGGAGGGCGAGCAGGCATGCATCTTCCTCTCCCAATTTAACAAGGGAAGGAAAGAGATGGATGCTTATTATGGGCTGGAGCAAGGCCCCTTTCTCTCTCCCAGCTAAAGGGGGCATTATGGAGTGGGGAGCTGGCAACTGCCCCCCGAAATATGGGACGCAAAGCATTGCACTCCTGCTCCTTCCACAGTTGGAGAGGACTATTTTTAGCATTTCCTTTTTGCTCTGCTGACTTGCACCAAGATAGAAGCAGCAGCAGCAGAAAAGACTGGAGGGGGCGTGGCCTCCCCTTCCCAGGCCCGGCCAATCCGCGCGCTCCTCCCGCCCGCCCCGCCCCTTAGCAACGGGGGTGGACCGGCGTTCCAAAATAACCCGCGCGCCTCGGGGAGGAGGAGGAGGTGGAGGAGAAACGCGCCGTGCGTGCTTCACGTCAGCACGGAGGGTTCCAGCACGTCATGCGTTACGCACAACCCCGCCCCCCTTTCCCCCCTTTCGTCTTCGCGCTCGCCTCCTCCACTCCCCCCTCCTCCTCTCCGCGCATGCGCGTTCGAAACCCCGGAGGGAAGCGGGGTGCGGGAAGCGGAGAGAGAGTTGAGGAATGCGGACCGCAGGGGAGACTTGCGCGCGCGGGGAGAGTTTTGCGGGAGATCCGTTTCAATTGCTATTACGGGAATATTTTAATTCTCTTTTGCTTTTCAATCGCGGGTCGGACACCCGATCCGGAGAATTAATTTCCGCGTGCTTTAAAAACAAAATAAAATAGGGAAGAGGGGGGGGGATCTGTACCGCGATCGGGATCAATTTGGGAGGGGATCGGCCGAAGTGGGCAGGCGGGGCAAAAAAGGAAGGACGGCGGGGAGGGAAGAGGAAAACGAAAAGCACATGCAGTTGCGGTGGGGGGGGGGCGTGAGAGTCCTCCGAGAGGCATGCAATCACCGGAGACCCCCAGGGGACCAGCGCTTGGAACAGGGGCTGGGGGTGCAGGGAGTTGCAAGGTGGGTAAGAGGGGAGCCCCGTCCCCGCCTCCGATCTCCTGGATCCCGGCGCCCGGAAGAGTCCGGTGCAAAGCACGCCCCCCCCCGCCCCGCCTCCCATGGCTGGACGAAAGAACCCGGCAGGCAAGTGTGTCCCCCCCCACACACCCCGCTACCCGCGGCTCTCTTACCTGCGAGGAGGCGGCAGCGGCGGCCGTGGGGCTCCCGAAAGAATCCACCGAGGAGAGGTACTGGGACTCGGCCGAAGGGGACGAGCTGCACCGGGAGGTGGAGTCGTAGTCTCCGGGGAAGCCCTGATACATCTCCCTCGGGGGCGCCGGGGAAAGGCCGCGGCCTCGCCGGGGGCGCCTGGAAGCCAAGGTGAGCGCCGAGCACAGCCAGCCGGCCGACCCTCCCGCCGCTGCTGCTGCCGCTGCCGTGGTCGCCGCCGCCGCCGGATCCGAGGCGGGAGGAGGCTCGGGCTCGGGGCGCCTCCGAGAGTTGCTCTTCTCCGGGTCGCCTGGCGGAGGGGGAGACGGCTCCCTCGGGTCCCCCCCTTCGCTCTCCTTTCAAAGCAACAGCATGGTCCCGAAGGCAGCGGCAGGCCGAAGTTCCACCGGTCGAGCCAACTCCAACCCCAACGCGCGCCCGGGAGAAAAGCCTCCCCCCTCCCCCCAAACAAGCAGCCAGCAATCCGAAGCGATCGGTCGGTTTCCGAGCAGTAGTGTCGGGATCTCCCCTCCGGCGCTGGCTTCTGTCTCCGCTGCCCGCCGCCGGTCTTCCTTCCCGGGCCCGAAATCTTATGAATGAACCACGCTCTGCCTCGCAGCCTATTTATACAAGAGGGGGGCCGTGCCCCTCGTGACGTCAACCAGGAAGCGCGCCGATCCGGCCCCCCAAACGCGGATCCCCGGCGATCCCGGACCTCGCCGACCCCGAAACTCGGCCCGCGGCTCCCTCTCTCCCCGACCTCCCCGCTTGCCCAAAGGGGTCTCCGTGCGGGGCCGCCAAAGGGCTATTTCAGCGGGGATCCCTCGCTCCGCCCCGCCGGAGTTCCTGTGACGCAATTAGCCATATATGGCCTTGTCTCGGCTGTGTTTGTTTGGTATCCTAGCAATGACGTCAGAGGGAATCCCTTTCTCGATTCGGCGGCGGCGCTGGAGAGCTTTCGTGTTTGCCGCCGCGGCTTTTTATTAGTAGAAACTTTTACTACCGTTCTAGAAATGGCATTGGGAGCGGGAGGCGCGCGGAGGGGAAGGCGAGGGGGGGCGCATCTCTTCTTGCCCCCCCCTCCAGAAACCACCCCCCCACCCCACATTAGGGAGAAGACTCCGGGGGATGCTTTTAAATACCTGCCAAGGAGTAGATTTGTATTATTGCCAGGAGGATCGGCAGTTACCCCCACCTCCCCGCCAAAAATATATATCACTGTATTATAGTTCACTCACGGAACTCATTGCCACAAGATGTGAGGATGACCCTTTTAGGGAAAGAGCGAGGAGAGGGGAAAACTAATTCAGACAAGCTCCAGCAGTCTACAGCCAATAACCCGCTTGGTTCAAAGGTAGACATTTATTTACGGTTGACATTTATTTAATTTTTGCATATTACCAAGAAATAAAAAGGTACGTGGAATGAATTGTACAATACTTTGCCATTCACAGCCTAACATTCGTTGTTTGAAGGTAAGAGAATCATACACACACACACACACACATATACATACATACATTCTGAATTGTTGTATCACATTGGATGTAAACTAAATTGCTCTAAACTCTGAGCCTCACAGGTTACTGCCCCTCCCCCCACATCAGTTCACAAATGAGTTGATTGATCCCACTAATTAAAGCTTACATCTCTCATATTCTCCTATTTTGGAAAGGTCTTCAGGAGCCATTCTGCTTGTGACCCATAAATCTGCCTGAGTTTTCTTTTTTCCTCTTCCCTCACAATCCCTTTTTCCTTTTGTGCTGGGCAGGGGTTTTCAGTGACATTTGCTAAGCCCCTCCTCGACAGCTTCATTTGGCTGAAGAGCAGGATAAAAATGCTTGGCATCAATAAGGAACATTCCCAACATCCTGGGAACATGGTGGCGCTGTCCGAATTCATTCTTTGGCTGGCTTTCTTCTCTCTCCCTCCCTCCCCACCCCCCGTTTTTATGATGAATTTGCAAACTAATCATCATCACCCTTCATTCAGATGCCTCACTAAAAGCCCCAGGGCTGCGGCTCAGTGGTGGAACACCTGCTTTGAATGCAGAACGCCCAAGATTAAATCCTTGGCACCCTGCACCTCCCTGACCCAAACAAGAGTCCAGTTCTAATCAGAGCGGCTCTGGGTTCGAGACAGCCTGCAAGCAGCGTCCCTCAGTTTCAGAGGGGTGGAGCCTCAGCTAGAGAGCGAATTCAGAGGTGCAAATCTCCTCTGTGGATGAACCGAAATATTGCCACTCCCACGCATGCTTCACCTGACCTTTCCATAGCTTATGTAAGTGCAAGACAGACACACCCTTCCCAAGGGTTTGGACTGGAGTCTTGTTAAAATCCACTTTCGTCTAGAGGCTGGGAGTTCCCCAGGTTCCATTGCAACACCTAGATTAAAGGGTTTGACAGTGGTAACATCTTCAAGTGTGCTGATAGCATGTATGGAACAAATAAGCAGTTTTATACTGAATCAGACCACTGGGCGGACCTGATTTATTATTGATTACGCTAATTGGTGGTGTCTTGCCAGGGTTTTGCACAGAGAGACCCTGTCTTGGAGATGCTATTTGAAGTGCTAAGATGCTATGAAGTGGTCGATAAAGGACAAAGAAGTCGTAAAAATAAGATACCAGTTCCTCTGAGCACATGCAGAAATATAGCACAGAACCAGGAACATAGGAAACCATGATTCCCCCGCCCCCCCATGGAAAATTGCCTCTGAACATGTGCAGATTGGACTTTACATATCGCTTGAGTATCCACAAACAGTTTGGGGTGAGTTTCCTTTTCAGAGGGCTTGTCTTTTAGAAGGGACTATGGCATGGGTGGTGCTGTGGTCTAAACCACAGAGCCTAGGACTTGCCGATCAGAAGGTTGGCGGTTCGAATCCCCGCGACAGGGTGAGCTCCCGTTGCTCGGTCCCTGCTCCTGCCAACCTAGCAGTTCGAAAGCACATCAAAGTGCAAGTAGATAAATAGGTACCGCTCCGGCGGGAAGGTAAACGGCGTTTCCGTGTGCTGCTCTGGTTTGCCAGAAGTGGCTTAGTCATGCTGGCCACATGACCCAGAAGCTGTACGCCGGCTCCCTCGTCCAATAAAGCGAGATGAGCGCCGCAACCCCAGAGTCGGCCACGACTGGACCTAATGGTCAGGGGTCCGTTTACCTTTATGCCCTGGCTGCCCTCTTGTTAGAAACTGAACACCAACTAATGAGCAGTTGAGAGGTGCAACCTCTCACCTCCCAGAGAATGAGCTGCGTAGTCGAGAATCTCTTGCTCAGAGCTGTGGGAGACATTGATTCCCATCATGAGGACAGCCAGGTTGAACCATCCCCAACTGCAACCATCCCCATTGTTATTGTTGTTGTTTAGTTGTTTAATCGTGTCCGCCTCTTCGTGACGCCCTGGACCAGAGCACGCCAGGCACTCCTGTCTTCCACTGCCTCCCGCAGTCTGGTCAAACTCATGCTGGTAGCTTCGAGAACACTGTCCCACCATCTCGTCCTCTGTCGTCCCCTTCTCCTTGTGCCCTCCATCTTTCCCCACATCAGGGTCTTTTCCAGGGAGTCTTCTCTTCTCATGAAGCGGCCAAAGCCTTGGAGCCTCAGCTTCAGGATCTGTCCTTCCAGTGAGCACTTGATTTCCTTCAGAATGGATTGGTTGGATCTTCTTGCAGTCCATGGGACTCTCTAAACTACAAAGCCCCAAGTGCTGCAGCCTTTTTCCATAGGGGAGAGTCGCTCCACCCCAATTTATCATCTTGTTTGCCCTTTGCTGAACCTTTTCCCACTGTCTGACAACCTTTCTGAGCTGAGGCCACCTGAACTGTTCACAGTACAGTGGTACCTCGGGTTACATACGCTTCAGGTTACATGCGCTTCAGGTTACAGACTCCGCTAACCCAGAAATAGTGCTTCAGGTTAAGAACTTTGCTTCAGGATGAGAACAGAAATCGGGCTCCGGCGGCACGGCGGCAGCAGGAGGCCCCATTAGCTAAAGTGGTGCTTCAGGTTAAGAACAGTTTCAGGTTAAGAACGGACCTCCGGAACGAATTAAGTTCTTAAACCAAGGTACCACTGTACTTAATTCGTTCCGGAGGTCCGTTCTTAACCTGAAACTGTTCTTAGCAGAGTCTGTAACCTGAAGCATCTGTGACCTGAGGTACCACTGTATTCCAAATGTGGCTGAAAACCTCTGGAGGGACCCCAAGTTGGGGAAGGCTGAGCTGACGCTTAACAAAAAAAGGGGGTGGTCTGATCTGCCCTGCCAGGCTGAACCAGCTCCCTTTTGATCTCAGGGGAATAAGCCAAGATGTCACCTTCCTGGAGCCCCTCCCTGGCTTCCGGGGAGGTTTTAACAGGTGTTTCCAGGGAAGGCTAATCTGCCCATCCCACACTAATAGCTTTCTAATGCTCCACCCAGCGAGGAGCTGATACTGAGGCCAAGGTAGGGGATTTATGTAACCTGCAGGTGAAAAGGGAACGCCTCTCCGTGCCAGCCTGACTGCTTCTTTCGCCGCATGATTATTCCACAGTCTTCCCCCTCTCCCTTAGCCAGTGCCTCCTGATCAGCTCCAGATGTGCTCTAAACAGCTGGTGTTGAGGAAGAGCTTCCCTTTTTATTTTTACTGCTCATGGTTGTTGGCCTGACTTGTATGTTGATCCTTCGAGACTGGGATCGGCTGGGCCAGGCAGGTCCAATTCCCAAGAGACTGCAATCTTGTTGTTGTTTAGTCGTGTCCGCCTCTCCGTGACCCCCTGGACCAGAGCACGCCAGGCCCTCCTGTCTTCCACTGCCTCCCGCAGTTTGGTCAAACTCATGCTGGTAGCTTCGAGAACACTGTCCCACCATCTCGTCCCCTTCTCCTTGTACCCTCCATCTTTCCCAACATCAGGGTCTTTTCCAGGGAGTCTTCTCTTCTCCTGAGGTGGCCAAAGTCTTGGAGCCTCAGCTTCAGGATCTGTCCTTCCAGTGAGCACTCAGGGCTGATTTCCTTCAGAATGGAGAGGTTTGATCTTCTTGCAGTCCATGGGATTCTCAAGAGTCTCCTCCAGCACCAGAATTCAAAAGCATCCATTCTTCGGTGATCAGCCTTCTTTATGGTCCAGCTCTCACTTCCATACATCACTACTGGGAAAAGCAGAGCTTTAACTATACGGACCTTTGTTGGCAAGGTGATGTCTCTGCTTTTTAAGATGCTGTCTAGGTTTGTCATTGCTTTTCTCCCAAAAGACTGCAATCTACTCCCAGTATAAAGCAACAGGCATTGATCTACCCATTGTCATCGAAGGGACGAGGAGCATTCATGGAGGGTGGGTGGATTCCACAGAGTTGTAGAGCTTTTTCAGGGTAGGATCGCCCAGAGTTCTTCAGCTTTTATTTGTTAACTTTCGGTAAACTTTATTTATTCCCACGATCAATTTTGACCTTTAAAGCTCTATGCGGCCTAGGGCCCATGTACCTACAGGACCGCCTCTCCTGGTATGCCCTGCGGAGGACCTTAAGGTCCACAAATGACAACATTTTGGAGGTCCCAGGTCGCAAGGTGGTTAGGTTGGTCTCAACTAGGGCGAGGGCCTTTTCAGTACTGGCCCCGACTTGGTGGAACGCTCTGTCCCAAGAGACTAGGGCCCTGCGGGACTTGACATCTTTCCGCAGGGTCTGCGTGACAGAGCTGTTCTGCCTGGCCTTTGGTTTGGTCTCCCTCCCCTTATGGCTTTGACTTTTAAAATGAGGCCGCATTTTAAATTGAATTTTAACCTGTATTTTAAATTGTTTCTTTTTCTGTTTTTCTTACTATGTTTTTACTGAACTTTTATTGGTGTTAGCCGCCCTGAGCCCGGCTCTGGCCGGGGAATAAATAAAAATTATTATTATTATTAGGGTCCCACGATCTACCAGGATCAGCCGGGGATCTACTGGTAGATCGCGATCTACTGGTTGGACATGCCTGGGCTAGGCTGCCCCCCCCCTTATCATTTAAAATGTAGTCTTAGCAAGATTGCAGTGGAAACACTGCTAAGTGCTTGAGGCTTCTTGCTTGCACAATCCCCTGTCTGCCTTTAATAATATTTGGAGCGGATTAAGACAGAACTTTGACAGCCCAGACTAGAATCAGCCAAGCACTGTGTACAGTGTGGAAGCCCGAGAGGCTGGCTGCCTCCACATGCGATCTATGCATGACTCCATAAAAAGTGAGGTCTGTCCCGCTTCCCTCATTATCCCATTAACTAACCCTGGACATGGGTGGCGCTGTGGGTTAAACCACAGAGCCTAGGGCTTGCCGATCAGAAGGTCGGGGGTTCGAATCTCCGCGACGGGGTGAGCTCCTGTTGCTCGGTCCCTGCTCCTGCCAACCTAGCAGTTTGAAAGCACGTCAAGTGCAAGTAGATAAATAGGTACCACTCCGGCGGGAAGGGAAACGGCGTTTCCGTGCGCTGCTCTGGTTCGCCAGAAGCGGCTTAGTCATGCTGGCCACATGACCCGGAAGCTGTACGCCAACTCCCTCGGCCAATAAAGCGAGATGAGCGCCGCAACCCCAGAGTCGGCCACGACTGGACCTAATGGTCAGGGGTCCCTTTACCTTAACCCTGAATAGGTATGTTCTCCTTCCACCAAGTACCAGCTCCTGGAAACAGCAGGAGGGGAGAGTTGCTCTCATGCGTATGCTCTGTTTGTGATTTACTGGCACAAGGAAACAAAGGAGTGGAAGATTGGACAGATTAACGAAAGGACTTATTCATGGAGTGCATAACCTGCGGAACTCCCTCCCACAGGATGGCTTACGGATGCCAATACGGATGCCTTTAAAAGAGGGTTAGTTAGTCAAATTGGTGGAGGATAATATGGATGGCTACTAGCCAAGACGCCTAATCTCTGCCTCCACAGCTGGAGGAGGCAGCAATGCAGGAAATTGCAGGAGGGGAGAGTTGCTCTCAGGTTATGTTTGTGGGTTTTCCATAATGGGCATCAGTTTGGCTACTTTGGGGACAGAACTCTGGGCTAGGTGGTCCACTGGCCTGATCCAGAAGTCCTCTTATATTCTTACTGGATACCGAAGACTTTTTTATTTCCAGCAGGCTTTTTTTTAAAAAAAACCTAAATTGCCTTTTATTATTCAAATTTGTAAATCTATTTCATTCATAACTCACTTCCTTCAAGGAATCTTGAAACGATTTGCAATCTAGTAGAAATGTATGTTAAATCGATGGCAGCCTATATCCTTTTAAAATGTGGAATGTTTCTTGGGGGGGGAGGTTATTGGGTTGTTGTTTTTATTTTGATTACATATTTTGTGCCTTTATATTTTGATTTTGTTTTGTGAACTGCCCTGAGACCTCTGGGTATAGGGTGGTATATAGATTCAATAAATAAAAAATGAATGCTTAAAGTCAATTTGGAAACAAAACGGAAAACAATTACATAGAAAGCAACAACCCATTCCTTTGTTGTTGTTGTTGTTGTTGTTTAGTCGTTTAGTCGTGTCCGACTCTTCGTGACCCCCTGGACCAGAGCATGCCAGGCACTCCTGTCTTCCACTGCCTCCCGCAGTTTGGTCAAACTCATGCTGGTAGCTTCGAGAACATTGTCCCACCATCTCGTCCTCCTTCATCCCCTTCTCCTTGGTCCCTCCATCTTTCCTAACATCAGGGTCTTTTCCAGGGAGTCTTCTCTTCTCATGAGGTGGCCAAAGTCTTGGAGCCTCAGCTTCAGGATCTGTCCTTCCAGTGAGCACTCAGGGCTGATTTCCTTCAGAATGGAGAGGTTTGACCTTCTTGCAGTCCATGGGACTCTCAAGAGTCTCCTCCAGCACCAGAATTCAAAAGCATCCATTCTTCGGCGATCAGCCTTCTTTATGGTCCAGCTCTCACTTCCATACATCACTACTGGGGAAACCATAGCTTGAACTATACGGACCTTTGTTGGCAAGGTGATGTCTCTGCTTTTTAAGATGCTGTCTAGGTTTGTCATTGCTTTTCTCCCAAGAAGCAGGTGTCTTTTAATTTCGTAGCTGCTGTCACCATCTGCAGCGATCATGGAGCCCAAGAAAGTAAAATCTCTCCTACATTTATAAAAACTAAGTCTTTCAGTGCAGCTGCACCAAACTTCGGAACTCCCTGCCTATTGACACCAGGCAGCTGTCTTCGCTGTCTTCTTCTTGGCATCTGCGAAGAAACTTTTGGTTTTGAGAGGCGTATGTTGATGCATGTTTTAACCTGTCCTTAGCTGAATGTCGATTTGAATTTTCAAATTTTCCCCTTGCTGATTATTTCATTGTTTCATCCTTTTTGTAATCTGCTTTAAGTTTCTTAAATAAAGCAGTGTGTAGATTGTGTGAAACGAAATAAAGTCATATATAACATCGAATATTATAAGCCGCCCTGAGCGGTGTGTTTACACTAGAAGGGCGGGGTATAAACACTCTTAAACAAATGAAATAAGCTGAAATTAAAGGTTCTCCAGGGTGGCTATAAACCTGCAAGCCTGGATCTGCTCTGCTTGATCCAGCGAGGCGACTCTTGTGTTCTCGATGGGTGTGAACTGAGAAGGAAATGGGAGGGCACTCTGCCAGGATCATGCCAACAAGGCTGGGACAAAGGGATGGGAAACGGAGTCCAGATCCGGAACCGCAGTTCCTGGTCTGAGCAGCAAAGCCTCTTCTACTGGCTTTGTTCATGCCCCTCATTTGGGTGGCAATGGAAGGGGCACACCGGACTTGTTCTGACGGCCTTTTTCTCCAGGCATAAGGGGGAGAAACCCACTGGAGTAGCACCCAAAACAATTCATCAAATGCACTGGGCGCCATTCAGCGCTTGCTAGAAATCCAAAAGGTGTGGCAGTGTGGTCCGAGAGGGTCTAAGGTCAGCTTGGGCAGAGTGGAAGAACGAAAGGCAAATCGCCTCTCAATTAAGCTCCCTTTGTTGCTGTTAATTGCCTGGGTGCATGAGGAATTCATTCCTCCTGGCAGCTGGCTACTAGAGTGGTACCTCGGGTTAAGAACTTAATTCGTTCTGGAGGTCCGTTCTTAACCTGAAACTGTTCTTAACCTGAGGTACCACTTTAGCTAATGATTTCTGTTCTCATCCTGAAGCAAAGTTCTTAACCCGAGGTACTATTTCTGGTTTAAGGTAAAGGAAAAGGTACCCTTGACCATTAGGTCCAATCATGGCTGACTCTGGGGTTGCAGTGCATATCTCGCTTTATTGGCCGAGGGAGGCGACGTACAGCTTCCGGATCGTGTGGCCAGCATGACTAAGCCGCTTCTGGCGAACCAGAGCAGCGCATGGAAACGCCGTTTACCTTCCCGCCGGAGCGGTACCTATTTATCTACTTGCACTTTGACGTGCTTTCGAACTGCTAGGTTGGCAGGAGCTGGGACCGAGCAACGGGAGCTCACCCCGCCGCGGGGATTCAAACCGCCGACCTTCTGATCGGCAAGTCCTAGGCTCTGTGGTTTAACCCACAGCGCCACCCGCGTCCCATTTCTGGGTTAACAGACTCTTTAACCTGAAGCGTCTGCAACCTGAAGTGTCCGTAACCCGAGGTACCACTGTATTTAGTCACAGAAGAGTAGGACCATTGAGAGGCTGTGTGTGTATGTCCCCCTCTGTGCGTGAAACTTAGAATTGTTTGACCGTGGAACCTTAGAAGGCGGTGGACTCTGTTGAGGGTTTTTAAGCTGAGGCTTCACTTTCCAGGATGTCTGGCTCAAGGTCAGCAACCACACTACCTGGGGTGCACGAGACATCCATATCTTTCTGGTATAATTCCTCTGTGTATTCTTGCCACCTCTTCTTGATGTCATGGACTGCAAGAAGATCAAACGCATCCATTCTTAAGGAAATCAGCCTTGAGTGCTCACTGGAAGGACAGATCCTGAAGCTGAGGCTCCAGTACTTTGGCCACCTCATGAGAAGAGAAGACTCCCTGGAGAAGACACTGATGCTGGGAAAGATGGAGGGCACAAGGAGAAGGGGGCAACAGAGGACGAGATGGTTGGATAGTGTTTTCGAGGTTACCAGCATGAGTTTGACCAAACTGCGGGAGGTAGTGGAGGACAGAGGTGCCTGGCGTGCTCTGGTCCATGGGGTCACGAAGAGTCGGACACGATTAAACGACTAAACAACAACAACAACAACAAGCTGAGGCTGGATGGCCACCGGTCAGGGGTTATTTTGCTGTGATTCTGCATTGCAGGGGGTTGGACTAGATTGCTGGGTCCCTTCCAACGTGACAATTGTATGATTCTGTGAATGCAGCCCTGGGCACATCTAGGTAGGAGTATGCCCCACTGAACCAGGAGGTTGTTCTGCAGAGTAAACCTGCACCAGCTCATGATCCCACCCCAAACCCCAGGGGCAGCACGGCCTGGCTTTTAGACCTAGCTTAGCCCCAGAAGCTGCTTTCAATGCCAAGGAAAATTCCTGGACTCTGAGAAGCAATAATAAAGGACAGAGTGCGACCCTGAGCATACGCAGAGTTCCTCGTTGCCGGCTGGAACTGTAGCCAGCTCCTTTCCCTCACACATCTCGGATTCGCAGGTGGGGTTCTCCCTATTAGGCAGTGTAGCGCAAGCAGGTTTGGGGTTTAGCCCCTCTTGTGCATGTGCAGAGTGCATTTTCACACACACCCCAGACACTTGGCATGTGTTTACAGTATTTCGTAAAATTTACTCGCTGCTTGGCTGTAAAAAGGCAACAACCTTGAAGCAGTTTACAAAAAAAGATAAAGCTATAATATTATCAATATGAAGAACAACAATAATTTAAGACTTAGAGAAAGTTAAAATAAGAATAAAAACATATTAAGACTTGCATCAGCTTTCTAAGCATCTGGCTAGGCTTGTCTAAACAAAAATGTTTTTAGCAGTTTCCGAAAAGCGTACCGCAAAGGTACCTGCTTGATGTTCCAAAGTGCAGGATCGAGTTCTTACAAATGTGGAACCAGGATTATGTGGCCCCTGTCGCAGTGCCAATTCCCCCGTTCGAAGTGGCCAAATGGGCATATATGGGATAAGGTGATTTCGCAGGTGAACTGGTCCCAAGTTGTTAAGGGCGATTTATAGACAAAAAGCAACACCTTGAACTTGACCCGGTAGAAAACCAGCAACCAGTGCAAATCTCTGAACGCAGGCATTACATGCTGACAAGGCGTCTCTCCTGCCAGCAATTGTTTTGCAGCATTCTTCACAGACTGCAGCTTCTGGAGGGAAGCCTCACAGAGAGCACCTTGCAGGAATCCAGTCTTGAAGTAACTGGTGCATAAACACTACTCTGGCTAGGCTTTCCTGGTCCAGGAATGGCCGTAGCTGCTGAACCAATTGCAGTTGATTAAAGATGTAAATCAGAGCTTTCCAGTATACCTGAAGGAGCATCTCCACCCCCATCGTTCTGCCCGGACACTGAGGTCCAGCGCCGAGGGCCTCCTGGTGGTTCCCTTGCTGTGAGAAGCAAAGCTACAGGGAACCAGGCAGAGGGCCTTCTCGGTAGTGGCACCCGCCCTGTAGAACGCCTTCCCACCAGATGTCAAAGAGAAGAACAACTACCAGATTTTTAGAAGACATCTGAAGGCAGCCCTCTTTAGGGAAGCTTTTAATTTTTAACAGACTACTGTATTTTAATACTTTGTTGGAAGCTGCCCAGAGTGGCTGGGGAGACCCAACCAGATGGGCGGGGTATAAATAATAAATTCTATTCTATTCTGTTTCCTAATTCATTAGTGTGTCGGCTGCATTGTGTAGGTGCATTCCTCGATATGTGTCCGTATCTCTCATAAGGGGTTAGTTTAACCTCCGGTTTGCTAGTGAAACTGAATTACTGTGTCACAAAATGATGCACGTCTAAAAAAGTGTGTCACCAACATGAAAAGTTTGGAAAGATGAAGCAATACTGAATTCCCTGTTGCGGAGGAATGTCTCTTGCTCCAGTTTGCGCTGGGCGTGAGTTTCTCTGTAGAGGCAAGGAACCTCCTGACTCGGTTGGCTGTTTGCATTCCTCTGGGTAAGGCTCATAACCACAAGGCAAAAGGCTTTCTCGCCGCTGCCACAAACTGATCTTCCCGGGGACAGTGACCAGCAGGCGAGACACAAATAATGACAAGGTGGAGCCTGGCCTGGCCATTTCTGCCTGGGTACCAAATATAGACCCCGCCAGCCTGCCCCACCAGCAATCAGACAGGACCCTGGCGAGGCTTGGCTATTCTGAGTAGCTGGTTTTCACCCCCTGCCTTGCCCCACTGTGCCACCCCTGTCTGTCTGCCCACTGCTGCTGCCATCTCATTGCTGTCTGATCCCCCCCGCCCACGCTGAGGGACGGTGACTAGACAGAGGGGCTGCCCCCTGTTCCCAACAAAGTCCCTCCCGTGGGGAAGCCTAAGTGAGGAAGGGCCACCATAGCTCCATGGCCCCTACTTCACATGCTGAATGCCCCGGGTTCATTTTTTTTTTAATGAAATATTTATTAAAGTTTTACAGAAACATAAATACAAAAATACACAAAAGAAAAAACAAAAATACAACATACAACATACAAAAAATGAAACAAAAAATAAGAGAAAATTTAAAAACAAAACCATTTTTCATAGTTTTAAACTCCTTTGCTTCATTCTTGGACCTCCTCACACCTCCCCTTTTTTGTATTCCCATTTACATAATCAAATCAGCAAATCCATGCCCTCTTTCATTTATCTTAACTCTATATCTTAACATTTTTAAACTCTATATTTTCATCCATTATCAATTCATTTTTGCATATTCTTATTAACTTTGTTGCTAATGCCACTTCATTTCAATCCAACATCATTTTAACATTCATTGACTTTACAATATTTCTGCAGATAGTCTTTAAATTTCTTCCACTCTTCTTCCACCAACTCTTCTCCCAGGTCTCGGATTCTGCCAGTCATTTCCGCCAATTCCATATAGTCCATCACCTTCATCTGCCATTCTTCCAGAGTGGGTAAATCTTGTGTCTTCCAATACTTTGCAATGAGTATTCTTGCTGCTGTTGTAGCATACATAAAGAAAGTTCTATCCTTCTTTGGCACCAATTGGCCAACTATGCCCAGGAGAAAGGCCTCTGGTTTCTTCAGGAAGGTATATTTAAATACCTTTTTCATTTCATTATAGATCATCTCCCAGAAAGCCTTAATCTTTGGGCACGTCCACCAAAGGTGAAAGAATGTACCTTCATTTTCTTTACATTTCCAACATTTATTATCGGGCAAATGATATATTTTTGCAAGCTTGACTGGTGTCATGTACCACCTGTATATCATTTTCATAGTATTCTCTCTTAAGGCATTACATGCCGTGAATTTCATACCGGTGGTCCACAACTGTTCCCAGTCAGCAAACATAATGTTATGACCAATATCTTGTGCCCATTTAATCATAGCAGATTTAACCGTTTCATCTTGCGTATTCCATTTTAACAGCAAGTTATACATTCTTGAAAGTATCTTAGTTTTGGGATCTAACAATTCTGTTTCCAATTTTGATTTTTCCACCTGGAAGCCAATTTTTTTATCCAAATTATAGGCCTCTCTTATTTGATAATAATGAAGCCAGTCTCGCACCTTATCTTTTAATTTCTCAAAACTCTGCAATTTCAATTTGTCTCCATCTTGTTCCAATATTTCCCAATATTTCGGCCAATTGGCCTCCATATTGAGCTTTTTCTGAGCCTTTGCTTCCATTGGTGACAACCACCTTGGGGTTTTAGTTTCCAGTAAGTCTTTGTATCTTATCCAGACATTAAACAATGCTTTCCTGACAATATGGTTTTTAAATGCTTTATGTGCTTTAACCTTGTCGTACCACAAATATGCATGCCACTGAAAAACATTATTGAAACCTTCTAAGTCCAAAATGTCTGTGTTCTCAAGAAGCAGCCAATCTTTCAACCAGCAGAATGCTGCTGATTCGTAGTAAAGTTTAAGGTCCGGCAGGGCAAATCCACCTCTTTCCTTTGCGTCAGTTAGTATCTTTCTGCCCCAGTGGGGCAACTGTGTCCCTGAAGGTGCGCAGACTGGGAGTCATTTTGGACTCATAGCTGTTCATGGAGGCGCAGGTCAGTTCTGTATCCAGGGCGGCTATCCAGGACCAGTCCTGAGAGATCTGCATTGGCTCAAAATGTTGGTGCTGACCTTTAAAGCCCTCAACGGCCTTGGTCCTGTATACCTGAAGGAGCGTCTCCACCCCTATCGTTCTGCCTGGATGCTGAGATCCAGTGCCGAGGGCCTTCTGGCAGTTCCCTCTGTGCGAGAAGGGAGGTTACAGAGAACCAGGCAGAGGGCCTTCTCGGTAGTGGCACCCGCCCTGTGGAATGCCCTCCCATCAGATGTCAAGGAAATAAGCAGCTATCTTATCTTTAAAAGACATCTGAAGACACCCCTGTTTAGGGAAGTTTTTAATATTTAATGCTGTATTGTTTTTAACACTCGATTGGGAGCCGCCCAGAGTGGCTGGGGAAACTCAGCCACATAAATTATTATTATTATTATTATTATTATTATTATTATTATTATTATTATTAAATATGTAGGGGTGGGTCGAGGGGGTAATTGGTTTGTTCTTGTGTTCTTGTTCTTATTATATATTTTGTGGTTTTTTTATCTTGTATTTTTGTTTTGAACCACCCTTTGATCTACGACTGGAGGGCAGTATACTATCATCATCATCATCATCTAATCTAGTGGTTCTCAAAGGGGTGGCACTACCCCCTGGGGGGTGGGATTACCGGGGGGCACTAAGAGGCAAGGGGAAAGAAAAAGGGTGCTGAAGGTATAAACGGCTGCCAGACTCTGAAAAGCTGCTATCCCTGCATCAAGTCCCTCCCGTTTCTTAACTAGTTTTAATTGGGTTTGGAATAAATGTGCAATTACCGTATTTTTCTGTGTATAAGGCTAGGTTTCCCCCTAAAAAATAATGTCCAAAATTTGGGGGCATCTTATGCATGGGGGCCACCCCCCCCCCATTTTCTTAACTTAGAGTCCCCAAAATAGGGGTCGTCTTATACGTGGGGGCGTCTTATAGATGGACAAATACGGTAACAATTAAATTTTGTGATCTTCTATAGGGATCGTGCAAATCGCTATTCTGAACAATGCTTTTTATGGGGGGGCACTGGGGTGGATGAGTTTATGGAACCAAGCATGGCAGTAAGGTAAAGGTAAAGGGACCCCTGACCGTTAGGTCCAGTTGTGGCCAATTCTGGGGTTGCGGTGCTCATCTCGCTTTACTGGCCGAGGGAGCTGGCGTACAGCTTCCGGGCCATGTGGCCAGCATGACTAAGCCGCTTCTGGCGAACCAGAGCAGCGCACGGAAATGCCGTTAACCTTCCCGCCGGAGTGGTACCTATTTATCTACTTGCACTTTGACGTGCTTTCGACCTGCCAGGTTGGCAGGAGCAGGGACTGAGCAACGGGATCTCACCCCGTCACGGGGATTCGAACTGCCGACCTTCTGGTGGTTAAACCCACAGCACCACCCAGCTCCCCCAAATTTGGGAAATATGGCTCTCAAATTTTCCTTCCACTGCACCCCTACAGAAAGTGGGGGGGGGGTGTCAAATCCAGATCTCCTGCTCTCTGAATCTACTCGCCCCCCCTTTTCCTCGGAGATATATTTTGCTTAGTCATAAATAGCTGCCTTCCCCTAGCAGGGAGGCCTTACTCAACACCCCCATAACGTGGAGGGGCCATTTCAACCCAGCAAAGCCTATTTCTGTGTCTGCTGCTGAGTCACCTCCCTTATGATGCACGAAGAGAAAGAGAAAGGAGAACGGATCGCGCCCCTTTGGAGGGGAGAAGCCTCGTTAGGAAACCTCAGCCCTTCAGACAGATCCAGAGGTGGTCAGTGATTCAGATCCAGGATCCGGGGGATGGATCGGGTCGGCTGGACAGGGGAGACGGACACCAGAGACATTTCTGGCTGTCTGGCCGGGGAGGGAGGTGGAATCCTGCGACGTGTCTGACACAGCACTTTGATGTCACCGGCCAAGAACGCTGCAGCCATTCCTGGGCTCTGAGTCACGGTTTGGGGGCCGAGCCTCCAATTGGGCGCTTTCGCCGGCTGCTGACACAGGCGCCTCGCCATTGCTCCGTTCGTTCATTCATTCATTCATTCATTCATTCATTCATCCTTCCAGCTGTTAAGGCTCACGTTGTAACCCAATGAGGAAAGCAGGAGAAATGAGAAACCGGGCTTTTTTTTCACTCAAGGCGCGCATTTATTTCTCAACAGGGAAAGGGGGACAGGGGGCAGGCGGGTGTGGGGGACTCCCTGATCCTGAATGGGGCAACTGTGCCCCTGAAGGACCAGGTGCTCACGGCTGTCCATGGAGGCGCAGGTCCATTCTGTGTCCTGGGTGGCTGCCTACCAGCTCCATCTGGTACGCAGGATGAGACCCTCCCTGCCCGCGGACTGTCTTGCCAGAGTGGTGCATGCTCTGATTATCTCCTGCTTAGACTACTGCAATGCGCTCTATGTGGGGCTACCTTTGAAAGTGACCCGGAAACTGCAATTAATCCAGAATGTGGCAGCTAGACTGGTGACTGGGAGTGGCCGCCGGGACCACATAACAACCATCTTGAAAGACCTACATTGGCTCCCAGTACGTTTCCGAGCACCATTCAAAGTGTTGGTGCTGACCTTTCAAGCCCTAAACGGCCTCGGTCCAGTATACCTGAAGGAGCGTCTCCACCCCCATCATTCTGCCCGGACACTGAGGTCCAGCGCCGAGGGCCTTCTGGCGGTTCCCTCCCTGCGAGAAGCGAGGTTACAGGGAACCAGGCAGAGGGCCTTCTCGGTAGTGGCACCCGCCTTGTGGAATGCCCTCCCTTCAGATGTGAAGGAAATAAGCAGCTATCTTCTCTTTAAAAGACATCTGAAGGCACCCCTGTTTAGGGAAGTTTTTAATATTTATTGCTGTATTGTTTTTAACACTTGATTGGAAGCCGCCCAGAGTGGCAGGGGAAACTCAGCCAGATGGGTGGGGTATAAATAATAAATTATTATTATTATAAAGCAGGGGTAAATTGGGGGTCAGGGTGGTGGGAAGCAGCACCTTCCGCGGTTTCTGTCTCTAGGCAGTGAGGTGCAATGGTCCAAGCAAGAGGAGCCACGTGGCCAGCTTTCTTCTTTCCTAAAGATTTTTAAAATTTCATTTTATAATGTGTATTAAAACTAGGGGAGCAGCTGTAGCGGCGGATGAAAATTCAAAAAGGAAAACCTCTAATTATGCACGATTCCACCCCACCCCACCCCACGACAGCCATGTTCCAGATGGAGCGGTTCCCAATGTCCCCAGTGTAAGATTTGGGGCTGTTTCCCACTGAGCCGCAATTACACACGGATGCTTTAGTTGAGATTCCTGCGTTGCAATGGGTTGGACTAGATAACCCTTGGGGTTCCCTTCTATCTCTACAGTAAGGTAAAGGGACCCCTGACCATTAGGTCCAGTCGTGGCCGACTCTGGGTTTGCAGCGCTCATCTCGCTTTACTGGCCGACAGCCAGTCATGTGGTCATGTGGCCAGCAGGACTAAGCCGCTTCTGGCGAACCAGAGCAGCGCACGGAAACGCTGTTTACCTTCCCGCCGGAGCGGTACCTATTTATCTACTTACACTGGCGTGCTTTCGAACTGCTAGGTTGGCAGGAGCAGGGACCGAGCAACGGGAGCTCACCCCGTCACGGGGATTCGAACCGCCGACCTTCTGATCGGCAAGTCCTAGGCTCTGTGGTTTAACCCACAGGGCCACCTGCATCCCATAACATTATGTTAGGTAAAGGTAAAGGGGACCCCTGACCATTAGGTCTAGTCGTGACCGACTTTGGGGTTGCTGCGCTCATCTCGCTTTACAGGCCAAGGGAGCCGGCGTACAGCTTCCGGGTCATGTGGCCAGCAGGACTAAGCCGCTTCTGGCGAACCAGAGCAGCGCACGGAAACGCCGTTTACCTTCCCGCCGGAGCGGTACCTATTTATCTACTTGCACTTTGACATGCTTTCGAACTGCTAGGTTGGCAGGAGCTGGGACCGAGCAACGGGAGCTCACCCTGTCGCGGGGATTCGAACCGCCGACCTTCTGATCGGCAAGTCCTAGGCTCTGTGGTTTAACCCACAGCGATATTGCAGGACTACAACTCCCATCCTCGCTGGATTTGATGGGAGTTCAGCAGCTTCTCGGAGGGTCTCCCATCTCGGACACCACCACAGCACCACCCGCGTCCTTTATCTCTACAGTGCTGTGATACGATTTCCGTATCCTATATCAGACCAGTTCTTATGACAATACAACTACGTTGGTATTGTCTGAAATATTCAGTAACAGTATGAGGCCAGGTTTTCTGAGAAAGGAGCGGATTGCCATACCCCAACCATCCACCCTGAGGATGAAAACGGGGTGGCGGGAGTGTTTGTTTTTATGGGGTGTTCTGGGAGAGGGTGCTTGGAGCTGAACGTGGGTTCTGTACTTTGAGAGGCTGCAAGAGCATCTCCTAGGAGCTGAGGTCCCTTCGGCACCCACCCCAATAAAATATTAGAGGGGAACCCCCCCCCATTCGACGGGCATTGCCATTCAAGTGGTGTTTGTGTGCCCCGTGTCTTGTGATCGATTATGCAGGGTGGGGCTTACCTGTCCTCCCCTCACCCCCCCCCAAAAATATTTAATTCAAGTTGGCTCACCTGTGCAAGAGGAAATGTGGGCTGAGACTTTCAGGAGGCAGGTTGCCTGGGCCCTCCCCTCCACTCTCTGAATGCCACCCCCAGGTTCTAGCTCTTGGAAGAATTTGGTGTCAGCTGCCAGGGAGGGACAACAGGAGGGGCAACTGACTTAGAATCATAGAGCTGCGAGGAACCCAGCGGTCATCTAGACCAACCCCCTGCAATGCAGGAATCTCGGCTAAAGCACATTGACTCCTGCTTTGCTGGCTTCCCATTGGGGAATCTACCTGGACAGTGGGGGTAGCAGAGGGCTGGACTAGATGGACATCTGATGGGATCTGGGCTTCCTTAAGTCTTCTCTGGGCTTCCTTTCTCTGGCCGCAAAGATTAATGGGGATCTTTGTGACCAAAGGGACCTTATTTAGCAGGACAGGGGATGAACATCACCCTTAGAGATCAAGCTGTAACTTGTGAAACTTAAGCCACCAGTTAGACCTGGAATGGTGGCCCTAGGAAAGAGTGCCTCTAAGCATGGACAGAGTGCTTTTCTCTTCGTCACAGGAGCAGGCACATGCATACACAAACTCTCTCATCCCATTCATTAAGATCGGTGGGAGGGTCTCTGTTTTTCCTCGTGGTTAAATGAGGGGAGGCACCCCCCCACCCCCAGAATGCCAGAAGAAAATTTCCCTTGCACACGTTTTTGTTTTCATTGCGTTTTTAATGAAGCCTTTAAAACTAACTGGCAGCGGGGAATTCTTCAGAGGCAAGTTCCTGCCTGTGAGCTTACAACCGAAAAATCTGCATTTCAAAGGGCAAAGAGTTTAAATAAACAAATATATTAAAAAATCCTCAGTGCAATACTTTGCATGTTTACTCAGAAAGAAGTCCCAGAGTTATATATCCCTCGCAAGGTACGTTTGGGAATGCAGACTTCAGATGTGCTTTTGAAAGCGAAGGCATTAAGACAAATTAGTGATGCTCCGATGGTGGCAACGCCCTTGCCACTTGGCTCTCAGTCCAAAATTAAAGGGAAGCAGCCTTCCCCCACCTGGTGTGCCATCCAGGTGTTGGAAACTACAACTCCCATCAGCCCCAGTCAGCGCCGAATTAAGGAATGGCTCTCGGCCTTGAAACATCTGGAGCAAGACAAAGTCCTTGTTCCCCTCCACCTCTCAGTTTAGAAAAGAAACAATTGCTCCTTTGGCAGGCAGGCTGAGATGTAAATTTGATACTCTTTTGGACTGCTCAGAACAAGGGCCAACAACGTGGTGCCCTCCACATGTTGGCATCTAGAAGGCCCATGTTGTTGTTTAGTCGTTTAGTCGTGTCCGACTCTTTGTGACCCCCTGGACCAGAGCATGCCAGGCACTCCTGCCTTCCACTGCCTCCCACAGTTTGGTCAGACTCATGCTGGTAGCTTTGAGAACACTGTCCCACCATCTGGTCCTCTGTCGTCCCCTTCTCCTTGTGCCCTCCATCTTTCCCAACATCAGGGTCTTTTCCAGGGAGTCTTCTCTTCTCCTGAGGTGGCCAAAGTCTTGGAGCCTCAGCTTCAGGATCTGTCCTTCCAGTGAGCACTCAGGGCTGATTTCCTTCAGAATGGAGAGGTTTGATTTTCTTGCAGTCCATGGGACTCTCCAGAGTCTCCTCCAGCACCAGAATTCAAAAGCACCCATTCTTCGGCGATCAGCCTTCTTGATGGTCCAGCTCTCACTTCCATACATCACTACTGGGAAAACCATGGCTTTAACTATACGGACCTTTGTTGGCAAGGTGATGTCTCTGCTTTTTAAGATGCTGTCTAGGTTTGCCATCGCCTTTCTCCCAAGGAGCAGGCGTCTTTTAATTTTGTGACTGCTGTCACCATAACCTCTGGATTTAGGCCTTGCAGGCTGTGTCTGTAGCATCGTGAGGGCACCACGTTGGCTACCCCTGGCCCAGAACTTGGTGTGCATGTTTCTTCCCCTCTCTCCTGCACTCACATGACCAGCCACAGTCCAGAGGGACTCCGGCAGGGCTGCCAGTGTGAGAAATGTGCAGAATTCCAACCACCAGCTCTGTTGGCTGCACACTGTGTCTTGGGTTCCCCTTCCTTCCTTCCTCAGCTGACAAAAACACACATGTCCCTCTGGACTGCGGCTGGTCATGTGAGCTGGAAGGAAAAGGCTGGGCAGAGGGGAGAGGGGGTGGGTGTTTGTGGCGGGGCAGGGAGGAATTGGCTCGCCCTGTGGAAATAATAATCATACCAGCAATAAGAGACCCATGAGGACGGCTTGGAGTTCCTGGAGCAGAATCTGGCTGCTGCGGAGACAGGGGGGAAGGACTGAGAATGGGATGTCTGGAAGAAGCAGCGTACGTGTTAATAATAATAATAATAATAATAATAATAATAATAATAATAATAATAAATTTTATTTATACCCCGCCCTCCCCAGCCAAGAATAGAATAGAATAGAATAGAATTTATTATTTATACCCCACCCATCTGGGTTTCCCCAGCCACTCTGGGCGGCTTCCAACAAAGCATTAAAATACAGTAGTCTATTAAACATTAAAAGCTTCCCTAAACAGGGCTGCCTTCAGATGTCTTCTAAAAGTCTGGTAGTTGTTTATCTCTTTGATATCTGGTGGGAGGGCATTCCACAGGGCAGGTGCCACTACCGAGAAGGCCCTCTGTCTGGTTCCCTATAACTTGGCTTCTTGCAGCAAGGGAACCGCCAGAAGGCCCTCGGAACTGGACCTCAGTGTCCGGGCAGAACGATGGGGGTGGAGACGCTCCTTCAGGTCTACTGGGCCGAGGCCGTTTAGGGCTTTAAAGGTCAGCACCAACACTTTGAATTGTGCCCGGAAACAGACTGGGAGCCAACGTAGGTCTTTCAAGACCGGTGTTATGTGGTCCCGGCGGCCGCTCCCAGTCACCCGTCTAGATGCCACATTCTGGATTAATTGCAGTTTCCGGGTCACCTTCAAAGGGAGCCCCACGTAGAGCGCATGGCAGTAGTCCAAGTGAGAGATAACTAGAGCATGCACTACTCTGTAAGCCCAGTTACATACCTGGCAGGCCTAGTGGGCAAGGAAGCACCCCCCCAGGGTGGCCAAAAAGATCATCCATCATAGTTGGGATTGGAGGAGGCAGAAGCGAAGGTAGGCAGGAGGCTGCAGATGTGGGGGGGGGGCAGCAGGAGGAGAGAAGCGGTGGAGGGGGGGAGGAAAGACTGATAAGCGGAGTATGGCTGGGGCCACAAGAAGCAGCAAAGCATCATTCCAGTTGCATCCACGTTAAGCTCTCTGAAAGAGCAGTGTGGGTTAATGACTGGGCTCCAGGAATGGAAGAGGAATGGGGGTGGGCGAGGTCCTTGCTTGGAGAGAAGATCGTCTGCCCCCCACCTATGGTGCCGTCCATGTCAGGAGGGGCGAGCAGGCAAGCGGGGGAGGGGCTCAGGTTTTGTGAGGGCGGGCGGGGACTGGATTTGGAGCAGGAGGCGCGGGAGACCCAGCGCAGGCAGGAAGCGATGCGCAAAGGGGTCTTCTGGGGCTGGGAGATGGGAGGAACCGCAAAAGGACCGGCGGAAGGCAGAAAGAGTACCAGGGTGTCCCAGGGAAGGAAAAGGAACGAGGAGGAAGCCCGTGCGAGCAGGCGGGCTACGGGAGCGCAGCAGATCCTTCGGCCCGGCCTCGGGGGCTTTCATAGGACGGTTGATTTGGAAGGGATCCCCCGGGGTCATCCAGTCTGACCCCCAACCCCCTGCAATGCAGGAACCGCAGCTAAGCCCTTTCCCTTTCCCTTCCGATCCTCTCCGGGTTCCAGAGTTGGAAGGGACCCCCGGAGGTCATCCAGCCCAACCCCATCCCTGCGGTGCCGGAACCGCAGCTAATCCTTTTGCCTCTCCCTTCCGATCCTCTCCGGGTTCCAGAGTTGGAAGGGACCCCCGGAGGTCATCCAGCCCAACCCCATCCCTGCAGTGCAGGAACCGCAGCTAAGCCCTTTCCCTCTCCCTCTGCCTTCCTTCCCTTCCTTCTCCGCCGGCCCCGTCCAGCTCCGGCGTCCCGGCTCGGCTCGGCGATCCTCTCCTCGCTGTGCGAGCGCCCGGCCGCCCCACGTGGCTGGCATCCCGGCCGAGAACAAACAACCCGCCCGTCTCCCCGGCAACGGCGTTCCATTCCCCGCGCGCGTCATCACGCCGGCCGTTCGGGGCTTTGTTGACGTTGCCCGGCAACGGCGCCGCTGCCTTGGCGACGGCGGGGGGGGCAGGCGGGGCGGGGCTTCCCGAGGGCAGCGCCAACGGCAGAAGCGAACCCTCCGGAGGCGGAGCCAGTCGGCTGCCGGCGCTCGGCGAGGCAGCCTCGAGGGAGGGGGGGCTACTCGCTCGGTCTCTCCCCCCCCCCCCGCCCCATTGAAAGGAAGTGGGGCTCACGATGGATTTGTAGTAGAGCCTCCTCCCCACGGCTCGTTAGACGAATGCCAGGGGAGGGTTTTGTGTATCTGGTGAGAAAGAGGAGGAGGGGAATGTTTGTTTACTAGTAGGATGACATAGGGAGACCCCTGCGGGGGCCGCATGTGGGGTGAAATGTGTGGGAGGGAGGGGGGCTGTCGATCTGCGGTGGGGATGACAGCTGGTCAACGTACACGGACTCCCCGCACCCTTCTGCCAAAATACTGTACAGTACTGATAATTATTTACTGAGAAATATAATACCGTGGCCCCCTCTGATCAATGGGATAGACGACATGACCCCCCTTGCAACCTAGGAATAAGTTTGCTTTTAGACGCAGGTTGTGTACGGATAAATCCAGTGCTATTTCGAATGCATTAACAAGAATTGTAGTGACTTGTTCATAATTGCATACTCGTCGGAATCCACTGTTGCATTGGCCGGGAATCGAACCCGGGCCTCCCGTGTGGCAGGCGAGAATTCTACCACTGAACAACCAATGATGCGGGTGGCTCTGTGGTCTAAACCACTGAGCCTCTTGGGCTTGCTGATCGGAAGGTCGGCAGTTCGAATCCCCGTGACGGGGTGAGCTCCCGTTGCTCGGTCCCAGCTCCTGCCAACATAGCCGCTCAAAAGCACACCAGCACAAGTAGATAAATAGGTACTGCTGCAACAGGAAGGTAAGTGGCGTTTTCATGCGCTCTGGTTTCCATCACGGTGCTGGCCACATGACCTAGAATGCTGTGGACAAACATTGACTCCCTTGGCCTGAAAGTGAGATGAGCGCCGCAACCCCATAGTCGCCTTTGATTGGACTTAACTGTCCAAGGGTTCTTTACCTTTTACCTTACCTTTACTCGTCAGAATAATAACATTTATTATATACCTATATAGCGTACTGTATAACTGTTTCAAGTATCTTTTGGTTTTGGTTTCTTTCACTTTATTTATCCACTGAAATTTGTCAATTTATATATATGGGAGTGGGAAACCATTTTGAGTCCTCGGGGGCCACATTCGCTTCCGGCAGCCATCTGAGGGCAGCATGGGGTGTGTGGCTAGGTGCAAAATGTGAGTGAAAATTGTACTTTTGCACTGGTAGACTGTTTTGGCCATTAACCTGGAAAAGAGGATTGGACCAATTCGTGGAGGAGAAGAGGTGCTGGAAGCTGCAGGAGGGGAGAGTTCTGCTCTTGTGTTCGAATCCTGATTGAGGTGTGTTTTTCCATCATGGGCATCTGCTTGGCCACTGTGAGAAAAGGAGGCTGGACTAGATCGCCAGCAGCCAGTTGTTGTTGTTTAGTCGTTTAGTCGTGTCCGACTCTTCGTGACCCCCTGGACCAGAGCACGCCAGGCACTCCTGTCTTCCACTGCCTCCCACAGTTTGGACAGACTCATGTTTGTAGCTTCGAGAACACTGTCCCACCATCTCGTCCTCTGTCGTCCCCTTCTCCTTGTGCCCTCCATCTTTCCCAACATCAGGGTCTTTTCCAGGGAGTCTTCTCTTCTCATGAGGTGGCCAAAGTACTGGAGCCTCAGCTTCACGATCTGTCCTTCCAGTGAGCACTCAGGGCTGATTTCATTAAGAATGGATGCGTTTGATCTTCTTGCAGTCCATGGGACTCTCAAGAGTCTTCTCCAGCACCATAATTCAAAAGCATCAATTCTTCGGCGATCAGCCTTCTTTATGGTCCAGCTCTCACTTCCATACATCACTACTGGGAAAACCTTCTACACACAAACACACACACAAACACACACCTCTATCCAGACACACAAGAGGCACTGCCAAAGGACATATCCGAGCACTTGGGGAAGCGGTTGGTGCCCAGGCAGGGGAAATGTGATGCATGACTCGTGGAGTATTTGATGGGCCAGATAGGGAGAGGCAGAGCGCCAAGAGCCACGATTGGCCCCTGCACCCGAGGTTCCCCACCCCTTCCTCTTGTGGAGGAGACACACAAATAAGAACTTTAGAAGATTATCACAGGGTCAGGGTAGTTCCTATGGGGAGAGGTGGTCCTTGAGGTACTGCAGTCCTGAGCCATTTAAGACTTTATAAGTCAAGAAAAGCACTTTCAATTGGGCCTGGAAACTGACTGGCAGCCAGCACAGTCAGGCCAAGTTGGGTGCAATAGGCTCAAACCGTCTTGCTCCTGTGAGCAACCTGGATGCTAAATTCTGCACCGGCTGACGTTTCCGAACAGGATCCCGGAGCGGCGCGCACGCTTTGCACCCAGGGGCGGGGCGTGCCACCCACGGGGCAGCGCCGTGAATGTCCCATGGGGCAGGGCAGCAAGCATGGGGGTGGTGCCACCCACAGCGAACGTCCCACAGGGAGCTGTCTGTGGTGAGTGTCTTTATATATACAGTGGTACCTCGGGTTAAGTACTTAATTCGTTCCGGAGGTCCGTTCTTAACCTGAAACTGTTCTTAACCTGAAGCACCACTTTAGCTAATGGGGCCTGCTGCTGCTGCCGCACCGCCGGAGCACAATTTGTGTTCTCATCCTGAAGAAAAGTTCTTAACCCGAGGTAATATTTCTGGGTTAGCAGAGTCTGTAACCTGAAGCGTATGTAACCCGAGGTACCACTGTATGTGTGTGTGTGTGTGTGTGTATATGTATATATATATATATGTGTGTGTGTATACATATATATATATATATACATATGCACATATATATACACATATATATATACACACACACACACATTTTTATTGGTTTTTTTAACATATCATTTCCAACAGTCATATTACATAACTTTTCATCTTATACAATATTTTATACTTCCATCTACACCTCTGATGGTTTTTTGTTCTTTATCACTTATTCTGCATTTCTTAATTTCACTATTACTCTTAATTCTCACAAACTAATAATTCTCCTCATAGTCTTCCTTGCAATCTTTCGAGTAATTCTCCTTACAAAGCTCCTTGCAGTCCTACGAGCGTAATCTGTTCAGTACAATTTCCAAATACTTTGTATATTTACTCCAGTCTTCTGAGAATCTCTGATCCCGCAGGTTTTGAATCCTTCCAGTTAATTTATCAATTTCTGCACAGTCCATCAATTTCATCCTCCATTCTTCTTTCATCGGTAATTCTTCTTGCTCCGTGGTGAGCGTCTTACGGGGGGGGGGGCAGCGCAGAGAGTGTCCCAGGGGGCGAGGCGGCGATGTCACCCCCCTTAGGGATGACACCCAGGGCGGACTGCACCCCCTATCCTCCACCAGTGGCCCCAAATATAAGGCATTGCAGTAATCTAACCCAGAGTTTCCCTAGAAATGGAATTCTTGGAGAACAGCACAATCCCCTAGGTCTCTAACAAAGGAGAGTCTACCACACGTATTAACTACTAGTGGAATATTTAGGCTTTGTTTTATTGGTGACCCCAATTATGGCAGGCTCTCCTTTCTGCAGGTTTTTTAAACAGAGCTTGGGCAGGCAAGCACATTTCCGAGCACAATTCAAAGTGTTGGTGCTGACCTTGAAAGCCCTAAACGGCATCGGTCACTGAAGGAGCGTCTCCACCCCCATTGTTCTACCCGGACACTGAAGTCCAGCTCTTCTGGCGGTTCCCTCCCTGCAAGAAGCCAAGTTACAGGGAACGAGGCAGAGGGCCTTCTCGGTGGTGGCGCCCGCCTTGTGGAACGCCCTCCCACCAGATGTCAAAGAGATAAATAACTACCAGACTTTTAGAAGACATCTGAAGGCAGCCCTGTTTAGGGAAGCTTTTAATGTTTAACAGACCACTGTATTTTAATATTGTGTTGGAAGCCGCCCAGGGTGGCTGGGGAGACCCAGCCAGATGGGCAGGGTATAAATAATAAATTATTCCTATTATTCCTATTATTTTGGGATTCTTTTGATGTGATTCCTGCATTGCAGGGGGTTGGGCCCTGTGTGGGGGGGTGTCCCTTCCAACTCGACAATTCCGCGGTTCTGTTTTGGTGCTCGTGCATGTGTGCACATTCATGCAAGGGATCGTGCAGCTGTGCGAGTAACACTGTGTGTGTGTGTCTGTGGGAATGCATGTGTGTAAACGGAGATGTTTGCACCAGCTGGGGTGAAAGCCTGGCTGCACCTCCTGGCCTGTGATTGTGCGGAGACACAATCACACAAGATGTGTGTGTGTGTGTGTGTTGCAGAGGCAGAGCTGCCTTATCTGGGTGAGTGTGCCAGGGAGGTTTTGTGTGCGAAAGGTGACTCCAGCCCAGCAGCGCACTCCCAGCGCATTGCGTGCCAGCGGCCTCTGGCAGCAGCAGCAGCTCAGCCTATCCCTCCTCAGCTGTGGCTTCTGGCCCCGGACCAGGGGAATTTGGCTGGTGGCCTCGGTAAATAACAACAGCCCGAATTGGAAGGCGAAACTTGTTGCTAAGAGACCAATGTTTTGCTCCGGCAAAGCTGGGGCCTCCAGTCTGGGAGGGAGGCGGGCAGAGGAGCCTGGGAACAGGGAAAGAGGAAGGAAGAGGGGGGGGAATGGGGACCACAGAATCATAGCATTGGAAGAGTCCCCCAAAGGTTATCTAGCTCAACCCCCTGGCAACTCAGCGGAAGTATAACTTCATTTCTTTTTGGTGGGGTACTGCAGCCAGCTGTGGTTTCCAGCAACTGGTATTCAGAAGCATCGGTGCTGCCAGCTGTGGAGGCAGAGCCTAGCTATTGAGGCTAGAAATAACCATTGATAGCCCTCTCCTACTCTGTGAATTTGTCTAATCCGAAATGGAGGCAGTGAGAGATTTGACTTTCTTGGGCTCCATGATCACTGCAGATGGCGACAGCAGCCACGAAATTAAAAGACGCCTGCTCCTTGGGAGAAAGGCGATGGCAAACCTAGACAGCATCTTAAAAAACAGAGACATCACCTTGCCAACATAGGTCCGTATAGTGAAAGCCATGGTTTTCCCAGTAATGATGTACAGAACTGAGAACTGGACCATAAAGAAGGCTGATCGCCGAAGAATTGATGCTTTTGAATTCTGGTGCTGGAGGAGACTCTTGAGAGTCCCATGGACTGCAAGAAGATCAAACCTCTCCATTCTGAAGGAAATCAGCCCTAAGTGCTCACTGGAAGGACAGATCCTGAAGCTGAGGCTCCAAGACTTTGGCCACCTCATGAGAAGGGAAGACTCCCTGGAAAAGACCCTGATGTTGGGAAAGATGGAGGGCACAAGGAGAAGGGGACGACAGAGGACGAGATGGTGGGACAGTGTTCTTGAAGCTACCAGCCTGAGTTTGACCAAACTGCGGGAGGCAGTGGAAGACAGGAGTGCCTGGCGTGCTCTGGTCCAAGGGGTCACGAACACTGTAGCTTCGAGAACACCGCCGCAGCGCGATTTCTGTTCTCATCCTGAAGCAAAGTTCTTAACCCGAGGTACTATTTCTGGGTTAGCAGAGTCTGTAACCTGAAGCGTCTGTAACTTGAAGCATCTGCAACCCGAGGCACCACTGTATTTTTCAATTTCCCCCTCTGTTGGTTCACCCCCTAGCTCTCCTGCATTTTCCCAATTACTCGCTACAACCCGTCTGGCTTCCTGGAGCTTTACAATCCTTATTTCACCCCTCCTTGCAGCAACCCCTTTCGAGCCTGGCCGCGCTTGGTCCCATTTCACACACGGGAAAACTGAGGCGGGGAAGGCAGTGTCTTGCCCGAGGCCACCCACTGAGATCACAGAGACAGAGGCCTGATTCTAGTTGCAGTTCACCCGGTCAGACTCTCTCTCTCTCCCTCCCCCCCCCCTCTCTCTCTTGCCTCATCTGCAAAACAGATTCAGGAGGAGTGCTGTGTGTGGTGTGTGTGTGTGTGTGTGAACCCAGAATCTCTGCACCTCCCTCTCCAAAGTTCTGCCCACCTGCTCTTCTCCCTTAGCCGCCCAGCCCAGCCCTTGCCAGTCACCCAGGCTGCACTCACCCTCCCCACCCCCGCCGTAAGGTGTGTACCTGCTCTGGGTTAGCCAGGGGGTTCTACGGAGAATTTTGGCAGGCTGGGCGCATTCCTCCGAGGGGCTGGCAAGAGCCTGCGCCTGCTCCCTCCCTCCTGGAAGTCCTGTTGCTTACATAAACAGCATTTGCTGGAGGCCCCTCCACGGCTCTGTTTGTTTGCCCGCCCGCCCGCCTAGAACTATTGGGTCGCTAAGGAGTTTGGGGGGGAGTGTTGCATAGCAGGCCTCGCCTATATATTTATATACACACTGTTGTCACAAAGCCAGCCTCCCCCTGCTTCCTTCGCCCCACGCTTCTGTGTGTTTTTGCCCTCCTCCCCCAAAGAATAATAGAACTGTAGAGTGGGGTGGGATACCCGGAGGTCATCCAGCCCAACCCGCTCCCGCAAGGCAGGAATCGCAGCGGAGGAATCCCCCGACAGGTGACCTTCCACCCCCTCTTGAAAAACCTCAAGCAAATGGGAGTCCTCCACCTTCTGAGAGAGTCCCTTCTACGGTCTAAACAAAAATTATTCCCGGTGTTTAGTTGGAATCTGTTTTCTTGTCCTTTGGCTCGGGTCCCACGCACAGAGTTGGAAGGTGTCCTAAAATAACGTAAGAACAGCCCCCCAGAGGAGGCCAACGGTCCATCGAGTCCAGCGTCCTCTTCTCACGGTGTCCGGCCAGATGCCCATTCCGGGAATCCCGCAAGCGGGACCCGAGTGCGAGACCAACTCTCCCCTCCTGTGTTTTCCACCAGCAGGTATTTGCAAACAGGCAGGGCACAGCTGTCCTGACCTCAGTAGCCATCAGTAGCCCTTTCCTCCACCAATTTGTGCTATCCTCTTAGAGCCACCCAGGTTGGCTGCCTATCTTCCCTGCAGCAGTGAGTTCCGCAGTTTAGCTCAGCGCTGCCTGAAGAAGTCCGTCCTTTTATCCGTCCCGAACCTTCCATCACTCAACTTCGTTGGAGGTCCACGCGCTCCAGAGAAGAACTTTTCTCTGCGCACTGGGAGGTCCCCTTGTCCAGTTCAAGACATGCGATGTCAGATGGGAAAGATGGAGATCTTCAGCCCCAGTAGCTGAATGCATCTCTCCTGGACCCTTCCCAGGTTGACCCCTCCCAATATCACTTCTCCCCCTCCTCCTTCCGAGGCTTAAGCTGCCAGCCTCCTCCTTGTTGCCCCTAGTAGAGCTCAGCCGGGAGAAGGCTGAAGCAGAATTCCTTGTCATTTGGCACTGGCGCCCCCTACTGTCAGGCTCCCTGACTTATGCCCTACCAGCTGCCTGGACACATTCCAAGCAATCAGAGCCCATTTCCGGAGGCGCGTCTGTCCCGCTCTGGAACAGCACGTACCATGAGGGCGTTTGAGGCTTAGCCTTAGTTCCCTGCATTGGTTCTGTCTACAGAGAGCGCTGGGCTCATCGTCGGTGAGATAGACCTCCAGGTTATGTTTGAAGACCAGGACTCTGCAGCAGTGCCTGTCCCCTAAATCATGGATGAGGGGTCCCCGCAAGAACCTCTCTGTCCCATCGTCTCCCACTGCTCCCAATATTCTTCATGGAGGACCTAGTTGCGGACTTAAACATTTCAAATTTCAGAGGCACCCAGCCTCTCGCCTTCTGCTCTCCATCACTGTTGCAGCGCCCCCTGCAGGGCCCTCTCGGCTCGGCACCCAGTGCAGGCGAACCAGTCTTCTTCTTCTTCTTCTTCTTCTTCTTCTTCTTCTTGTTTAGTCGTGTCCGCCTCTTTGTGACCCCCTGGACCAGAGCACACCAGGCACTCCTGTCTTCCACTGCCTCCCACAGTTTGGTCAAACTCATGCTGGTAGCTTCGAGAACACTGTCCCACCAACTCGTCCTCTGTCGTCCCCTTCTCCTTGTGCCCTCCATCTTTCCCAACATCAGGGTCTTTTCCAGGGAGTCTTCTCTTCTCATGAGGTGGCCAAAGTCTTGGAGCCTCAGCTTCAGGATCTGTCCTTCCAGGGAGCACTCAGGGCTGATTTCCTTCAGAATGGATTGGTTGGGTCTTCTTGCAGTCCATGGGACTTTCAAGAGTCTCCTCCAGCACCAGAATTCAAAAGCATCCATTCTTTGGCGATCAGCCTTCTTGATGGTCCAGCTCTCACTTCCATACATCAGTACTGGGAAAACCAGAGCTTGAACTATACAGACTGTCCTAAATCCGCCTCTGCTGTAGGAGAGGGCTATCAATGGCGTTGGCTGCTAGCCACAATGGATGGCTGTACTCTGCTGCCTCCACAGATGGAAACTGCAATTTCTGAATATCGCTTGCTGTTGCACTCGGTCTTGCTTGGGGGTTTCCCTTGGGGGGGGCACCTGCCCGGCCACTGCGATGCTGAATTAGAGAATCTAATTAGAGAACCATAGAATTGTAGCGTTGCTAGGGACCCCCAAGGGTCATCTAGTCCAACCCCCTGCAATGCAGGAATCTCAGCTAAAGCACCCAGGACAGAATGCCACCCAACCTCCACTTAAAAACCTTCTAAGAAAGGCGAGTCTACTACGTCAAGTGGGAGACCGTTCCGCTGTCAAACAGCTCTTACTGATGTCAGAAAGTTCTTCCTGCTGTTTAGCTGGACCCCTGGCCCGATCCAGCAGCCAGCCAGCGTCTTCTTACGTTGTTGCGCCAACCTTCAACACCCTCAAAGCAATGCGCGCACACACAGCCGACCCCACGTATCTGGGACCCCAGAGTGCCAGGCCAGAGGGGTGAGCCTTTGGGCAAGCTACGGGCTTGTAGAGGGGGCAGGATCCTGAGCGCGGCAGGTGGACCCACACAGAAGAAGAAGAAGAAGAGTTTGGATTTGATATCCCGCCTTTCACTCCCCTTCAGGAGTCTCAAAGCGGCTAACAATCTCCTTTCCCTTCCTCCCCCACAACAAACACTCTGTGAGGTGAGTGGGGCTGAGAGACTTCAAAGAAGTGTGACTAGCCCAAGGTCACCCAGCAGCTGCATGTGGAGGAGCGGAGACACGAACCCGGTTCCCCAGGTTACGAGACTACCACTCTTAACCACTACACCACACTGGCTCTCAGCACTTTGGCCTCTGCCTTGCGATGGGTTGTTCTTGTTGTTGTTTAGTCCTTTAGTCGTGTCCAACACTTCGTGACCCCCTGGACCAGAGCATGCCAGGCCCTCCTGTCTTCCAGCACCAGGATTCAAAAGCATCCATTCTTTGGCGATCAGCCTTCTTTATGATCCAGCTCTCACTTCCATACATCACTACTGGGAAAACCATAGCTTTAACTGTACGGACCTTTGTTGGCAAGGTGATGTCTCTGCTTTTTAAGATGCTGTCTAGGTTTGTCATTGCTTTCCTCCCAAGAAGCAGGCGTCTTTTAATTTCGTGACTGCTGTCACCATCTGCACTGATCATGGAGCCCAAGAAAGTAAAATCTCTCACTGCCTCCATTTCTTCCCCTTCTATTTGCCAGGAGATGATGGGAGCAGTGCCCATGATCTTCGTTTTTTTGATGTTGAGCTTCAGACCATATTTTGCACTCACCTCTTTCAGCCTCATTAAAAGGTTCTTTAATTCCTCACTTTCTGCCATCAAGGTTGTGTCATCTGCATATCTGAGGTTGTTGATATTTCTTCCCACAATCTTGCGATGGGTACTGTCCACTTTTGGCGTCGCCAGATCGCAGTGCGCACGGGGCGCCACCCCGAGGCTGCTCGGAGGAAGGATAGGCAAAAACGCAGCAAGCAAACACCCCCCCCCAATCTCTGCCCCCTCCCCTTCGAAGCGGCTGCATCTCAGCATCCTCTCTGAGCAATGCACCTTCCTAAGGGATGCCCCCGGGTTGATCTCTCCCGAGACGGGGGGGGGGGGTTGGGCTGCGCGCGCGCAATGATGGGGTGTGCGCTGGGGGAGTGCCTCTCCGGCTGACTGTCCCCGCAGACGCACGCAGATGCGCGGGCGCGCACGCCAGCGGTGGCCGCCGGAAGCCCGCGCGCCTCGCCGCCGCGCTGCTCCATATAGAGGCGCGCGGCTATTTCGGGCTGCGGCGCTGCAGAGCGAGTGAGGAGAGGGGCTATTTATAGCAGCCGGAGGGTAAAAATGGAAGGTGCTCTCCTGAGCTGCCCGAAGGAGCGCGCAGCGGGTTGCGGGGAGGGAAGTGGAGGGCCAGGCGAGGATGGGGCACCTTAGGTGCACCCAGAACCTGGATGGATGGGTGCAGAGAAGGAACCTGGTCCCTTCTTAGCGGGGGGGGGGGGGCGCTCCTGGGTCCCTTATTCCCACGCTGGGGGGGGGGGCGCATCTTGAATAAAGGGAGCCGCAAATTTGCCTTGGACACCAACCACCCAGGCCAGATCTCCTTGCCCCCCGCCAGCCCTCCGAGGTGCTCGCCTGCTCAAAGACTCTTGGGTGCAAAGTCCAAGGGGATGGATGAATTCCTTCCTTCCTTCCTTCCTTCCTTCCTTCCTTCCTTCCTTCCTTCCTTCCTCTGCGAAGAAGGAGCTGGGCTTGATCTGCCCGGGACGCGCGCCTAGAAGATCCCCAGGAGAGTCTGCGCAACGACCCAGCAACCCAGATACCAACCTAGTAGCAGGGGGGAACTGATGGACCGTTCTGCATGCCAAGCAGCTTAGCCAACGCGCGCTCTCCCGCTGCTCTTCGCGCGGCTCTCTGCTGCCCTTTGGTGGCCGCTCTCTGCAGGAACAACGATTTGTGGCTCTCGAGTACTACAGTGGTACCTCGGGTTACAGACGCTTCAGGATACAGACTCGGCTAACCCAGAAATAGTACCTCGGGTTAAGAACTTTGCTTCAGGGTGAGAACAGAAATCGCACGGCGGCAGCGGGAGGCCCCATTAGCTAAAGTGGTGCTTCAGGTTAAGAACAGTTTCAGGTTAAGAACGGACCTCCAGGACGAATTAAGTTCTTAACCCGAGGTACCACTGTACAGAGAACATTCTCGCCCCTGAAAAGAATTCAGATTTAATTCTAAGAAGTGCAAACTATTGGTGGGCGGGGGAGATCCAGAGCGGACCCCCTTGTGTACAGCACAGCATACACAGACCAGTGAGGAACGGTTGAGGGACCTGGGTAGGGTATCTGGAGTATCCAGTTTGGGGCACCAGTTAAAGAAGGATATTGACAAGCTGGAACAAAGGAGGGCAATCCAGATGATTGAGGGTCTGGAAACCAAGCCTTATGAGGAGCGGTTGAAGGAGTTGGGTCTGTTTAGCCTGGAAAAGAGAAGACTGAGAGGAGATATAATAAAGGTAAAGGGACCCCTGATCATTAGGTGCAGTCATGACCGACTCTGGGGTTGCGGCGTTCATCTTGCTTTATTGGCAGAAGGAACCGGCGTACAGCTTCCGGGTCATGTGGCCAGCAGGACTAAGCCGCTTCTGGCGAACCAGAGCAGCGCACGGAAACGGCATTTACCTTCCCACCGGAGTGGTACCTATTTATCTACTTGCACTTTGTGCTTTTGAACTGCTAGGTTGGCAGGAGCAGGGACCGAACAACGGGAGCTCACCCCGTTGCGGGGAATCGAACCGCTGACCTTCTGATCGGCAAGCCCTAGGCTCTGTGGTTTAGACCACAGCGCCACCCCGCCATCTTCAAATATCTAAAGGGCTGTCACATGGAAGAGGGAACAAGCTCAGGAACATGAAATCATAGAATTATAGAATTGTAGAGTTGGAAGGGACCCCAAGAGTCACCTAGGAATTGCTGCTGAAGAATCTCTGGCAGATGGCCCTCCAGCCTCTGCTTAAAAACCGCCGAAGATGGAGAGCCCCCCACTTTCTGAGGGAGTCCGTTCCACATTCTAATTACCGTCAGAAAGTTCTTCCAAATGTTTAGTCAGAATCTCCTTTCTTTTACTTGAATCCATGGGTTCGGGTCTTCCCCTCTGGAACAGGAGAAAGCAAGTCTGCTCCATCCACCATATTAGCCTTTAGAAATTTGAAGATGGCTATCGTATCTCCTCTCCGTCTCTGCTTCTCCAGGCTAAACATTCCCAGCTCCTTCAACTATTCCCAAAGGCTTGGTTTCCAGACCCTTGGTTTCATCTTGGTCACCTTCCTCTGCAACACCTTCCAGCTTGTCAATATCCTTCTTAAACTGGTGTCCAAAACTTGACACAGGACTCCAGGTGTGCTCTGACCAAGGCAGAGTAAAGCATTTCACTATGGGGATGTGGGTGGCGCTGTGGTCTAAACCACTAAGCCTCTTGGGCTTGCTGGTCAGAAGGTCGGCGGTTCAAATCCCTGCGATGGGGTGAGCTCCCGTTGCTCGGTCCCTGCTCCTGCCAACCTAGCAGTTCAAAAGCACGTCAAGTGCAAGTAGATAAATAGGTACCGCTCCGGCAGGAAGGTAAACGCCGTTTCCGTGCACTGCTCTGGTTCGCCAGAAGCAGCTTAGTCATGCTGGCCACATGACCCAGAAGCTGTCTGTGGACAAACGCCGATCAGAAGGTCGGCGGTTCGAATCCCCGCGACGGGGTGAGCTCCCGTTGCTCGGTCCCTGCTCCTGCCAACCTAGCAGTTTGAAAGCACGTCAAACTGCAAGTAGATAAATAGGGACTGCTGTGGCGGGAAGGTAAACGGCATTTCCGTGCCTCTCTGGTTCACCAGAAGCGGCTTAGTCATGCTGGCCAAGCTCCCTCGGCCTATAGAGTGAGATGAGCATGCAACGTCTGCGACTGGACTTAACTGTCAGGGGTCCTTTACCTTTTTTTTATCATTTCACTTGATCTGGACCTGAGACTTCTGTTTATGCAGCCTAGCACTGCATCAGTTCCCCTCCTCCTGGAAAGCTTGTGGTCTACCAAGACGACTAGGTCCCTTTTACACACGGACTGCTATCACATCTCAGTCTCCACCCTCACCCAGGCTAAACATACCTAGCTCCCTGAACCATTCCTCAAAAGGCTTTCTTTCCAGACCCTTGATCATCTCGCTCGCCTTCCTCTGCACACGCATTCCCATCCTTTTGACAAATCCCAATCTGTGATGAGCAGGCTTTGCTGAAATCCCCCACAACTCCACTCCGAGGCCTGAAAAGGAAATTTGTTCATTTATTTGGATGATTCAGATGCTGCCCTTGGCACAAGCTGCTGGCAGCTTACAATAAAAACAAGTAAATAAGAACACACACACAAAAAATCAATTAAAACACACAACAGCAAATCACTGAATGGGCGGTTAGTATTATTCTTTTATTTAATCGTTCAGTAAATCTCTATCTTGCCCTTTCTTCCAAAACAGAAAGCATTGAAATGTTAAAACAGTGCAATTTAAAATAGATGAAAACCCATTTAATCCTGCTGTGTGCCAGAAGGCTTTGGTATCCCTGCTATTACGCATTGCAAGTATTTCAGGGTGTCAAAAGGGGCCTCTGGAGACCAGGGTTCAAAGCCCCACACATCTGTGAAGATCACTGGGGTGCATAATAGCACCCCACTAGAAATCTCAAGAGCCTATCCCAAAAGATATGGGGGTCTAGTTCTCTTGGAACATCTAACTCACTGCCCACTAATCCAAGGGGAGACTGAAGGCAGTGTGGTGTAATGGTTAGTGCATTGGAGACAAGTGCCATTGGCATAACTGGAGGGGGCAGCTGCCCCCCATCAAGTAAAACAAACAGACAAACAACTAACTGAGGTTACTAAAGATGTGGAGGGCGCAGGTTTACATCTTCACGGCAGAGCTATTTGAAAATATAGTCGATGTAGTTTCGACTTTTAGATGTAAAACGGACTTAATATTTTATGTAATTCTGTAGTCCTCCACTGTAACCGTAGTTGTCCATGACTTTGGTGTTTTGTTCTTGTTGAAGAGAGTAATAAACAATATTTAAGACTTTAAAAAAAGAATTGGGAGGACGCGGGTGGCGCTGTGGGTTAAGCCACAGAGCCTAGGGCTTGCCGATCAGAAGGTCGGCGGTTCGAATCCCCGCAATGGGGTGAGCTCCTGTTGCTCGGTCCCTTCTCCTGCCAACCTAGCAGTTCGAAAACACGTCAAAGTGCAAGTAGATAAATAGGTACCGCTCCGGCGGGAAGGTAAACGGCGTTTCCATGCACTGCTCTGGTTCGCCAGAAGCGGCTTAGTCATGCTGGCCACATGACGCCGGCTCCCTCGGCCAATAAAGCGAGATGAGCGCTGCAACCCCAGTCATCCGCGACTGGACCTAATGGTCAGGGGTCCCTTTACCGTTACCGTATCACAACCCAGTCTTCTCTTCTCCCCTGGGGCTTGTGCATTGCACTCCTTTGCACTCCTTTGGTTCGCCAGAAGCAGCTTAGTCATGCTGGCCACATGACCCGGAAGCTGTACGCCGGCTCCCTTGGCTAATAAAGCGAGATGAGTGCCGCAACCCCAGAGTCGGCCACAACTGGACCTAATGGTCAGGGGTCCCTTTAACTTGTACTAAAAAAGAATTACTGCTTAAAAACATTTAGAACATCCTAATTCATTTAAGAGCAGCAGCAATCGGACACCTGAACCCCCCCACCTGACTCCCTATTTATTATTATTTCTTTATTTATTTACATTTACACCCCACCTTTTTCTGGAAGGTGCTCAAGCTGGCATACATGGTCCTCCTTCTCCTCGTTTAATCCCCACGACAACCCTGCGAGGTAGGTGAGGCGGAGAGGCAGTGACGGGTCCAAAGTCATGCCCAGAGAGCTTCCTTCCGAATACCAGTTGCTGGAAACTAGAGGAGGGGAAGGTCCGTATAGTTCAAGCTTTGGTTTTCCCAGTAGTGATGTATGGAAGTGAGAGCTGGACCATAAAGAAGGCTGATCGCCAAAGAATGGATGCTTTTGAATTATGGTGCTGGAGGAGACTCTTGAGAGTCCCATGGACTTCAAGAAGATCAAACCTCTCCATTCTGAAGGAAATCAGCCCTGAGTGCTCACTGGAAGGACAGATCCTGAAGCTGAGGCTCCAAGACTTTGGCCACCTCAGGAGAAGAGAAGACTCCCTGGAAAAGACCCTGATGTTGGGAAAGATGGAGGGCACAAGGAGAAGGGGAAGACAGAGGACGAGATGGTGGGACAGTGTTCTGGAAGCTACCAGCATGAGTTTGACCAAACTGCGGGAGGCAGGGGAAGACAGGAGTGCCTGGCGTGCTCTGGTCCAGGGGGTCACGAAGAGGCGGACACGACTAAACGACTAAACAACGGAGGGGAAAGTGTTGCTCTTATGAGTACAGGATTCTGGACTTTTCTCAGGTTCTTATGGAACCTCCAGGTCCAGGGGCAGTCTATCTAGGTTCCTAGGTTCTTATGGGTATTCGGCCACTCTGAGAACAGGATGCTGGGCTATTTGGGCCTCATTTTTCTCTTCTGGTGTCCTTAACCTATCAAAACTAACAGCAGAAAAATAATACAATTAGGGCTCTTCCCTAACCCAGATTTTATACACCTTCCAAGGACCCAGAGGCCTGAATGAAAATCCTGAGCAACCTTTGGGATTGAAGCCCCCAAAGCGGGACCTCCCTCCCTCCCTCGGGAGACAACCCAGTCCAAGGGGCACTTCTCCTGCGCAAGAGCCACCCAGGGGCTTGCGCAGGAGCATTTCCCGCGCGGCAGCGCCCCCTTGTGGCTCTGACCCGTTCGCTGCTGCTGCCCTTAATGGGTGCCTGCACTCCAGAACCCCATCTTGCCTGGGGTGAGTAAGAAACCAGGGTGCTGTCGTGGGATACGTTTTGCAAGGACCCAGGACATCTTGGTCCCCCGCCTACCCCCCCCGCCTTTGCCACCAGGTTCACTGGGTGGAGCAGGGTCAGGTCTAAATAATGGGGGAGGGGTGTCGTAGCCCAGTCTCCAGTTCTCCCAGTAGCCCCCCCCAGATGACCCACTGGGAAGAAGCCCAGAAACCAGCGGGACTGCGGCGCACATCCAGCCCACGCGCGCCCAGCTTGCCGGTGCGTAAAAGGAGCCATAGCCTCTCCATCAGGGACCCAGGAGTCCGGGCTCCCCCTGGCCTCGGAGCACGGATCCTGAGGGATGCTGGCGATGCTGGAGGAGGCTCTCTTTTAAGGCGTAACCATTGCGCCCTACTGCCTCCGGCCGCGCGCGCCGCCTCTGAATCAGCCCCTGCCCCTCGCTCGCTCTGGCCCGCGTCATCTCGGCCTGGCCTCTGGCTCCTGCGGCTATTTATAGCTCACCCGGCGCTAAAAATAGCGCGGGGGCCGGTGCGCAGGTGCCCCCTTGAGCGCCGCGCGTCAGCCGCGCTATTCTTAGCTGCCGCGCCTTGCGCGCTTGCCCGCCCGGGGACCCGCACGCAGGCAGGCTGGCTGGCTGGCCGGCCAGTCCGCTCGGTCTCCATCCTTCTCTCCCTTTCCAGGCTTTTCTCGGCGCGCTCCTGCTTGACATCATGCGCGTTCTTGCGGGCCAAGCCCTCCGCCTCCCCGAGGGCGGATTCACAAGTGACGCGCAGAACGCGCCTCCCGGGCTGGGACGGAGAGGATGAGTCACTGGGAAGGGAAAAGACAGGCAGGCTCTGCAGGTGGAGGAAAAGGAGGAGGAATTAGGCGTTTCAGGGAAGGTGAAGCGAATTAAATCATAGAATCGTAGACTTGGAAGGGGACCCCTGAGGTCATCCAGTCCAACCCCCTGCAATGAAGGAATCTCAGCTAAAGCATCCCTGACAGATAGGCATCCAACCTCTGCTTAAAGACCTCTAAGGAAGGGAGTCCACAACCTCCCAAGAGAAACCTTTTCACTGTCAAACAGCTCTTACCCTCAGAAAGTTCTTCCTGATGTTTAGTCGGAATCTCCTTTCTTGTAACTTGAAGCCATGGGTTCGAGTCCTGCCCTCCAGAACAGGAGATAATAATAATAATAATAATAATAATAATAATAATAATAATAATTTTATTTATACCCCACCCTCCCCAGCCAAGACCTGGCTCAGGGCGGCTAACGCCAAGTATAAAAACAATTGATTAAAATACAACTTTAAAACAAGATTAAAATAGGACATTAAAATGCAGCCTCCTTTCAGTAGAAACTCAAATCAAAAACTTTTAGGGGATGAAAACGTCGTCTTCACCAAGGCCAAATATCCAGACTGGTCCTACGTGGGCCAGAAAAAAACCAGGGAAGTCCCCAAATAGGAGTTCCATCACAAAAGGTGAAAGGAAAAAGGAAAGAGGGGGAGGGGATCAAGTGGATTCCAAGCCAAAGGCCAGGCTTGCAGGCCCTGCGGAAAGAAATCAGATCCTGCAGGGCCCTGGTCTCATGAGACAGAGCGTTCCACCAGGCCAGAGCCATCACTGAAAAGGCCCTGGCTCTGGTTGAGGCTAATCTGACTTCCTTAGGGCCTGGGGCCTCTAGGGTGTTGCTATTTATGGACCTTAAGGTCCTCCGCGGGGCATATCGGGAGAGGTGGTCCCGTAGGTACGAGGGTCCTAGGCCGTGTTTCCTCTTCCGTATGACAGATGACGATCACATCACCAGTGTGGTGTAGTGATTAAGAGCGGTGGACTCGTAATCTGGGGAACCGGGTTTGCGTCTCCGCTCCTCCACGTGCAGCTGCTGGGTGACCTTGGACTAGTCACACTTCTCTGAAGTCTCTCAGCCTCACTCATCTCACAGAGTGTTTGTTGTGGGGGAGGAAGGGAAAGGAGAATGTTAGCTGCTTTGAGACTCCTTAAAGGGAGTGAAAGGCGGGATATCAAATCCAAACTCTTCTCTTCTTCTCTCAGTCTCCTCTTTCCCAGGCTAAACAGACCCAGCTCCTTCAACCGTTCCTCATCGGGTTTCGTCTCCAGTTCCCTGATTGTCTCGGTCACCCTCCTCTGCACACCTTCCAGCTTGTCAACACCCTTTTTAAATTGTGGTGCCCAGAACTGGACACAGAAGGCTCAAGACACCAAACTGGGAGGGGTGGCTAACACACCAGAGGACAGGATCACACTTCAAAACGACCTTGACAGATTAGAGAACTGGGCCAAAACAAACAAGATGAATTTTAACAGGGAGAAATGTAAAGTATTGCACTTGGGCAAAAAAAATGAGAGGCACAAATACAAGATGGATGACACCTGGCTTGAGAGCAGTACATGTGAAAAGGATCTAGGAGTCTTGGTTGACCACAAACTTGACATGAGCCAACAGTGTGACGCGGCAGCTAAAAAAGCCAATGCAATTCTGGGCTGCATCAATAGGAGTATAGCATCTAGATCAAGGGAAGTAATAGTGCCACTGTATTCTGCTCTGGTCAGACCTCACCTGGAGTACTGCGTCCAGTTCTGGGCGCCACAGTTCAAGAAGGACACTGACAAACTGGAACGTGTCCAGAGGAGGGCAACCAAAATGGTCAAAGGCCTGGAAACGATGCCTTATGAGGAACGGCTAAGGGAGCTGGGCATGTTTAGCCTGGAGAAGAGGAGGTTAAGGGGTGATATGATAGCCATGTTCAAATATATAAAAGGATGTCACATAGAGGAGGGAGAAAAGTTGTTTTCTGCTGCTCCAGAGAAGCGGACACAGAGCAATGGATCCAAACTGCAGGAAAGAAGATTCCACCTAAACATTCGGAAGAACTTCCTGACAGTAAGAGCTGTTTGACAGTGGCATTTGCTGCCAAGGAGTGTGGTGGAGTCTCCTTCTCTGGAGGTCTTTAAGCAGAGGCTTGACAACCATATGTCAGGAGTGCTCTGATGGTGTTTCCTGCTTGGCAGGGGGTTGGACTCGATGGCCCTTGTGGTCTCTTCCAACTCTATGATTCTATTCTATTCTATTCTATTCTAAGACATTTTGGTGCCTGATCCCACTCTGTGGGAAGGCTTTTGCCCCCAGAAAATAAGGTAAACTGCCTCTGCTTTTGGAGTCTCCATTTGCACAGCCCTTTCAGTTCTGCCCTCCAAAATCTGGTCACTGTCCCTTGTCCCTCCCAGAATCTGCCGCCTGAGTCAGCTGCATCACCCAGCCTCATGACAGGGCCGGCACCATCCTTCCAGATATACAGACCCCCCCCCACAGAGCTCTTCTTACTTTGGCCTTAATTTGCCCCCTCCCACAACTCTTCTCTCTAATCCCAAAATTTGTCCAGAGACCTCTCCAACCTAGCAAAGAGCCCCGTGGTGCCGGCTCGGAGATGATTTCCTGAGATGCCCTGCCATCAAAAGCTTACTGTCAGAGCTGGAGGGTGTAGACGCAGCAAGTGTATAATAATAATAATAATAATAATAATAATAATAATAATAATAAATTTTATTTATACCCCGCCCTCCCCAGCCAGCTCAGGGCAGCTAACAACAGTAAAATTACAGTAAAAACAGAATGAAGGGGATTTAAAAATACAGGTTAACATGCAATTTAAAATACAGCTTCATCAAAACCATAAGGGGAGGGAAATATAAGGGTCAGACTGAGTCCAAACCAAAGGCCAGGCCGAACAGCTCTGTCTTGCAGGCCCTGCGGAAAGATGTCAAGTCCCGCAGGGCCCTAGTCTCTTGTGACAGAGTGTTCCACCAGGTCGGGGCCAGTACTGAAAAGGCCCTGGCCCTAGTTGAGGCCAGCCTAACCACCTTGCGACCTGGGACCTCCAAAATGTTGTCATTTGCGGACCTTAAGGTCCTCCGCGGGGCATACCAGGAGAGGCGGCCCCGTAGGTACGAGGGTCCTAGGCCGCATAGGGCTTTAAAGGTCAAAACCAGCACCTTAAACCTGACTCTGTACTCCACCGGGAGCCAGTGCAGTCGGCAAAGCACTGGGTGAATATGCTCCCATGGCAGAGACCCCGTAAGGAGTCTCGTTGCGGCATTCTGCACCCGCTGGAGTTTCTGGGTCAGCTTCAAGGGCAGCCCCGCATAGAGCGAGTTACAATAATCAAGCCTGGAGGTGACCGTCGCATGGATCACTGTGGCCACTGTGGTATACTCCATTCCAGCAAAGCAGAACCTCCATGGACAGGTGTAGTCTACCTCTGCGTGCACAAGGTTCCTGGGGGGGGGGCACAAATAAGAGGGGCAGGCCATGCCTTCGGAGTTTCCAGAGGCATTTGCTTGGCTCCATTTGGTACAGAGTGTTTTCCTCGCCCTGACCCAGCACATGGCAGCTCTTAGGTTCCTGTGAAATTTAAGCTACCCAGTGGCGTAATTAGGTAACTTTAGACTCTGGAAATAGTAGTCTTAAGGGCCACCCCTCCAAGTATTGCTTCATTTATTTATTATTATTTATTTAGAGCATTTGTACCCTTCACTCTTCAACCAAGCAGCTTGGCTTATAGGTGGCTTATGAAAACAAGGCTGTCCCTATTAGTAACTTTGCATTAATATAACGTTTTTGTATGTAACCGTGTCTTTGCAACATTTTGTTGAAGTTCTCTCTGTTGCTGCTTCCGTTTTCCGTACAACCACTTAGATGTAATAAATAATAATACATCTTTATTTATATCCTGCCCTCCCTAGCCGAAGCCGGGCTCAGGGTGGCTAGCAACAATAAAATAATACAACATGTAGTTTAAATATATCAGGCGGTATAGAAATTAAATAACTGAAACATCAAAAAAATCAAGAAACTCTCTTTCATCTGTCCTGAATTTTCCAACATTCATCTGCTTTAAAAAGGTAAAGGGACCCCTGACCGTTAGGTCCAGTCGTGGCCGACTCTGGGGTTGCGGCGCTCATCTCACTTTACTGGCCGAGGGAGCCGGCGTACAGCTTCCGGGTCATGTGGCCAGCATGACTAAGCCGCTTCTGGCGAAACCAGAGCAGCACACGGAAACGCCGTTTACCTTCCCGTCGGAGTGGTACCTATTTATCTACTTGTGCTTTGACGTGCTTTCGAACTGCTAGGTTTGCAGGAGCAGGGACCGAGCAACGGGAGCTCACCCCGTCGCGGGGATTCGAACTGCCGACCTTCTGATCGGCAAGTCCTAGGCTCTGTGGCTTAACCCACAGCTTTGCATGCCCACAAATTCTCGTGTCGTGAGTGTTCGTTTCAAAATGTGGTTTCCCAGCCCAGCTGCCCCCACCTCATCCTCTTGAGGGAGAGCCCTGGACATTTGCCCTAAAGTCCTATCCTGATGGGCTGCCTCATTTTGCAGTATCTGTGTGACTGATTTCTTTTTTAAAAATAAAATAAAAACCAGAGTTGAGTTTTGCATGCGGCTTGCAGAGAGGACCGTGGCCACTAGATGGCGCAATTAACTTTATAAACTAGCAGGAGGGTTTCCTGATTCCAGTGACAAATTATCCAGAATATTTTGCCATGGAACCGAACACCAGGGAAGGAAAATCCCAGGACTTCCTTCTAGTGTTGCAAAACATGCTGGCGAGTGTGTTTGGGTGGGGAAGGGAGTTGTACATGGTCCAAGAGTTGTGCCCCATTTGCAAACACCCCTGTGCGACCTTCCAAAGGATCGGGGCCTTGAACCCCCAGACCCCAATATACTGGTCTTTCTGGCTTAAGCGCCTTCTGCAACCGGACAGGCACCATCTGGGCTACACAGGAAGGGTGCTGGATAGCAGCAGAGAGCTGAGTGGAGCAATTTCTGGGCTGGCCTGATGGTGTTGTTGTTATTGGAGATTTTTGCTGAGAGGCAAATGCCAGCTTCTCCAGCTGTTGCTTTGGTTTCTGTAGCCTGCAACTGTCTGCAGTGCATGGAAACCCACAGAATAGATTCTTGCAGGGAACAGTGTGAATTACCTTGTTATGGAAATTACGGGGAGTTGCACATCTTTAAAACAGATTGTTGTTGTTACAGATTGTTACAGATTGTTACAGATTGTTGTTGTTGTTGTTTAGTCATGTCTGCCTCTTCGTGACCCCCTGGACCAGAGCACGCCAGGCACTCCTGTCTTCCACTGCCTCTCTCATGCTGGTAGCTTCCAGAACACTGTCCCACCATCTCGTCCTCCGTCGTCCCCTTCTCCTTGCGCCCTCCATCTTTCCCAACATCAGGGTCTTTTCCAGGGAGTCTTCTCTTCTCCTGAGGTGGCCAAAGTCTTGGAGCCTCAGCTTCAGGATCTGTCCTTCCAGTGAGCACTCAGGGCTGATTTCCTTCAGAATGGAGAGGTTGGATCTTCTTGCAGTCCATGGGATTCTCAAGAGTCTCCTCCAGCACCAGAATTCAAAAGCATCACAACACAAAACACTGTTGCTGTATGTAGGTTTTATTTTATTTGTTTTTTATCTTATATTTTGGAAATGTGCATCCAGTTTTTTCCCCCTTTAATTTTTTGCGGGGCCCCAAGAGAGTGGGGCCCTAAGCTATAGCTTATTTAGCTTATACAGTAGTACCTCAGGTTAAGTACTTCATTCGTTCCGAAGGTCCGTTCTTAACTTGAAACTGTTCTTAACCTGAAGCACCACTTTAGCTAATGGGGCCTCCTGCTGCCGCCGCACCGCTGGAGCACAATTTCTGTTCTCATCCTGAAGCAAAGTTATTAACCCAAGGTACTATTTCTGGGTTAGCAGAGTCTGTAACCTGAAGCGTATGTAACCTGAAGCGTATGTAACCCGAGGTACCACTGTACGTAAATCCGGCACTGGCTAGAAGCCAACCAATAGCCCTCTCCTCTATTTATGGCTGTTCTAATGATGGCTGTCAGCTCCCTCCAGGAATATCTCCTCTGAATCCTCCTTCTTGGAGCTCCGGGTGGGGGGATGCGATGACTGAGCCCATTGTGTCCTGCTTCCCAGAGGCACCTGGTCGCCCTACTGTGGGAAACAGGATGCTTTGCTGAGAAGGCCTTTGGTCCGATCCATCTGCAAAGCTTTTCTGCTAGCCTCACCCTTTTCCCACCGCGATTCCTCAGTTTTCTGTTGGGATAATGCACCTTTCATAGACCACACTCCTTGCAAAGCTCAGCTTCTGGGCTTCGGGTGGAGAGGTACACTGCTTCTAACTGAAATAAAAAAATTAAGGTCTCGTATATATAATAAAGGTAAGGTAAAGGTACCCCTGCCCGTACGGGCCAGTCGTGACTCTAGGGTTGCGTGCTCATCTCGCTTAAGAGGCCGGGAGCCAGCGCTGTCCGGAGACACTTCCGGGTCACGTGGCCAGCGTGACGAAGCTGCTCTGGCGAGCCAGCGCAGCACACGGAAACGCCGTTTACCTTCCCGCTATAAAGCGGTACCTATTTATCTACTTGCACTTAGGGGTGCTTTCGAACTGCTAGGTGGGCAGGAGCTGGGACCGAACGACGGGAGCTCATCCCGCCGCGGGGATTCGAACTGCCGACCATACGATCGGCAAGTCCTAGGCACTGAGGTTTTACCCACAGCACCACCCACGCTCCTCATATATATAATAGGTAAAGGTAAAGGGACCCCTGACCATTAGGTCCAGTCGTGGCCGACTCTGGGGTTGCGGCGCTTATCTCGCTTTATTGGCCAAGGGAGCCAGCGTACAGCTTCCGGGTCATGTGGCCACCATGACTAAGCCACTTCTGGCGAACCAGAGCAGCGCACGGAAACGCCGTTTCCCTTCCCGCCGGAGAAGTACCTATTTATCTACTTGCACTTTGACGTGCTTTCAAACTGCTAGGTGGGCAGGAGCAGGGACCGAGCAACGGGAGCTCACCCCGTCGCAGGGATTCGAACCGCCAACCTTCTGATCGGCAAGCCCTAGGCTCTGTGGTTTAACCCACAGTGCCACCCACGTCCCATATATATAATAAATGTTCATAATTGTACCAAGCAAACATGTACATAAATATATATAAACCACATGTCTGAAGCAGCACAGGAAAACAGCCAGGAAGCCATTTTGGCTCCCAAACTGACCAAATGTTTTCTCTGCAAGTTCAAAGGAAAATGGAAAAGCCTCCCCATTGTCTTTTCCTTCACAAATCCTGTCTTAAGGGTATGTCTATATATGAATAGGATGAGCCTGTGACCTGGCTCAGGAACTAAGTATTTATCGTTACAAAAGACTGGCCAGACTCCCCAGGACATCCAATCAAGTGAGCATTAACAGGTAACCTGCCAGACAGGAGAAGAACAACGCATTCAGATTTCTGTTGTAGACCGCCTTTTCTGTGATGTAGGTATGATGTTTCTGGGGATGGTCTTGGACTCCAATGTGGGCAATTTAAAATGTCTATATAAGGGCGGACACACCTGGGTTCTGCGTCCCCCTCCTCCTGTGTGTGAAGGGGGCACCCTGTTGCAACAGTTCAATAAAGATCAGGCTTACGAGCTGCTTTGCTTCTCAATATTCTCTGCTTGGCCTCTGTTCTTTTCTCCGACCGATGGAGAACCTACAAAGGACTCTGTAAGGGCTCTTGTGTCCCCCATAAGGGCAGATAACTGTTGAGGGGTTCCATTTGTTATCAAGGCTAATGTGTGCTGACAAGCCCGTCTCCCTATGAAATCCGCAGAGGGGCATCCCAATTACCAGACAGAAGAGAGAGTCACAATTTGTGGACGGACGGAGCGGGACCATGGGGCCTGCCCTGATGCAGCCTTCATCGTTGCAGCTGGAGGGACAGAATCATGGCGCTGGGCTGACAGGCTGTGTCTCTCACCAGACGGGATGATGGACGGGGCTGGTGGCCTTGCTCATTGCTGGCAGAGTTTGCTCCATCCATCCCATAATGAGCTGGCCGCTCAGCTTTTCACCCTTGCCCCTCTATCTGTTATTTCCTCTATCCGACTCTCTCACGGCATTCTTCAGTTTCCCATCGCCCCGTCTGTCTGTTATTGTCTTCTGCATCCATCCATCTATCTCCGCCCCGCCCCCGCCCGCTTCCAGTGACCTAGTGGATCCTGTCCACCGTGTGGAAAACTCGCCTCCTCCATTCAAGACCTCCCCCTCCAGTGCTCTCACAGACGCACTCGGTCACACACCTTCGCTGTGGTCCATTGCGATGGGATGAATTTCCTTGTCCATAAAACACCCTTCTTGAAAACAGAGCCAGCTCTGCGTTCCCTGGGGGCTCTCAGGTCCTGCTTCCCATACGGGCATCTGGTTGGCCACTGTGAGAACAGAATATATCTTTCAGGATGCATGCCTTTATTTACACATATGTAGACTCCGAGCCTGGGACATGGGTGGCGCTGTGGGTTAAACCACAGAGCCTAGGACTTGCCGATCAGAAGGTCGGCGGTTCGAATCCCCGTGACGGGGTGAGCTCCCGTTGCTCGGTCCCAGCTCCTGCCAACCTAGCAGTTCAAAAGCATACCAGTGCAAATAGATAAATAGGTACCACTCCGGTGGGAAGGTAAACGGCGTTTCCATGCGCTGCTCCGGTTCGCCAGAAGCGGCTTAGTCCTGCTGGCCACATGACCCGGAAGCTGTATGCCAGCTCCCTCGGCCAGTAAAGAGAGATGAGCGCTGCAACCCCAGAGTTGTCTGCAACTGGACCTAATGGTCAGGGGTCCCTTTACTTTTACCTTTACAGTGGTACCTCTGGTTAAGTACTTAATTCGTTCTGGAGGTCCGTTCTTAACCTGAAACTGTTCTTAACCTGAAGCACCACTTTAGCTAATGGGGCCTCCTGCTGCTGCCACGCCGCCGGAGCCCGATTTCTGTTCTCATCCTGAAGCAAAGTTCTTAACCTGAAGCAGTATTTCTGGGTTAGCAGAGTCTGTAACCTGAAGCATATGTAACCCGAAGCGTATGTAACCTGAGGTACCACTGTACAGTGAAGGCACCTGCATGATTTCAATAGGCAGGGAGTTCCACAGAGTGAGTGCTGCCTCACTGAAATATCGATTTCTTCCAAAGGTTGAAGGACTGTTATCGAAGTGGTCGGCTGGTTGTTTATGGAGCAAGGCGCTCTCACAGGTCAACTGATCCCAAGTCGTTAAGGGTGTCACACACGAATAGTAACGCCTCAAACTTGGCCTGGTAGCAAATTGGCAGCCAGGGCAGATCTCTGAGCACAGATGCTATATGTGGACAAGGCCTCCCTCCCGTCAGCAATCATGCTGCAGCATTCTGCGCTAGCTGCCGTTTCCGGCTCGGGCGCAAGGAAAGCTCCACAAAGAGCACATTGCAGGAATCCAGCAATGTGGGAAAGAGAAGGGGTGCCTTGGGGGAGCCTCAATCAAACCCCTTTAGCTGCCTTACGCATAGAATTGTAGAGTTGCAAGGGGTCACAATGGTTTGGTTTTCCCAGTAGTGATGTATGGAAGTGAGAGCTGGACCATAAAGAAGGCTGATCGCCGGAGAATGGATGCTTTTGAATTCTGGTGCTGGAGGAGACTCTTGAGAGTCCCATGGACTGCAAGAAGATCAAACCTCTCCATTCTGAAGGAAATCAGCCCTGAGTGCTCACTGGAAGGACAGATCCTGAAGCTGAGGCTCCAAGACTTTGGCCACCTCAGGAGAAGAGAAGACTCCCTGGAAAAGACCCTGATGTTGGGAAAGATGGAGGGCACAAGGAGAAGGGGACGACGGAGGACGAGATGGTGGGACAGTGTTCTCGAAGCTACCAGCATGAGTTTGACCAAACTGCGGGAGGCAGTGGAAGACAGGAGTGCCTGGCGTGCTCTGGTCCAGGGGGTCACGAAGAGGCGGACATGACTAAACGACTAAACAACAACAAGGGGTCACAAGGGGTCATCTAGTTGAACCCCGCTGCAATGCAGGAATCTTTTGCCCAATCTGGGTTTCGAACCCACAACCCTGAGATTACTGATAGCCAGAAGTTGGAAAAGTGAGACAACACCTACAAGAATAGATTGGCAATCACTCATGCTAGAGTACTTTCAATTAGTAAAGCTGACCGGAAAAATCAGAGGAGCCCCAAATCAAAAATTATTTAGAGAATGGAGACTATTCAAAGAATATATTGTAAAAATGACGTTACCCTAGCAGAACTGAATGATACTTGTATATAATAAACAAATGGAATACATATACTAGAAAAATATACAGGAAAAGTTATAAAACAAACTGTGCAATAAAATTAAGACAATGGAAAAAGTACAAGAATGATTGGAAGTTTCTTTCAGAAGACTTCATTAGAAAAGACAGGATGTTCATCTCTTATTGTTAACTCTTCTTTGCTTTTTATTTTTATTTTCCTTATCTTTGTTCTTTTATAGTTTTGTGTTTAATTTTGCTGTAACTATTTGTAATGTATATGCAAGATGATATTTTAAATCAATAAAGACGAAACACTTACTGTATTTTTTGCTCTATAAGACTCACTTTTCCCCTCCTAAAAGTAAGGGGAAATGTGTGTGTGTCTTACGGAGCGAATGCAGGCTGCGCAGCTATCCCAGAAGCCAGAACAGCAAGAGGGATCGCTGCTTTCACTGCGCAGCGATCCTTCTTGCTCTTCTGGCTTCTGAGATTCAGAATATTTTTTTTTCTTGCTTTCCTCCTCCAAAAACTAGGTGTGTCTTGTGGTCTGGTGTGTCTTCTAGAGCGAAAAATACGGTATTTTTTAAAAAGAGAGAGAGATTAAGAGTCTTGCGCTCTGCCAACCGAGCTATTCGCTGGGGTGCCACCTGGAATCCTATTTGGGGTGACTAGGCCTCGGAGCATCCCTTGTTCTGGACATTTGGGTCCGGAGGGAGGAGAGACGGGAGGCCTTAGGGATACGAAGGGCTGGCTGCCAGCCAGCAGCTGGGCTCCCAGACACACGCCAAGCCCGGGAGTAACCCTGCTCCTTGTTTATACGGAGAGCTGACCCGACCCTTCGCCATTCACGTCAGATCAGTTGCTGCCGGAGGCATTTCTCAGAGCCGCAGAGCCTTCCCTAGGGAGCCAGGGGGCCATTCCCACACTGGTCGCCCCCCCAGTTCCCAGCCCGGCCTGCCATGGGACAGGAGACAGCGCTCTCCACCAAAGAACAGCCGCCTTTGCCAGCCTGCCTGGCCAGGAAGCCGAGCAAACCAGCAACTTCAGAAATAACAGCAGTAAGACTTGAAGGACAGATCCTGAAGCTGAGGCTCCAATACTCTGGCCACCTCATGAGAAGAGAAGAGAAGACTCCCTGGAAAAGACCCTGATGTTGGGAAAGATGGAGGGCGCAAGGAGAAGGGGACGACAGAGGACGAGATGGTGGGACAGTGTTCTCGAGGTTACCAGCATGAGTTTGACTAAACTGCGGGAGGCAGTGGAAGACAGGAGTGCCTGGCGTGCTCTGGTCCAGGGGGTCACAAAGAGGCGGACACGACTAAACAACTAAACAACAACAACACAGGAAGGGGAGAGGGGTCTTGCGTTCGAATCCTGCCTGTGGGCTTCCCGTTAGCGTGCCTGGGATGTTTGACCTCATGAGCCACCAGCCTGATGCTACAGGCTCCTTAGCTTCTTAAAGGGGATAGAATAAGGCTGGCAAGGTCTTGGGCTTGAGGGAGACGAGCGACAGCCCCCTGCCCAGGCTCCCTTGTGTCCATATATGGCGACCCCCTTCCAAAGTGGACCCTGCAGCCGAGTTTGCCCAGCAGGAAAGACGAGCCAGGGAATGCCCCGCTGCTCAGGGGCTTGGGTTCTGCAGCTGATGCAAGGATCTGCAATGCAGTCTGGCACCCGCCCGCCCACTGGGGACAAGGCCTTTCCCCTCCTGCCCCCCTCTCTCCCCCACCCTGCCATCAGTGCCCAAGGCCCCCGGGGCTCCTTGCAAACTCTGAGGAGGCCGGGGACCTGGGGAGGGTCAGGTGTTGGGCAAGGCGCACACACCACAGGAGACGTCTATTATTAGAGGCAAATACCAGCCAGGATAATGTCGCACGGAGGGTCATGCCCAAAGCTCTCCTGGTGGAGACATAAATAGCCTCTCTCCCCCCACTCTGCTTGCTTCAAATTATTATTACTCTTATTAAATTCAACTGCCACAGTTTAATAATCATAGTACCATAGAATTCTGCAGTCTTTTCAATGTGTCTGTGGGAAGGGTTATTGTTTTGCTATCCCGTTTTACTTATTTGCTCCTTTTATCCTGTATTTTATTGTGTGAACCGCCTTGAGATCTTAATTATAATAATAATATTTTCATTATTTATACCCCGCCCATTTGGCTGCTTTTCCCAGGCACTCTGGGCGACTTCCAGCGTATATTAGCGCAGAATATAAATCTAATATAAATAAATAAACAATATTAAAAAAATAGAATTGTACATTTGGAAGGGGCCTCCAGAGGTCATCTATTCCAACCCCCTGGAATGCAGGGAGGAGCGCTTTCTAGGGACCCACAGTTCGTTCTTTGTGGGTTGGCAGCAAAGTGTGTGGTGCTATCAGCGTCTCTCCTTGAGCGAAGGAACGCAAGGTGCTCCATTCTCTCGAGAAAGCTGAAAACCTCAAGTCGACTTCTTCTTCTTCTTCTTCTTCTTCTTCTTCTTCTTCTTCTTCTTCTTCTTCTTCTTCTTCTTCTCCTCCTCCTCCTCCTCCTCCTCCTCCTCCTCCTTCTTCTTTAGTCGTTTAGTTGTTTAGACACAACTATTCCGACTCTTTGTGACCCCTGGACCAGAGCACGCCTGGCACCCCTGTCTTCCACTGCCTCCCGCAGTTGGGTCAAACTCATGCTGGTAGCTTCAAGAACACTGTCCCACCATCTCGTCCTCCTTCGTCCCCTTCTCCTTGTGCCCTCCATCTTTCCCAACATCAGGGTCTTTTCCAGGGAGTCTTCTCTTTTCCTGAGGTGGCCAAAGTCTTGGAGCCTCAGCTTCAGGATCTGTCCTTCCAGTGAGCACTCAGGGCTGATTTCCTTCAGAATGGAGAGGTCTGATCTTCTTGCAGTCCATGGGGCTCTCAAGAGTCTCCTCCAGCACCAGAATTCAAAAGCATCAATTCTTTGGCAATCAGCCTTCTTGATGGTCCAGCTATCGCTTCCATACATCACGACTGGGAAAACCAGAGCTTGAACTATACGGACCTCGGGGTCCCTTCCAGCTCCACAATTCTGTGATTCTATGAAGTTGGCAGTGAGACTCCCTCAGAAAGGGGCGCCCTCTCCTCTGTTGAAAGACAGGTTGTATGGGCATCTATTATTATTATTAATAATAATAATAATAATAATAATAATAATAATAATAATAATATATTTATACTCCACCCATCTGGCTGGGTTTCCCCAGCACTCTGGGCAGCTCCCAACAGAATATTAAAAACACGATAAAACATCAAACATGAAAAACTTCCCTAAACAGGGCTGCCTTCGGATGTCTTCTAAATGTCAGATAGTTGTTTATTTCCTTGACATCTGACGAGACGGCGTTCCACAGGGCGGGCGCCACCACCGAGAAGGCCCTGTGCCTGGTTCCCTGTAGCTTCACTTCTCACAGTGAGGGAACTGCCAGAAGGCCCTCAGAGCTGGACCTGAGTGTCCAGGCAGAACGATGGGAGTGGAGACGCTCCTTTGGGTATACTGGACCGAGGACAAGGGATTCTTCAGCTGCGATTCTTGCATGCAGCGGGTTGGGCTAGATGACCGTTGGCGTTCCCTTCCAACTCTACCGTTCCATGATTCCTGAAGCGAGGGAATGAAGGCCAGAGCACAGGAGGGAGGCTGAATTATGTCCCTGTGGTCTCCTTGTGGAAGGGGTGCTTCCTCACCCCACCAGCGGAAAGCTCCCTAAATGGGGTCACTTCCCTTCCCTCTGACTGGACTCCCCTCCTCCTCCTCCTTCCTCTGCTGATCAAAGTCAAACAGACATGCAAGCTGTCAGCAGGTCCACGATTGATGACTGTCGGTCAAATCCCCTCATCCGGCCCAGCCTTGGTTCCTTGTGTGCTGAGCTGGCTTCCCAGCCTTGCAAAGTCTCCGCTGACTCCAGCAATGCAGGGGCGTCCCCTTGCCAAAAGCCTGTCCCGCTCTGTAGCTGTGAGCCACGCAGGACCCAGCTGCTAGGCCGGCAAATGTCCGGCAGCTGCATCCAGCAATTGAGGCCCTTGGACTGACGCCATCCCTGCTTTTCGGAGGGTCGTGTAGAAGACACCTGTGCGGTGATCCCAGCTGGTCCAAAGCGCCATGACCCTGTTAGCTTTGTTGACTGCGGTGCGAGGCGGACAGGATCCACGGGAGACAGACAGAGCTTCCTCAGCTGGGAAATGACACAGCAAGAAAAATGGGGTGGGAATCTCACCCACCCCCAAGGCCTCTTCCTTCAGCCCAAAGAGATTCAGGGGGATTCTTTGGAGCTGCCCTGATGGCACACCACCTTTTAGTCCTGGAATCTCACAGAATCATAGACTTCTCGACTTGGAAGGGATCCCAAGGGGTCATAATTTGAAACCATAGGTTCATGTCCTGCCCTCCAGAGCAGGAGGAAATAAGTCTACTCCATCTCCCCCCTGAAAACCCTTCAGATATTTGAAGATGGCTATCGTATCACCAAGGGACGCAGGTGGCGCTGTGGGTTAAACCACTGAGCCTAGGGGCTTGCCGATCAGAAGGTTCGAATCCCCGTAACGGGGTGAGCTCCTGTTGCTCGGTCCCTGCTCCTGCCAACCTAGCAGTTCGAAAACACGTCAAAGTGCAAGTAGATAAATAGGTACCGCTCCGGCGGGAAGGTAAACGGCGTTTCCATGCGCTGCTCTGGTTCGCCAGAAGCGGCTTAGTCATGCTGGCCACATGACGCCGGCTCCCTCGGCCAATAAAGCGAGATGAGCGCCGCAACCCCAGTCATCTGGACCTAATGGTCAGGGGTCCCTTTACCGTTACCATATCACAACCCAGTCTTCTCTTCTCCCCTGGGGCTTGTGCATTGCACTCCTTTGCACTCCTTTGGTAATCCTCACAGAACTCTAGCCCAATGGTTGCCATTAATTTAATTTGATTTTGAATTGATTTTTAAATGAATTGATTTTAGAATGCTATGTACTTTTATTGCTGTTAGCCACTCTGAGCCCGGTTTTAGCTGGGGAGAGCGGGATAGAAATAAATTATTATTATTATTATTATTATTATTATTATTGTTGTTGTTAAACCACAAAGTGGAGCATGTGCAGAGAGCGCTTTCCTAGCAAATGAAAGCCATTAAATGATTTAAAAAAGGCAAGAAAGGTAAGAGGGCCTGGGAATTATGCTCCCTCCCCCATTGCTGCAGAAAGTTTGTCTTGCCTGGTGGGGGCTGCTGTTCTGGGTGGCGGTGGAAGAGAGTGTCCCAGAGCATGTGCAGAGACCCCTTTCTTCAGCATATGTGGTGATCTTTCAGATGCCTGCATCAAATATCTCTCTGTCTATGTGACACACACACACACACACACACACGTTGGTCTGTAAGAAAAAAATTCCAAAGCTCACAACAGGCCAAACCAAATATTGCAAAATAGCCTGGAAGCTTTTCGTTTCTTCACAGTCCTTCAACAGGCCAGCAAGAAAACGGAACAGTGAGATGGGATGGGAAGCAGGCAGGGAGGGGAAAATGTTGGCCTGAATCTCCATGTTTTCAACAGCCGAAAAACCAAAACCCTTCCCTTCCCCCTCCTCCCTTCTCCCATCAAGCCTGATGAAGATTTCTGGAGGACTCAGAAGCTAATTTTGTGATATTTTATTTTGTGGTATTTTGGCTGGCCTAATAAAGGTATGCGTTACATCATTAATTACAACAGCCCTTTGAGGTAGGTTAAGCTGTCAGGCAGTGACTGGCCCTGAAGGCTGCACCTGGTGAACCCCATGGCCAAGTGGGAGGATATGAACCCTGGTCTCTCGCAGGTCTCAGTCCTACATGCTAAAGCAGTGTTCAAAGTGTTAGTGCTGACCTTTAAAGCCCTAAATGGCCTTAAAGGCCCAGTATACCTGAAGGAGCATCTCCACCCCCGTCGTTCTGCCCGGACGCTGAGGTCCAGTGCCAAGGACCTTCTGGCAGTTCCCTCACTGCGAGAAGCCAAGTTACATGGAACCAGGCAGAGGGCCTTCTCGGTGCTGGTGCCCGCCCTGTGGAACGTCCTCCCACCAGATGTCAAAGAGAAAAACAACTACCAGACTTTTAGAAGACATCTGAAGGCAGCCCTGTTTAGGGAAGCGTTTAATGTTTGATGCATTACTGTATTTTAATATTTTGTTGGAAGCTGCCCAGAGTGGCTGGGGAAGCCCAGCCAGATGGGCGGGGTATAAATAATAAATTATTATTATTATTATTAGTTACAGATAGGTAGCCGTGTTGGTCTGCCATAGTCAAAACAAAATTTTTTTTTTCTTCCAGTAGCACCTTAAAGACCAACTAAGTTAGTTCTTGGTATGAGCTTTTGTGTGCATGCATGCACACGAAAGCTCATACCAAGAACTAACTTAGTTGGTCTTTAAGGTGCTACTGGAAGAAAAAAATTTTTTTGTTTGTTTTGATGATGATGATGATGATGATGATGATTATTGCAGTGGCTCCCAAATTCAGAAACCTGCTTGCTTCCATAAACTCATGCCCCAGAACCCCACCCACCCTATAAAAAGCATTATTCAAAATAGCAGATTCCACGACCCACTGAGCAAGATAATAGCCCAATAAAATTCAAAGCACGGAAGATCAATTGCATCTTTATTCAGATTCCAATATAAACGATGTAGTTTAATTAATTCAACAGCACTGATGAACTCAGTCGAGCGGCCCCCGCCTTTCAAAATCTGACAGTCATTTAGCAAGAGTCTTAACATTCCACATTATTGGGGACTAACTCGCTACTCAGGACATTCTCAATGTAATGGGTGGCCTTGATGAAGTGATAACCAGTGTCTGGCTTAATAAAGCCGCTTTAGCAGGGTTCTCCCCGTCACCTCCTGGCAGATACAAGGGGAAGAAATGGAGGCAGTGAGAGATTTTACTTTCTTGGGCTCCATGATCACTGCAGATGGTGACAGCAGTCACGTAATTAAAAGACGCCTGCTTCTTGGGAGAAAAGCAATGACAAACCAAAACAGCATCTTAAAAAGCAGAGACATCACCTTGCCAACAAAGATCCGTATAGTTAAAGCTCTGGTTTTCCCAGTAGTGATGTATGGAAGTGAGAGCTGGACCATAAAGAAGGCTGATCGCTGAAAAATGGATGCTTTTGAATTCTGGTGCTGGAGGAGACTCTTGAGAGTCCCATGGACTGCAAGAAGATCAAACCTCCCCATTCTGAAGGAAATCAGCCCTGAGTGCTCACTGGAAGGACAGATCCTGAAGCTGAGGCTCCAAGACTTTGGCCACCTCATGAGAAGAGAAGACTCTCTGGAAAAGACCCTGATGTTGGGAAAGATGGAGGGCGCAAGGAGAAGGGGACAACAGAGGACGAGATGGTGGGACAGTGTTCTCGAAGCTACCAGCATGAGTTTGACCAAACTGCGGGAGGCAGTGGAAGACAGGAGGGCCTGGCGTGCTCTGGTCCAGGGAGTCACGAAGAGTCGGACACGACTAAACGACTAAACAACAACAACAAAGCAGGGTCCTTATACCACCACTTCCAGCGCCCCTCGGTGAATCCCGCCCCCGCCCCCAGGGGGCGTCACGGGCCACTTTGTAAACCCCCGCTCTGACCACCGCACAACACTGGCACCGCCCTCCTTTCAGATGCCACAAGACTCTTCCACCTGCGTGGCCAGAAGCGCCCCGTGTGCGTGCGCCAAGACGCACGCAGGCGCCGCTTCCCGTGCCAGGGCGCAGGGATCATTCCCTAGCATCTGCTAAGTTGCCCCCCCGCCTCACCCCCGGTTCCCTGAGCACAGACAGAGCCCTGGAGAGGCTCCAGCTGGAGCTTCGACGGGGGGGGGGCAGCCTGCCTCTGAAAGCCCCTCCTTTTTCCCGCTGGGGTGGAGCTCCAACTTTATTTCCTTCTCTCCAGGACATGCCCTGATCCCGCTTCCCTCTGCCCCTTCCTGCCCCCCCCCGCCTCCCAGCCTCCCCCCCCCCAACACTCTTGGCCCGCCTCTCCCTCCCTCATTTCGTCCATCCTCTTATTTGCTTCCAACTTCCAGGAGAAGCGGGTCAGAAGAAAGGTCTCCATGGAGCGCCCGGTCGGTGCCACCCGCTTGTCCCCCTCCGGCTTGGCTGATGCCCTCCTCTGCTGACTCCGGAGCTGGGCGAGCCTGGACCTCGCTGCCCCAGCACCCATCGTCCGCTCCTCGAGCAGACCCAGGACGAAGAGGATGCCAGTCCCTGGGTACCTGGTGGCCATCGCCCTCTTGTGCGCTCAGGTAAAAACAGCCTCCGGGTGGCACCGGGTGGGGTCTGGAGGAGGAGGGAAAGGCGCGAGGGTCTCTTCCAGGGCTCGGGGCTCCTGCATGCCCTCTTCAAAAAGTGGAAAAGGGAAGGAAAAGACCAACCTTCTTCCCAGCACGAAGGTCTTGCCATGTGTTCCAGGAAGCCTCGCCTCGCGGTTGCCGTGCGCAGAGCCAGCGGGAGACGGGTGTTAAATTCCCCTGAACTATCCGGCCTTGCGTATTTTTAAAAAATGCATCTGGGGGTGCAGAGAGTTTGGAAGGAGGCGAGAAACTATTTCTGTCCCAGGCAGAGCGCGCCGTGGTCGTTGCAAAGCGGAGTTTTTTTGGCAGCAGGGGCACACATTTCTTCTCCGTATGGGGATGAATCAACCCGGCGGGCATCCATTAGCGAAGGTTTTTTGTATTTATTAGACATTATTAATTTCATTGCCTTATTCATCGCCTCTGCTTATGAGCCTCCAGCGAAGGGCAGCTCTGCGCCTGTCGCGGCCAGAAGGTATTTTTCATGTTTAGCTTGAATTCGCCTTTTCTTGTTTGGTTTGGGTCCTGTCCTCCGGATCAGCCGAAACGAGATGCGCTCCATCGTCTAAGCGACAGCCAAATAAGCCAAGTTAAAAGTAGGGGGGAATATGGCACACCGCCGCGCCCCAGTAATATCCCTAGAAGCGGCAGAGAAACCAACAAACCCAGCGGAGGCAAAACAGCTCGAATTGATTCGGATGCCTGAGAAAAGAAGGCCTTAAAAATGTATATTTATTTACTGTTATTTATTTACCATATTTCTGTCCCACCCGTTTCTCCAAGGAGCTGCGCCTGCATCCCTCCCGTCCTCATTTAATCCCACAACAACCCCGCGAGGTAGGTTAGGCTGAGAGGCAGCAACACGGTCGACTGGGGGATTCTAACCACTAGGGAAAGCTATTAATTTATTTAAGAAATTCCAGGGCAAAACTCTTTCTGCAAGTGGACATGCGCCCGTTCAAAAGCATGGCGAGACGAGCTGTAGCCTGTAAATAAACGAATTAACGCCGTTTTGCCCAGATATTTAGAAAGCTGGTGCGAGTTTTAATCTGTTTTTAGCCTGTTCAACTTTTCGAAAGAATTATTGACGTCAGTTCTTCTTATTGCTAATTTCATTGGGTTTTGTTTTTTTTTGCAAACTGCTGTCAATCGCTCTTTTTTAATACAATTAAACGGTGTATAAATTTTATGGAATAATAAAATGCATAAAATGATTATAGACAATAATTTTTGCCCCCGAAAACCAGCCGATTGATTCCCTTGAGCTGAAGCTAACTTTTAATTGTCTTGTAGCGGTGGACTGCCATCTAGTGGCTATCCCTGGTAAAGCAGCTTCTAGATAGTTTTAAAAGAACTGCTTTAGAATTAAGGTCTACCTGCAAGAAAACATCAAACATTAAAAACTTCCCTACACAGGGCTGCCTTCAGATGCCTTCTAAAAGTCATGTACAGTGGTACCTTGGTTCTCAAGCTTAATCCGTTACAGAAGTCCGTTCCAAAACCAAAGCGTTCCAAAACCAAGGCGTGCTTTCCTATAGAAAGTAATGCAAAATGGATTAACACATTCCATACTTTTATAAACAACCCCATAAACAGCAATTTAACATGAATTTTACTAACTAGCAAGGCCATTGATCCATAAAAGGAAAGCAATAAACAATGTACTGCAGCCACACGATCAATCAGTTAGAAGCTGAATTGGGCTTCACACAGTCAAAAGCCGCAAAAACAAAAATGCAAAATAGCAGAAACAGACAGACCTCAGCGTAATGCTCAAAGCGGAAGTGTGGTACTCAAATTGGAAGCGTAGCACTCAAAATGGAGCACGTTTGGCTTCCGAAAAAAGTTCGCAAACCAGAACACTTACGGTACTTCCAGCTTTGCAGTGTTTGGGTTCCAAGTTGTTTGAGTATCAAGGTGTTTGAGAACCCATGTGCCACTGTAGTTGTTTATTTCCTTGACACCTGAAGGGAGGGCATTCCACAGGGCACGCGCCACCACCAAGAAGGCCCTCTGCCTGGTTCCCTGTAGCCTCACTTCTCGCAGGGAGGGAACCGCCAGAAGGACCTTGGAGCCAGACCTCAGTGTACTATCGCAGACCCCACCCAAGGGTCTCCTTTCTAACTGGTCCTCCGTTCACTTACAGCCGGTGTTGACTTCCGAGCAGCCAGCAGGAGGTGAGTTTCTTGTCCCCACCTTCCCCTTTCTGAAAAACTCACTGCCTTCCCCACGTGGAAAAGCCACAACCTTCCAAATTGCAAAGTTTGCACCCAGGGGCAAAGAGCGTTTTGTTCGCCAGCTACAGCCCCTTTCAGACAGAGATGACTTGGCCACTGAACTCAGGGCACTGGTAACTTTCAGGCTGGATCACTGCAATGTGCTCCACATGGGGTTTTCAGTCGGTCAAAAATGGAAATGTCAGTGGTCCAAAATGCTTTGGCCAGATTACTGGCTGATCCATTTAGTTCCATTTAGATTTCATAAAAAGGTAAAGGACCCCTGACAGTTAAGTCTAGTCACAGACAACTCTGGGGTTGCAGTGCTCATCTCGCTTTACAGGCTGAAGGAGCCGGCGTTTGTCCACGGACAGTTTTTCCGGGTCATGTGGTCAGCATGACCATGCCACTTCTGGTGCTATGGAACACCGAAACCAGAGCAGTACCTATTTATCTACTTGCACTTTGACGTGCTTTTGAACTGCTAGGTTGGCAGGAGCAGGGACCGACCAACGGGAGCTCACCTAAAACTTCCATAAGCAGGGCTGCCTTCAGATGTCTTTTAAAAATAAGATAGCTACTTATTTCCTTGACATCTGGTGGGAGGGTGTTCCACAGGGTGGGCACCACTACCGAGAAGGCCCAGACAGGTTCCCTGTAACCTCACTTCTCACAATGAGGGAACCGCCAGAAGGCCCTCAGCGCTGGACCTCAGCATCCGTGCAGAATGATGGAGGTGGAGACGCTCCTTCAGGTATACTGGGCCTTTGAGGCCATTTAGGGCTTTCAAGGTCAGCACCAACACTTTGAATTGTGCTCGGAAACGTACTGGGAGCCAATGCAGATCTCTTAGAACCAGTGTTATGTGGTCCCGGCAGCCGCTCCCAGTCACCAGTCTAGCTGCCGCATTCTGGATTAGTTGTAGTTTCCGGCTCACCTTCAAAGGGAGCCCCACGTAGAGCGCATTGCAGTAGTCCAAGCGGGAGATAACCAGAGCATGCACCACTCTGGCGAGGCAGTCTGTGGGCAGGGAGGGTCTCAGCCTGTGTACCAGATGGAGCTGGTGGACAGCTGCCCTGGACACAGAATTGACCTGCGCCTCCATGGACAGCTGTAAGTCCAAAATGACCCCCAGGCTTCACACCTGGTGTGGGAGCCAGGGTGGGAGCCAGAAAGCCCTGGCAAGGTTTGTAGTGCCACCTGGTGTCTTGCTGACCCAGTGACCAGCATGTCTGTGTCTTACAGTGTATTGGGATTGTATTGACCTTAAAAGGAGTTGTGTTTCCTCTGGGCAGTGTTGACCCTATATGGTGTGGGTGGGTTTAAGCTTGGCCGGATGAGGTAACATGAGACACTGGGATGCAGCCATGCGGCTGGAGAGAACAAAGGGTAATAAAAACGGACTGGAGAGGAGAAGATGTCTGAAAGAGCTGCTCCATCAGTCCAAGGAAATAAGCTAGCTCTCTGCGTCTTTATTTTATGCTGAAAAGCGCCATTTGTAACGGCTGGCCCGACAAGTGGTGCCCCGTGTGAGGCTGAATAAAAGATACGACTGAGGTTTTTAAAAGAGAGCTAAGAAGCAAGATTGAAGCAAACAGTCTGGGCAAGACTGTGAGAAGATTTTTGATCCAAGCAGTGGATATTCATCGACTTACCTCGCCTGGAAAAGGCTGCAAGCGCTATTCATCTACGGATCCAAGGTTAGTCGATCCCTTAAATATTGATTTTAGAAAAATGGGCAGCTCTTTGACTACTCCCCAACAGAAATTTTTAAAAGACTTAAAATTTCTCCTCTCCTGCAACAAATTGGAAGTTCCTGAGGGAGATTTGATACAGCTCATTCTGTGCATTGATGAACATTGCCCCTGGTTTCCTGCAGAAGGAACTTTGGAATTAAAACATTGGGACAATATTGGAACACATTTTCATGGGCTTCCCAGCATTGGTGTACGGAATTTAAATGCATGGTGCAAGGTTCGATATGCTATGGGTTCTTTATCACCAAAAAATATCTCCATAGCTGCATTGCCAACACAGGCTTCAGCTTCTTTAATTCAGCCTGCTGTCCTGCCATGTGTTCCAGCCCTTGCTTTGCCTGCAGCCCCAGATCCCAAACCTCCAGACTGCAGTTCCTCACCAGAAGACCCAAATCTGCAAAAATACCGTGGTCTGGCTGGAAATGATCCTGCTCTTTCAGCAGCAGCAAAAGCAGCTACCCCTTTGCAACGTGCAGTATTTGCCTGTTCCTTAACTCAGGATACTAAGGCATTCCCTGGTGTTCCAGCAGGAATTCAAGCCCAGCTTTTGGCTCCAGATGAATTCAAGCCTTTGGCACGTACAGTTTTACCCCCATCAGCTGGTGTATTGTTTGCTCACGAATGGGAAATTGCCTGTGGTGTTTATGCTCCTGCTTTACTGCAACAAATCAGAGGAAAAAATCCTAATCCTACCCTCGCAGATGTGATGGATGCTATGATGGAGCATGGCCCCATTGCTCAGGCTTCAGTACAAGCCACACTGCTGCAGATCTTATTGAGGGATACAGCTCTTGCTGCTAAACAAGCAATGAGAAAAATCCCAGAACCTAGAGAATCATATCCTTCCTTTATGGACAGGCTGATTACAGCAGTGAGTAGCCAAATTGAAAATCCTGAAGCCAAACAAATAATTATCAAACAATTGGCCTTTGAAAATGCCACTGAGGATTGTAAGGTTGCGTCGCGCCCGATAATACACCTTCCTGCCACTACGATGCTACGCATTTGTCAGTCTGTTGGTACAGCCACCCACAAGGCTCAATTGCTGGCAGCAGCGCAAGATAAAAACCAGCCTGTAGCCATCAATACAGCATTTCCAGCATGGCAAACCAAGATCACGGATACCTCAGTGTGGGTAGAACAGTGGCCTCCACCAAAAGAAAAAACCGCAGCAATGGCACCATCTCGTTTCTGAACAGCTTATTTCTGAACAATTAACTTTTGGCTACATTGAAACATCTTTATCCCACTGGATCCAGCAGACAGGAACAGTTTGCTTTTACATTGCCAGTATATAACAAATTGCAATCCACCCAGTGATATCAGTGGATTGTTCTGCCACAACAGCATGCGGAACTCCCCTACACTTTGCCAAAATTTTGTGAATGAAGCATTGAAACCTTTCCGCATGCGCCACCTAGAGGTGCTGAACACAAGCTGCATCTGGCAGTATTTGCTACACCATTGTTGTCAACAGGAAATTTATATGCTCAGACGGACAAGAAGAAGACTATCTGCATTATAGAATGGTTACATTTACCTCATACCCCTTTGAAGAACATTCATTCAGCAAATGAATCCACATCAGACAATTGTTATCAAAGGACGTTCACGTGCTATAACTTTGAGCAGTTTTGATGTTGCATCAATTTATATGCCATTTTCACAGACTGAACAGCAGCATTTATTGATCACAAATGCTGCCGTGCAAATTGTTTTGGCTGATTTTATAGGTCATCATTTTTAATCCTCCAAAGGATGACCGTTTGACATTTCTGACACAAGTCACTTATGTTTTGACAAACCCCTTGTCTCTCACACTTCTCCCCTCTGCATTAATCCTCTTCACAGATGGAACAAGAAGTATGGGGGTGGTGATGTGGGAGGAGGGAGGAAAATGGGAAAGTTTATTTACCTCTTCACAGTCTTCTGCCCAGCGAGCAGAGCTAGCGGCTGTGATTCTTGCCTTTCAATCCTTTCCTACTCATTCTTTCAATCTTATTGTGGATACTCAGTATGTATATCGCTTTTTGCTATTTTACCAATATCTTATATAACTCCTTCCTTGGATTCTGACTTGTTTTCCTTGTTTCTTGCCCTGTAGGCCTTACTTCAGCACAGAGAGTTCCTTATTATGTTGCACATCTTCGCTCCCACACATCACACCCAGGGTATTTAGCAGAGGGAAATTCAAGAGCAGATTCAGCTCTGAAGAACATTTCTGCCTTCTCTCTTTTCTGATCCTATACTATGTTATAACAACCTTCATCTCCCTGCAAAAGCATTGGCTAAGCAGTTTTCTATTCCTTTGGCCCAGCATATATTTCTAAAACATTTTCGGAATTTTGTATGTTGTGGAATGTGAAATTAACTCATGGTATACACTTTAACTCCATAGGGCAAGCGATAGTGGAAAGAGCGCACCTGATGTTCAAAACACTATTGCTAAAACAGCTTGGCGGCCGAAACATCCAACAGCACTCATTCCTTCAGCTGTTCACCAAGTTCTTTTTGTGTTTAACCATCCTTATATCCAAATACTAGGACCCATACTCCCGTGGAATTGCATTTTAGGAAGGAGGAGGCACTGCCCCACCCCTTGGTGGTGTACAGACGCTTGCCTGATCCCGCATGGCATGGACCTGTCCCGCTGATCACGTGGGGACGAGGGTACGCGGCAGTGGATGTCGAGGACAAGCCTTTATGGGTTTCAGCTCGATGTGTGCAGCCATGGCAAGTCCTTTCAACTGCAGAAGTGCTTCCTAACCATTTGCCTTGCCATCCTTTGCTGCACCATTATACAAGGAAGAGAAGCAGACGACACGGTCCAGTTGAAACCACCATATTTCACCTTATTGGCTGGCAAGCAGCAGTTGCCTGAATCCTACACTGGCTGGCAGTATTCACGGCTCAGCCACTCTCGAACTAGAAGAACAGTGTTGTTGAATAAGACTTTTAGGGGTGAAATTATCATAAGATATAGAGGAATAATATTTTTGTAGAAGTTATGATTAAGTTTACTAGTTTATTGCATGCTTCTAAATGTTGGGTATGTATGCCTGCCCCCAGTTAGTTTCAAATTAAAGAGGGGAAAGAATCATGGGGCATATATCCAAACTGTCAATATACATTGAAATTCATGTTTAATAGCTCTTGTTCTCTTACAGGAACATACAGTGACCAATCTCAGTGCTATAGAAGTGACACCAGTGCATGGCTAATAAACTAGAAAGGAAGCCTACCATGCAGCATGGAATCAGAATTCTTATATTCTTGGCTTCCAGATGGAAGTTGGCTTCGACATTTATTGATTATAGTGATTATTATAGTAGTTATTTGCATTATTTTGTGTTGCTATATACAATGTATTCATTCTTTTTTGTGTTGCTATATACAATGTATTCATTCTTAAATTCTGTATGTACTGCATGGTTCTCCAGTCCACGGCCCGCTTCCGGTGTCAAAAGAGTCGCTTATCACGCTCGACAAAGCCATTGGTACTGATATATATGATTATGCTTAAAATATAAAGAAAGAGGGCATGTGGGAGCCAGGGTGGGAGCCAGAAAGCCCTGGCAAGGTTTGTAGTGCCACCTGGTGTCTTGCTGACCCAGTGACCAGCATGTCTGTGTCTTACAGTGTATTGGGATTGTATTGACCTTAAAAGGAGTTGTGTTTCCTCTGGGCAGTGTTGACCCTATATGGTGTGGGTGGGTTTAAGCTTGGCCGGATGAGGTAACATGAGACACTGGGATGCAGCCATGCGGCTGGAGAGAACAAAGGGTAATAAAAACGGACTGGAGAGGAGAAGATGTCTGAAAGAGCTGCTCCATCAGTCCAAGGAAATAAGCTAGCTCTCTGCGTCTTTATTTTATGCTGAAAAGCGCCATTTGTAACGGCTGGCCCGACAACCTGGTCCTTCAGGGGCACAGTTACCCCATTCAGGACCAGGGAGTTCCCCACACCTGCCTGCCCCCTGTCCCCCCAAAACAGTACTTCTGTCTTGTCAGGATTCAACCTCAATCTGTTGGTTGGCTGCCATCCATCCACCAATCGCCTCCAGACACTCACACAGGACCTTCACTGCCTTCACTGGTTCTGATTTGAAAGAGAGGTAGAGCTGGGTATCACCTGCATATTGATGGACACCCAGCCCAAACCCCCTGATGATCTCTCCCAGTGGCTTCATGTAGATATTGACTATACGTTCTGCAGTGGTGCCCTTTGAGGAGGTCTGGAGCCGCAGCTACTGCCGAGCCCGGGAGACCCTGGTGGACATCCTGAGCGAATTCCCCCACGAGGCTGAGCACATCTTCAAGCCTCCCTGTGTTCCTCTCTGGAGATGTGCCGGTTGCTGTGGAGACGAGAGCCTGGAGTGCATCGCCGTGGAGACCCGGACCATCGACTTGCAGGTGCGCCGGTGGGGAAAGGGCTGCTGCCCTGCCCCAAGTCATAGAATCATAGAATCATAGAGTTGGAAGAGACCACAAGGGCCATCGAGTCCAACCCCCTGCCAAGCAGGAAACACCATCAGAGCACTCCTGACATATGGTTGTCAAGCCTCTGCTTAAAGACCTCCAAAGAAGGAGACTCCACCACACTCCTTGGCAGCAAATTCCACTGTCAAACAGCTCTTACTGTCAGGAAGTTCTTCCTAATGTTTAGGTGGAACCACAGAGGCATCACGGAATTGTAGAGTTCAAAGGGACCCCCAAAGGTCATCCAGCTCAACCCGCTGCAAAGCAGGAATTGCAACTTCAGCCCTTCCTTACCATCGTCACCTTGCAAAGCTCTGGTGGTTTCCCTCAACCTCACTCCACTTATTGCAGCAACTGGGGTCTGCTCAGGGTCCCAGACTCACAGTTGCTTAGTTACATGTAAAACCAGAGGCACACTTAATGCTCATAGTACTGTACGGTTGGAAGGGATCCCTCAGAGGTCATGTAGCCGCCCCCCCAGTCAATGCAGGGACCACAACGAAAGAACTCATGGCAGATGAACCTCCCAAGTCTTGCAAGGAACGGTTGAGGTAGCTAAGCCTGGAAAAGAGGAGACTGAAAGGTGATATGATAGCCATCTTTGCATGAAGGGCTGTCCCATGGAAGAGGGAACTAGCTTGTTTTCTCCTGCTCCAGAGGGCAGGACTCGAACCCATAGCTTTGAGATACAAGACAGGAGATTCCGACTAAACCTTAGGCAAGACGGCAAAGAGCTGTTCAACGCCGGGGAAGGTGATGGATTCTCCTTCCCTGGAGATTTTAAGCAGTGGCTGGATGGCCATCAGTCATGAATGCTTCAGTTGAGATTCCTGCATTGCAGCGGGTTGGACTAGATGACCCTCGGGTGCCCCTTCCAACTCGGTGATTCCACGATGGATGCCAATGGGTCGAATCCATATGACTTTTTCAGCCTTCCCCCCCCCCCCAGCCGTAGGCCGGTCCACCATTCCTCAGACCATGTGGTGGGCCGGACTATATATATATATTTTCTTTTTTTAATTTCGGGATTTTTGCATACATTAGATTATCTCCTTCCAATTTTTAAATTTCCCGTACAATTTTTTCCTTTCTCTCCCTTCCCACCCCCAACCCCCAATATCCATTGGAAGGGTTCAAACAATTATCCTCAGCCACAGGCATAGCGTCTTTCATTTCCACCAGATGTCTTTTGTTCCAGCAGTGGCGTAGCGTGGGGGGTGCCAGGGGTGCCGGCCGCACCGGGCGCAACATCTGGGGGGGCGCAAGTCCAGAGGGCCCAGCCGCGTCGTGCCCTCGGCCCGCCCCTATTGTCAGAGCGGCCGGCCAGCCTCCGCCTGCTCCTACCTTGCCCACCCGAGGACTGCGGCAGCGCCCGCCCCCGTGGCCACCTACCCCCGCCTCGCCCATTGGCTTGCCTCCCTCGGCCCCACCTCTCTCCGATGGCCACGGGGGTGTCCTGCTCGGCGCCAGCGCCTTTTTTCAGGAGGTAGGGAGGCTGGACGGGGAGGTGGGGTTGGAAGCGGGCAGAGAAGGAGGGGAGCTCGTAGCCAAAAGGGCTGCGCCGGCCGGCAAAGGGCCGGGGAAAGTTTGGAGAGGAGAAACGCACCGTCATGATTTCCTGGTGGAAGCGGCAGGATTAGGGATGGCGAAGCGTAATTACGCACGAATTTCGCTGGGTGAGAGCTTCGGGGATCGATCGGCGGAAATGGGAATCAATTGGAATATGAGAAAGAGAGAGAGGGACCATCATTCATAGGCATAGATTTGTAGGGTTAGGGGGCGCAAATCCACAGGTTAGGGGGCGCAAATTACTTGCCTTGCCCCGGGTGCTGACAACCCACGCTACGCCGCTGTGTTCCAGTAGTTTTTATCCATTGACGATAGGGGTTCCATCTGTTCCTTATCGTGGTGGACTTGACCTTCCACGTTGTTTCCTGTGACGTTGCTGCGACAATGTCCGACTGAACAAGTTCAAAAAAATAACCATTCCATGCCTCTACTGTCTATTTTCCTCTATCTTCCCAACCTAAAGCTATCGTTGCCTTTCCTGCTGATATCATAGCTTTGAAGGTAAACTGGTCCCCTTTCTCTCTAGCCGTGTTCCCATTGTCATGTAATCAAAGTCTATTGAAAGCTTCACTTTAAACAGTTCATTAATAACCTTTAGGATTTTATTCCAGAATTCCTTTACCGCTGGGCATTCCCAGTACATATGGGGAAACCATCCCTTGGCTAGTTTAGTGTATGACTAAGGGACGCGGGTGGCGCTGTGGGTAAAAGCCTCAGTGCCTAGGGCTTGCCGATCGAAAGGTCGGCAGTTCGAATCCCCGCGGCGGGGTGCGCTCCCGTTGCTCGGTCCCAGCGCCTGCCAACCTAGCAGTTTGAAAGCACCCCCGGGTGCAAGTAGATAAATAGGGACTGCTTACTGGCGGGAAGGTAAACAGCGTTTCTGTGTGCTGCGCTGGCTCGCCAGATGCAGCTTTGTCACGCTGGCCACGTGACCCGGAAGTGTCTCCGGACAGCGCTGGCCCCCGGCCTCTTAAGTGAGATGGGCGCACAACCCTAGAGTCTGTCAAGACTGGCCCGTACGGGCAGGGGTACCTTTACCTTTACCTAACATTGGATCTGATCCAGGATTTGGCGAGAAGCCTAGCAGGCACGCGAGGGTATGTCTGGCTGGATGAGGCCCAAAGTTCAGTCTTCCCCAGCACACTGTCTCCGCCATCTAGTGGGGCAGGTGCCTGGGGAGGGCAGGAGCTGGAGTGGGTGCAGCTGGTGGAAGGTGACGTGTCCCCCTTCCCGCTTGGCAGGTGGTCCGAGTGAGCCCCATCCTGGGCACGACGCAGCAGGAAGAAATGAAGTTTGTGGAGCACACCCGCTGCTCTTGCAGGTGAGACGAAGGCCAAGCAGGAGCCAGCTGGGAGATTTGGCAGGGAGGGTCTGCAACTGGATGTTGGGTGTGTGTGGAGGGGCATAAAGGGTTCCGCGACCAGAAGGAGGAGGAGTATCAGGAAGAGTGGAATAAATTTAATGATTATCTAGTTAAATTTGTTAAGTTAAATTAATTGAAAATAGCTTGCAGATACTTAATTGGCTTAGGATTTTATTTATGTTAAGTGATGAATTAATATGTTTAATTCCATAAGGTGAAGATTTAAGGATGTTAATGTTTAAGTTAAATTTCATAAGAATTGGGATTTGGAAAACCGTTAAAAGGACATGCAATGAAATTCAACCAAGGGGAAGCGAGGAAGTCACTTAACTTAACTTAATTTTCAATAAGGCTATGATTTATGTTTGTTTGTCTTGTGTGTTTGTTTGTTTATAATATTGTGAAAACAAACAAAAAAATTGGGGGGGAAGGGTTCTGTTTCATGCCACAGCTCATTCTCGCTGCACCCCAGAACCTATTTTCCAAACCACAGCACATCCCTATAATGTACGGTGCACTTGTAAAAGTGCCCCTGAGCACATACAGAGGTCCCCCCCTCTCCCCCATATCCACCCATTCCCTGAATTTTAGAAAATGTGCATTTGGGACTCTTTAGTTCAGGGGAAAAGAAGAGGAAGAAGTGATATAGTCGAAGTTTATAAATAAGTATGGTATCGGATAATCTGAAAGCTCAACTAAAAACTCAGGAAGTGGACAAATTGATGCAGACTGTAGAGAAGGATCTAAAGACCTTAACGGAGGAGGTCAGGTAATTGAAAGCGCAGAAATTCAACGGGGACAAAAATGATTATACTCACAGCAACGTATATTGGTGGTTCAGTGACAATGATAAAAACAAGAACAAAGAGACCAGAAGATGTGCTGGTGGTAATACGCCACGTGATTTCCCTAGTGACTGTGATTCCATTACTTCAAATGCCTTTTCAGTTCTGGTGGGCCAGGCTTCAACCCATTCTATATACGTGCAGATCGCCACGAACAGGTAGCGGTATAGTCCACAGCGGGGCAATTCAGTGAAATCCACAACAAGGTCTTCCATGGGTGCAGTTCCACTATGCTGAATCCCCGGGGGAGCCAAGGGTCCGGTTCTGGGATTATTCTTTTGACACAGCAGGCATTTCCTGGAGATCTGGGCTGCCAGTTGATAAAGGTGGGCTATATAGAAGCACTGCTTCAGCTGTCTGGTTGTGGCATCTGGTCCCATGTAGGTGGACTCATGGTATCTCTGAGTAATCTGCTGAGAAAGGGACTCTGGAATCCATATTCTGTCATCATGAGTAAGGTACCATCCTTCTTTGGACATGGTCAGCCCCTGGGCATCTGCAGTGTCCCTCTCCTTTTGGTGTATATTGGCTTATCAGCGGTGTTCAAGATCCTTCCAGGGACCAGTGCTCCAATAACTGATGCGGGAGCTGGTTCTCGGGCTGCTTCCTTGGCCACCCTGTCTGCTAGTCGGTTTCCTCTGGCCACTTCTCCTAGTCCAGTTTTGTGTCCATAACAATGGATAACTGCCACTGCCTTGGGCTCCCATACAGCATCCAGAAAGTTCAATAAGGCTTGTGGGTGGGCCACCTGGTTTCCTCTGGAGGTAAGCAAACCTCTTTCCTTCCATAAGGCTCCATGGGCATGTAAAGTCAGAAAGGCATACTTAGAGTATAAATGTTTATCTTCTGTCCCTTTGCCAAGCACAAGGCTCTGGTGAGCGCTGTTATTTATGCCAGCTGGGCCGACGTTCCAGGCGGGAGTGGCTGCACTTCGATCACTTGGTCTTCCAAGGCTACCACTGCATAGCCTGCTTTTCGCTGTCCAGCCTTAACAAAGCTGCTTCCATCCACAAACCATGAAGGCCAATAGGGGTTTGCCTCCTCTTTGAGGTCAGGCCTGCTAAAATATTCTTCATCCATTACTTCAATGCAATCGTGCATCTGCTCCTCATCTTCTCCTACCGGGGACAGGGTAGCTGGGTTGAGGGCGGTGGTGACCTGAAACTTCAAACGCGGATGCAGCAGTAACATCTGGCACTTTCTCATCTTCGCTTGGGAGAGAAAATAGGTACCCTTCATGTCAAGCAGAGCTGGGGCTGCATGCGGGGTCACACAAACAGTGTCTTGGCCAAAAGTAAACTTGTCTGCTTTGTTCAGTAGGGTGGCTACTGCCACAACTGCTCTCATGCACGACGGTAAGCCTTGTTCTGTAGGCGTCAGGCGCTCAGATAGGTATGCCACTGGCTGTTGCCAGCTTCCCAATTTTTGGCACAAAACGCCTTTCGCTGTCCCTTGGTCCTCATCCACGAATAGAGTAAAGGGTTTCTCAGGGTTTGGGATGCCAAGCGCTGGGGCTTGCTGTAGTGCCCTCTTCAAATCCACGAAGGCTTGCTGTTGTTCTGTGTTTCAAACAAAGGGGTCTCTCTCAGTTCCTCTGGTTGACTCATGTAGAGGCTTGGCAATGATGCTGTAATTAAATATCCATATCCTACAAAATCCTGCAGACCCCAGAAAGCCACAGAGTTCTCTGCAGTTCTTTGCCTCTGGTATCAGGATAATAGCCTGCTTCCTTTCTTCACTGGTAACAAAGGGGTGTTTCACTGTGATTGGCATTGCCTCAAGATCCTATGTTGGAGCAGTCGCTCTAGATGCACCTACACCCCTTCAGTCGCCCTTCGTGGGATGGGATACTTATTTACTGCAACAGGATTGACAAATGGCTTGGGCTTCACGATTATTGGTGGGACATTCTTTGCCATTCCTAGGGGGTTCACTTGTTCCAGAATACTGGCGGGGATGGGTCCCTCCTCTTCTTTTACCATCATGAGGTGCCAGTACTCCCTCAGGGGTGCCTCCACAACCAGTTCCCCAAGTGACATATTGGACAATGTGGCTTCTCCCGATGGCTTAAAAGTAATTTGGGCTTGCAACTTTACCAACAAATCTCTTCCTAATAATGGAATAGGGCATTCAGGGATATACAAAAGGTTGTGTTACACCACTTGGCCTCCCAACTTGCAGGTAACTGGTTGCAGAAACGATGCCCGCTGGGATTTTCCGGTGGCTCCTTTTATGGTAATGGATTCAGGGGTTGGTTTAGCAACGGGGGTGGGGACGACCGAGTTGGCCGCTCCCGTGTCCTTTCTGTCGGCAGATGGCGCACTGATTCCGTTCAAGACGGCTTCGCCCTCCTCCCCGGGCATTTCCTCTTTCCTGAGGGGTGGGGGTGGCTGCCTGTAATGCCGTCAACTTCCTTGTTTGATACTTCTCCTTTTTTCTCTGGGCTTCCTCATCTCTCTGATTGCAAGTGGTTTGAGCTATTTCCAACATCTATTCCAGCCCATGATCGATGCACCCCTCATGCTTTTGGATTTTTTCTTTTGGCGAATATCGGACGCTGCCTGAGCTACAAAGGCAGCCTTTATGGCAATATCATCTGGGTTCTCCTCAAAGGTAGGGTTCTAATTTCTCCAATTGCACACATCAGCACTTGAAAAAGGCACATGTTGGACTGTATAAGTGCAAGGTGGTGCTTCCCCACCCTGTCCTGGGGGGCTGGTGGGTCATACACTCTGCGTAGAGGCATCATTGCAGTCCCACCCTTTTTCTGTGCCTTATGGGACTTATGGAGGGACGCCCTGGTTGCTGCTTCTATCCATTTCTCCTGCCATTTCTTCCCTTGTGTTGGGGAACATCCTGCTGCTGCCAACAAATGGGAACTAACATCCACTTCTTTCACATAGGGTTGTACATACTGTTGCAATCTCAATTGTCTGATACTGTGTCCACATTTTTCCTTTCTTTGCTAACTCAATTAGTCCCTTCATAAACTCCTCATCATCCTCTTCCTCTTTGCTCTCTAATTCATCAACCTTGGAGGGTTCAGGCTGAGGGCCGGCTCCTCCCTGGTCCTGGGGCCCTGGGCCTGGGGGATTCGCTAGAGGGGCAGCTGGTGGAGCATAGGGTGGCGGCGGTTTAATGACTTCCCCCTCTTCTCCTTCCTCTCCTTCCGGCTCTGATATCACCGGAGGCTTTTCTGACTTCCCTGCCGGTCAGACTGCACAAATTGTATTTTGTGGGGCGTCGCCTCGGCAGGCTTTCAGCCACGGTGGATTCTTTTCTACATTGATTTTCCAGGTAGAAATATAAGGGATCTGGTCTGGGTGGACGTTCAAGATATTTTGATATAGTGGGTTGATTAGTTGCAAATTAAATCTGCCCTCCAAGGGCCAATTAGTTCCTTGGGTGGGCCAATCAACCTCACATCCTCTCTCTTCTCAATTTGAACCCAATCATCATGCTTCGTAGCTGCTTTCCAGTTGGTTAAAAAGCATTTCAGAGGACTACGTTGGCTTGCCCCAGACCCCTTTTTTTTTTTTTCAGACCCCTTTTTTTTTTTTTTTTCAGATACTCCGCTCCTAACCGGGCTTAAGATCCTTTCACACACCAACCACTACAGACTGTGACTTGGCGAACTCGCGTTGCTAAGAAATGCACAGCCCTGCAATCGCTCGGCCAAGGGGACGCTAAGCCCCGGCCCACACTTGACAATTCAGCCACTGGAGTATCTGACATGCAACACACAAAACACACCCCAATATAATTCCAACATGCAACACACAAAACACACCAAAATAATTTTCCCTCTGTTTCCCCTTTCCCCAACCTTACTGGCGGCACTCTACTGCTCACAGCCAGACCCTTTCCTGGCGGCACTCTACTGCTCACGGCCAGGGGAAGCTGATCAGGCTTCCTACCACGCCCTTTCCCTTGGGCTTACCTGTTCCGCTGCGGACCCCTCCTTCGGCCGTCCTCTTTTCTCTCCCGACTGGGTGTCTCGGCTCAGGCACAGCGTGGCGATCTCCCCCTACGAACTGGCAGGGTGCGCGCTGGAGATTGCGAGCGCTGGTCCTGGTTGCTCACCCGGTCGAGTCTGGCCCCTCGGTCCACCTTTCGTGGGGTGGGGACCCATCCCGGACGAGCCCCCAAAATGAAGCCTTAGATTAGCAGTACCCGGAGGTCCAGCGGTCCGCCAACCCCGTGGCCAGAGGGGAAAAACAATTCCAGAGACTTCTTGGTCAGAGAAAAGAGATTTATTGAGATCTGCGCAGAGGCAGCCAGTGGAGTCCTCTCCAAAGACTGGCTACAACGATACAAGTAAACAAGCATTTTTATACCTGAGAGTCTGCCCATCTCTTCCCACCTCTTCAAATTCTCCAATCAGCTGGCAAGGTTAAGCTTATTTCCTTATATGGCATATGACTAGCTAAGCCCCCTCCCTCCCTTGTTTGTGTGCTCCTTGTCTCTTGCGTTTCTGCAGCTCCCTGCTAGCCGGCAGAAAGAGGAAGTAGCTCCCAGCTTGCAATTGCGGTTTTTTGCTAGCTGCTTAACCACAACTGCAGAAGTTAGCTTAGGTGCAGATAGTATTGAGATTAACCCTTTCAGTGCCTCCAGTCACAGTGACATGGAGAGAGATAGGGAGTTGCAGCTTAGATCCAGTAGGCGCTGTCCGGGTTTTCGCAAGGGCCAGATGACACGTCCTCACAAGAGAAAAGGATTTCAACAGAATCACTCGTTGTTAATTTGTCTTCTCATAATTTAACTAGAGCAGAATTAAGTATATTAAAGCCCTATACGGCCTAGGACCCAAGTACCTACGGGACTGCCTCTCCTGGTATGTCCCACGGAGGACCTTACGGTCTTCAAACAAAAACATCTTGGAGGTCCTGGGCCACGGGGAGGTTAGGTTGGCCTCAACCAGAGTCAGTGCCTTTTCAGTACTGGCCCCGGCCTGGTGGAACGCTCTGTCACAAGAGACTAGGGCCGTGCAGGACTTGACATCTTTCCGCAGGGCCTGCAAGACGGAGCAGTTCCACCAGGCCTTTGGCCAAGGCACAGTCTGACCCCCTCCTTCGGTAATCCTCACAGAACTCTAGCCCAATGGTTGCCATTAATTCAATTTGAACTGATTTTATAATGAACTGATTTTAGAATGTTGTATTATTTTACTGTTGTTAGCTGCTCTGAGCCCGGCTTCGGCTGGGGAGGGCGGGATATAAATAAAATTTTATTATTATTATTATTGAGAAAGGATTGGGTTTTGTACCCACACCAGGCTATTCTGCCTTCCAAACTCATGTAGATATTCATAAGATCATTCGTCAAATCACACTTAGATCATGTTTTGCATGTATGGCATGGAGAAAGTGGCAATTTCTCGTCTCCCTCTCACATAAGACTAGAACTCATGGACATATAATGAAGCTGGAAATTCAGGACAGATATAGGAAAGGGCTCCTTTCACACAGCACAGAGTTAGACCATGGAACTCACTGCCACAGGAAGCAGGGATGGCCACCCGTTTGGATGGCTTTAGAAGAGACAAATTCATGGAGGATGCTGGACTAGTTGGGCCATTGGCCTGATCCAACAGCCAGGCTCTTCTTAGGTCCTTGTGGAACCTCCAGCTGCAGCGGCAGTCTATCTACATTCCTAGGTTCTTTGGCTACTTCGAAAACAGGATGCCGGACGTTGTGCTTTTTCTACGGGAGAGACGCACACACCAGATCAGCTTCAACCAATCCCTCCCCTTCCGCTTGTTACCTAGAGTGTAAATATACGTTTTCCTCTTTTTCCAGGCCTCGGCGGAAACGTTTGAAAGGCGAGAGGTAAGTGGTAAAGGGATGGATGTGGGCATTGTGTATGCATTTACTTATTTCATAAGATTAAGATACCACTTGATTGCAAAAAAGAAAAGAAAAAGCAGTTTACTACTACTACTACTACTACTACTACTACTAATTTATTTATTTATACCCCGCCCATCTGGCTGGGTTTCCCCAGCCACTCTGGGCGGCTTCCAACGGAATATTAAAATACAATAACCTATTAAACATTGTAAGCTTCCCTAAACAGGGCTGCCTTCAGATGTCTTCTAAAAGTCTGGTAGTTGTTGTTTTTCTCTTTGACATCTGGTGGGAGGGCATTCCACAGGGCAGGTGCCACTACCGAGAAGGCCCTCTGCCTGGTTCCCTGTAACTTGGCTTCTCGCAGGGAGGGAACTGCTAGAACAGCAGAACTAACCATGAAAACTCTTCAAAACATTCGGAAGATAAAATAAACAATGAAAACATGCATCAACATCTGCTTGCCTGGTGCCAGAGTGCAGGTGCTGCCACACTAAAATATTGACTTCTTTAGAAATGTGGAATGAGGTCTTATGTGGCAGCTGGAACAGGGCCATTTCCATAGATCAAAGTGGTTGAGAGGGAGGTACTTGGGATAAGGTGATCTCACAGGTGAACTGGTCCCAAATTGTCCAGGGCTTTATATATTAATAGCAGCACCTTGACTGTGGCCACTGGGAAGCAGAGCAGATCTCTGAGAACAGGTGTTGCCAAGGCTACCTTCCTGCCCAGGGCTGGATTTAGGTTTGATGAGGCCCTAAGCTCCTGAAGGTAATGGGGCCCTTTATATGTCCAGCTGTCCTTTGTCAACAACAAATGGCCGCTGTTTTTTTGTGTTGAATATATGCTATATGGTAATTTATGGACCTAATAGGAATCTAAAGCCATTTGTACATAACAAAATATGTATTTCACCAAAGTAATTGATATAGAAATGAGCAAACCAGTGATATTTTAGGGAGCAGCCTAGCAGGCAGGGCCCTTGACTCACATCATTTGTTGTTGTTTAGTCGTTTAGTCGTGTCCGACTCTTCGTGACTCCCTGGACCAGAACCCACCAGGCCCTCCTGTCTTCCACTGCCTCCCACAGTTTGGTCAAACTCATGCTGGTAGCTTCGAGAACACTGTCCCACCATCTCGTCCTCCGTCGTCCCCTTCTCCTTGTGCCCTCCATCTTTCCCAACATCAGGGTCTTTTCCAGGGAGTCTTCTCTTCTCAGGAGGTGGCCAAAGTCTTGGAGCCTCAGCTTCAGGATCTGTCCTTCCAGTGAGCACTCAGGGCTGATTTCCTTCAGAATGGAGAGGTTGGATCTTCTTGCAGTCCATGGGACTCTCAAGAGTCTCCTCCAGCACCAGAATTCAAAAGCATCAATTCTTCGGCGATCAGCCTTCTTGATGGTCCAGCTCTCACTTCCATACATCACTACTGGGAAAACCAGAGCTTTCACTATACGGACCTTTGTTGGCAAGGTGGTTTCTCTGCTTTTTAAGATGCTGTCTAGGTTTGTCATTGCTTTTCTCCCAAGAAGCAGGCGTCTTTTAATTTTGTGACTTACATCATAGGAATCTACATAAGAATGTTAATAAATAAATAAAATGCCTAAAAAGATTAAAAAGATTTACCTGTCTCTCCTTTCCCCAGGAGCCACCGGATTGGGGCCAAGAGGAGACCCCGGGAGCCAAGCCTGACGCCTTTCACACCACTGTAGGTACACGAGAGCATGGTGCCTGCGTGGCAGTTGGCAACAATGGGAAAGAGGTCTTAGCTAATTGGCGGGGGGAGAGATTGCCTACATTTAATACAAATGCATTTCCAAATTAAAAATAAAAGGTCCATTGGGAGAACGTGAAGGGAAAGACTGAGAGCGGCTGCCAGCCAGAGTAGACAACATGGTTAGATGGACCAACGCTCTGACCCAGGTGGTTTCATAACATTATTCCTCACTTGTAAAGCTTCTCAGGTGTCCTAGGAGATTGAAAGGTCAGGCAAGCCTTGCCTGCAGGCTCTCGATCAAAAAGATGCAATTGGAAAGAGGAACGGGGAGGGCAGAGGAAAAGTAGCGAGCACAGTTGCCAATGCTTGAAGTTACATACTCAGAGCAGTGCAGTCTGATCTGGAGGAGCACCATGTTTTTATGCGCATATTTCACACCTGACCAGCACCCCTTAGTTCTCTAGATGGTGGGTGGGTGCCAGAGCGTAACCCGCCTCTGGCTTCAGGATGGATGGAGGGAGAGAGGGCAATGTTACGATAGGGTTAGCAATGTCCTGGGCTGCCTGTAGGTGCCACTGTTGCTTCAGCCCTGGCATAAGGAGCACCATAAGGTACCTTCCTATTTAAATCAGCCCTTTATCTGCCCAATTCTCCTCTCCTGCAGTGCAGAATTCTATAAAGTCAGCCGGTCTGCTGGGGACTGGCACCTTCAGACCTTGCCAGTGTAATAAACAAAAATCTGCCCTTATTCCCTTATGGGGGACACAAGAGCCCTTATAGAGTCCTTTGTAGGTTCTCCATCGGTCGGAGAAAAGAACAGAGGCCAAGCAGAGAATATTGACAAGCAAAGCAGCTTGTAAGCCTGATCTTTATTGAACTGTTGCAACAGGGTGCTCCCCTCACACGCAGGAAAGGAGGGGGACCCCGAACCAAGGTGTGCCCGCCCTTATATAGACATTTTAAATTGCCCGCCCTGGAGTCCAAGACCACCTCCAGAAATATCATACATACATCACAGAAGGGGTGTAGCTCAAGACCACCCCCGCCCCAGATATATCATACCTACATCACAGAAAGGGCGGTCTACAACAGAAATCTGAGTGCATTGTTTATCTCCTGTCTGGCAGGTTACCTGTTAATGCTCACTTGATTGGATACCCTGGGGAGCCTGGCCAGTCTTTTGTAATGACAAATACTTAGTTCCTGAGCCAGCTCACAGGCTCACCCTATTTATATATAGACATACCCTTAAGACAGGATTTGTGAAGGAAAAGACAATGGGGAAGCTTTTCCATTTTCCTTGACCTTGCAAGAGAAATCATTTGGTCAGTTTGGGAGTCAAAATGGTTTTCAGGGCTGTTTTCCTGTGCTGCTTCAGGCATGTGGTTTATATGTCTTTATGTACGTGTTTGCTTGGTACATTTATGAACATTCATTATATATATATATAAGACCTTAATTTTTTTATTTCACCAGCATCACCCCCCAAACCTGTTGCATGTGGTTTTATTTCAGCAGCTGCAAACTCCCCGGCTCAGGGAGACCAGAGGCCCAGCACAGAGACCAAGAAGAAGCCAAGAATTTGCCCCTGTCCGAGAGAGACGTTCCCCTCTGAAATCCGGACGCAGGCAGGGCTGCCTAGCTCCCTGCTGCCCATGCAAGAATGGCGGACAGAAAAAACCCTGCAAGGCCCAGTCTGTGGGCTGCCCTCCGTGGAGGCTGGGGTCAGGGGCTGCCCTTTTCTGGACGCTGATGGGATCGGGAGACCCTCCATCTGCAGAGGGGTGGGGCAGACGTCCGCTGACTATCCATTAAAGAGTCCTGCTCCCTGACTGGTCCCCAGATATGTCTTACAGACTTCCCTGATCTGGCCCCCGCCAGCTGTTTCGAACTCAGAACTCCAAAGAGAGCACCAGGTTGGGGTGGCCGGACCGTGGCATGCCTACGCGTTTCCCCCTTCTTCTGATGACCCAACAAGGCATGTTCTGTTTCTGCACTAAAAAAAGGGCCTTTTGCAAAGCATTCCTGCCCTCCACCCCAACATTGCCTCCCTCCCTCCCTCTTTTATTTATGACGCATCGTTCTTAGGTCTGAAACACACGTCTGGTCCAGGCATGCGTCTCGCGTGTGGCTGTATGTGTGGAAGTGAGTGTTTGTGTGTCCACCCGAAGGACATTGCGTTGGCTTCCGTGCGCTCCTAGCATGAAAGAAGCCGCAGCTTTTTGCAAATGTTGTGTTTTTAAAATAGCATTTTCTATGCCCCACCATCCGGCAAAAACCCAGTGCTTACTTTTCAAAACAGGAGATGTTATATGGGCTGACCGAAATTGAGGCACTTCAAACCCCAGATCAGTGGGAGTCAGCTTTGGCTACTCCGTGGTGGTGAGGGAAAAGCACTCTGCACATGTGCAATGACACTCTTTCCGCTATTATTATTATTATTATTATTATTATTATACTATATATTTCAGTTTATGTCTTCATTAGCCTCTCATCTTGCAAGTCAGCCTTCCAAGTGCATTAGAATTACTTGAGCAGCGTTGAAGGGCATTGAAGCCCACCTCATTGATATTTCTTTTTAGCCACTGGCTTATGAAGCCACTCACGCCTCCTTCATTTCCTCGACGAAACACCACAGAGCCTTTCCTTCCGCACTGCCGAGAAGCCTGCCTTTTGAAGTGCCTTAGAGTTAATTGTACAGCGCTAAACCGCATTGAAGTCTGCTGCGTGTTTCTTTCAAGCACCGACAGATGGAGCTGTTGCTTTCCTTAACCCTGCTGTCAGGGATGCTCTGGGGAAGAGAATAGCACTTTTTAAAACTAGGCCCCGAGAGAGGAGATCCTGAAGTGTAGAAGGAAAGTCTGCGGTAAACCTGGGTGTGGCACTGGTACCCTTTTGGTTATTATGGCCACAAACCACTTTTAAAAAACACACCCACCTGTATGGACGAAAGAGAGGATTATATATTTTTGCATGCATGCTCTGTAGATGGCTAAGAACAGATTTACCACCTAAAACACCACCTGCAAGTTCTGTGCGGTGGTTTGATTTCATTTGATACGTGGGATTACAGAGGATAAGACTTATCCGTGACTATCAGTGGCTAAGAGCCACAACGGCTATGCCCTGCCTCTACGGACAGAGGCATCAATTCTGAATACCAGGAGGGGAGAGCGTTCTTGTGGTCAGATCTGAGCTTCCCATCGGAGCACCTTGTCGGCCACTGGGAGAACAGGATGCTGGCCAAATTGGCCATTGACCTGGTCCAGCAGGGTCTTCTTATAGAGCCTCCAGGTCCAGAGGCAGTCTACCTGGGTTCCTAGAGGTATTTGGCCACTGGGAGAACAGGATGCTGGCCTGAAACAGGATGCTGGCCTGATCTTATGGCCTTACGACTGCAGAGCTTAAACAAACTCAAAGGGTTTGTGCATGCGCTGTCTTTCAACCTTTATTGGGAGTTGGGAAATAGATTGAGGAAGCAGAACGAGACTGGGATGTTCACTTCCTTTCTGGCTCTATGTAAATCCTGGACGCGGGTGGCGCTGTGGGTTAAACCACAGAGCCTAGGGCTTGCCGATCAGAAGGTCGGCGGTTCGAATCCCCGCAACAGGGTGAGCTCCCATTGCTCGGTCCCAGCTCCTGCCAACCTAGCAGTTTGAAAGCACGTCAAAGTGCAAGTAGATAGTGCAAATAGGTACTGCTCCAGCGGGAATGTAAACGGCGTTTCCGTGCGCTGCTCTGGTTCGCCAGAAGCGGCTTAGTCACGCTGGCCACATGACCCGGAAGCTGTACACCGGCTCCCCCAGCCAGTAAAGCGAGATGAGCGCCGCAACCCCAGAGTCGGCCACGACTGGACCTAATGGTCAGGGGTCCTTTACCTTTACCTTTAAATCCTGGAGATCAAACCACTTGCAAAAATTATATCCGTGTCTATGGGAAAGATATGTCACAAAGGGATAGATTTTGTGGTTTCTGGCGTGTGGTTTTGATGTTCCGATCGAGTGAGCCGGTTGTAAAGGTGAGTTTTATCTGCTTCCTTTTCTGGACTGTTAAATCTTCAAGAGTCCGACTGTGATTCATTCGCCTCGCCCCAGTTATGGCCAAATAAATTCTCTCTCCCTGCCGGTGTTTGCTTTACAAAAATGCACACGGATATTCTTAAATGTAAAGTGAAAAAGTTCCCAGGCACTTTTCGAGGGGTGGGATGGGGGGGGCGGATTTCCTGATTAAGAGGCAGTGTGGTGTAATGGTTAGAGTGTCAGACTAGGACCTGGAAAACCAGGTTCTTATGACTGCAGAGCTTAAACAAATTGGTAGGGTTTGTGTTTGTGCGTTGTTTGTGCGTTTTATTGGGAGATGGGAATCAGATTTAGAAGGCAGAATGAGACTTGAGTGCTCACTTCCTTCCTGATTCTATGTAAATTCTGGCGATCAAACCACTATTAAAATTTTTATCTGTGTCTGAGGGCAAGTTCTGTGACACAGTGGTTGCTTTTGTGGTTTCAGACATGTGGCTTTTTATGTTCTGATTGACTGAGATGGTTGTAAAGGTGCGTTTTATCTGTTTCCTCTTTGGGGCTGTTAAATTTACAAGAGTCCGACAGTGATTCACTCGCCTCTCCCCAATTATGGCCAAATAAATTCTCGCCCTGCTGGTGTTTGCTTTACACAAATGCACATGAGTATTCTTATTTACAAAAAATCTGTTTACAAACAGATATCCCCCCCTTTTTTCCCGGCAAGTGTTTCAAATTGTGGGTGTCGCTGGATTTCGGGATTTTAAAATTATTATTTTTCTTATGAAAAAAGCATTGGTGCCGCAGCTAAATCCTTTTAAAAGGTTCGATTTCAATGGGACATAAGCACAAGGAACCGTTTTCAACTGAAAAGGCCATTTGCTTTGCTTTGAATCCATCCTATAGAAAGGTCACCAGACATTTTTCTATAGACAGCTTAAAGATTTCTTTTTTCTTTTTTAAAGAAAAACAAAAAACAAAAAAAGAGAATTCAGCTTTCAAAAAAGTTCCCAGGCACTTTTTGACAGTGCTGTGGAGGGAAATTTCCTGATTAAGAGCCAGATAGATAGATAGATAGATAGATAAAACTTTATTCGGCTATAAGCCCACAAGGTAAAACCAATCAATAAATAAAATTTTACATTCTAAAATATCAACTAAAATATTTCAACGCATAATCTCCTTCACGTTACATACAATCTCTAGATGTACCATATTGTGGCCTTGAATATAAAGATGGTGGATAGAGTTTACTAGATTTTAATAGTCATGCAGCATTTCATGAAGTCTTTTATATGAAAGAACTGAATTCAGGAATCTGGCAACCTGTAATGTTCTATAAGAGTCAATGTCCTGAAGTAGATAGGCTAGATGTAATTCAGGTGGTTTAGCAACAGTTTCCAAAATGATTGAACTCAGAATCCTTGATCGGGGAACAATATATAAAGGACAATTAAACAAGATATGATAAAGGGATTCTATTGATTTGTTGTCACATGTGCATAAAACAGAGGTTTTACCGTTAGAAAATCTATTGCTCAGCACATTTGAGGGGAACACATTAAATCTGGCTCTAACAAGAGCCAGTGTGGTGTAGTGGTTAGAGCGTCGCACTAGGACAGGTTGGCAACCTAAGGCCCGTGGGCAGGATCCAGCCCAATTACCTTCTAAATCCGGCCCACGGACGGTCCGGGAATCAGCATGTTTTTACATGAGTAGAATGTGTGCTTTTATTTAAAATGCATCTCTGGGTTATTTGTGGGGCATAGGAATTTGTTCACCCCCCCCCCCAAAAAAAATATAGTCCAGCCCACCACAAGGTCTGAGGGATGGTGGACTCTTCCACCAATCTTAATTCTGGCTTGAGATTCATCCAGCCCAGCCTTTCGCATGATGAATTCTGCATATAAGTTAAATAAGCAGGGAGACAATATACAGCCTTGCCGTACTCCTTTCCCAATTTTGAACCAATCAGCTGTTCCGTATCCAGTTCTAACTGTAGCTTCTTGTCCCACGTAGAGATTTCTCAGGTGACAGATGAGGTGATCAGGCACTCCCATTTCTTTGAGAACTTGCCATAGTTTGCTGTGGTCGACACAGTCAAAGACTTGCATAGTCAATATGCTATGATAGCCATCTTCAAATATCTCAAGGGCTGTCATATGGAAGAAGGAGCAAGCTTGTTTTCTCCTGCTCTGGAGGGTAGGATTCGAACCCATGGCTTCAAGTTACAAGAAAGGAAATTCCGACTGAATATCAGGAAGAACTTTCTGATGGTAAGAGACATTCAGCAGTGGCACCAACTCCCTTGGCGGTTTTTAAGCAGAGGATGGGTGCCAGGGATTCTTCATTAGTGATTTCTGCATTGCGGAGGGGGGGGGTTGGACTAGATGACCATGGGGGTGCCCTTCCAAATCTATGATTCTAAGTCAGCCACCCTCTTATTAAGGATGGAGCCAAGTTACAGGGAACCAGGCAGAGGGCCTTCTCGGTGGTGGCGCCCGCCCTGTGGATCGCCCTCCCACCAGATGTCAAAGAGAAAAATAACTACCAAACTTTTAGAAGACATCTAAAGGCAGCCCTGTTTAGGGAAGCTTTTAATGTTGAATAGGTTATTGTATTTGAGTGTTTTGTTGGAAGCCGCCCAGAGTGGCTGGGGAAACCCAGCCAGATGGGCGGCGTATAAATAATAAATTATTATTATTATAGATGACGCAAACAATTCTATCCTCAAAATGATTTGCAAAATAATAATAATAATAATAATAATAATAATAATAATAATAATAATAATAATAATTATTATTACCAAGGTGAAGCCCTGGAGGGAATCTGGTGATGGACTTAAACTTCAGCAGGGGAGAGAAATGCCAAGCTGGCAAGGCCAGGAACCGCTCCAGGCTTGGCTGCTACCTTTCTGCTTTCGGGGAGAGGCGCTGCTGACTCCCGAGGGCGACTCCCGGCTCTCTGGACCGGTTTCTGCGCGGCAGGCGGCCAACCTTGGCCAGAAGGAGCCGGAGAGAAAAGGCTGGCATTCCAAAGCCATGTGTCACCCGGCGGGCGCGGGGGCTGCTGGGAGTTGTAGTCTTCTCCCCCCTCCAAGCTGGAGAAGTCCCAGGTAGGCTGCAGTCACCTTTCCTCTTTCCCGATCCTCTCCTCGGTTGTTTAAGCTGGCCCCCACCCCGCCTGCCCTCCACGTGCCAGGTCATCAGAGACAGTGATGTGGCCTCTGAGCATGGGCAAAGTACTTTTGCCCCCCTCCCTCCCTCCCTCCAGGGAATCCAGGGCGAATCAGAATGAAAAAACAACAGGGAATGCAATTGAAAGAAGGCGCAGTGTTTCTAATAATAATAATAATAATAATAATACAATTTTATTTATACCCCGCCCTCCCCAGCCAAGACCGGGCTCAGGGCGGCTAACAATCAATAATAAAAACAAGTCGATTAAAATGCAACTTTAAAAACAAGATTAAAATACAATATTAAAACATTAAAACCCATGGGGGGGCGCGCGTTGTACCCCCGTATCCACACCTTAAAATAAGCGCCCTCCACCCCCCGACGGTCCAGCAGCCGGAGCGACTTCAGATCCACCCCCAAGAAGAAAAAGAGAGGGGAAGGGCTTGCGGGGACAGCCTGGGCACTCTGCCCATGCTCAGAGGTCTCCCTGCAGCGTCGGCCTCCCATCGGATCCCACCCCGCCCCGTCGCGGGACCTTGTGTGTGCGTGTGTTTTAAATTTTTATTAATTTTATTAAATAATGCAAGAATGTCAAAGAAAGAGACAAATTTCAAACGTGTGCCTCTAAACACAATCATTCACACGTTGTTAAACAATATTTAGAAAACAAGAAAAATTGGGAAATGGAAAGATACTTTCCGTAAACAACGCTTGCACACAAACATGCATTTCCATGCCACAAAATACAAAATGCAAATCCTTGTGCGTGTGAACGGCCCTAAGAATCCGGCTCAGGGCAGGACTACCAGTCCCAGAATGCAGCAGGAGCCGCTCCGGAGCTGTCCTACCTGTTGGACGGCCAAGGGAAGCCGCGGTGGGCGGAGGCAGCGGGCAGGGAGCCCGACCTGTTCCCGGGAAGAGGCGTGGGGCGCACGGCGGCGGCGGCGGCGGCGGATCAGTCCCAGGAAAAGCCCCGACGGCGGCGGCGGCGGCGGCCGGAGCCCCCCCGGGAGAAGCACCAGCAGCGCCCGTTCAGCCCCAGGTCGGTCCGCGGAGGGCGAGGGGACGGGGGCAAAGTTTGGCAAACTTTGGGAAACTTGGCTAAACTTTGGGAAACTTGGCTAAACTTTGGGAAACTTGGCTAAACTTTGGCGAACTTGGCCAAACTTTGGCAAACTTTTCCCTCTAAGCGCCCAGCCGGCGTCGAAAAGCCTCCTTTTGGTGGGGGCGGCCAAGGGTTTAGGGGGCGCGGATCCTTCACCCCCCAAAAAAAACTTCCCCAAACTTTGCCAGGCGGGGACTGGGCGGAGGAATGAGGGCCCCCCCTCCCCAAAGCCGTCCAACGCGCCTCCTACCTCTGCGTGGGAAACTGCTGCTCTGCGTTTTTCTTGCCGCTTTTTTGGGGGGAGTCTTGCCAAGATGCCCCCATTTTCGAGGGGAGGGTCTGCCTGCTTTTCCGTCTCCCCTTTTCCTCTCCTCCCTGATTCTCTCTCTCTCTGGGAATCGGATCCGCCTGTCTCCAGGGCACCGCGGCGGCTGGAGGTGGGGGGGGGGGTCGGCCGGCAGGCGGATCCGATTCTCGCCCGGGCTTGCTCTCGCCCTGCGCTGCAGACATTTTGGGTGCGATTATTCACCGCTGCAGAGCCAGGCAGGCAGGGAGGGAGGGAGGCAGCCTCAACCCCCCCCTTCCACCAAAGACTGGAGGGGAGCGGGGAGGGAGGGGCCGCCCTGGAATTTGACTTGGAAGAGAGAACGCACCCCACCCGCCCCGCGCGTAAAAAAAGAGATTTATTTATTTTGTTTTGCAAAAAAGATGTTTGCCAAAAGAGAGCCTAGCCTCCCGGGTTTCTTTCCCCCTTCTGAGTTTGCAAATTTCATCCTCTCCTATTTTTGGCGGCTGGTACATTAGGGGGTGGGGTGGGAAAAGGAGGTCAGCGGTGGAGAGCTGCTTGGCATGCAGAAGGGTGTCCCGGGTTCAGGGACTCGGGTGGCGCTGTGGGTTAAACCACAGAGCCTAGGGCTTGCTGATCAGAAGGTTGGCGGTTCGAATCCCTGCGACGGGGTGAGCTCCCGTTGCTCGGTCCCAGCTCCTGCCAACCTAGCAGTTCAAAAGCACGTCAAAGTGCAAGTAGATAAATAGGTACCGCTCCGGCGGGAAGGTAAATGGTGTTTCCATGTGCTGCAACTCTCTATGTTCAGGGGCTGCCCCCAAAACCTCAGTCGGCCGTCTCCCCATCTCCTGGCCTGATTTCTTACATACAACCAGCCCAGGGTTGTCGCTGCCTGCCATGGGGCACGGACATCACCCCCAAAAGGGCCTGCCAGCCTCTTGCACTGGGCACCAGCCGTTACCGCTCTCCCGATGGGGCCTTGGCGAGGGTGGCTGCCGTCAAGTGCCCTGCGAGCGGCACAACTCTGTGCGTGTGTCATAGGGGCACAAAAAAGGCCCCAAAGCTCTCTTGAATATTGTGTTGTCGTCAAAGAAGCTTCGGCGAGTGATACTTGGAATAAGCAGGGTAGGAAGGGACGCCGAGGGTCATCCAGCCCAACCCGCTGCGATGCAGGAGTCCCAACGGCAAATGACACACACCGGCAGCTAAAAATATTTCACGTTTTCTTTGCTGCGTGAGAAGGTGCGGCTGCGGTTTCACCGGAGGCTTGGTGTGGGCAGCTGCCCGGGCAGAGGGTGTGGCGGGCGGCGTGTTCTCCTGGGCCTGTGCCCAGCTGCCTCCGGTGGCCCCGTGCCACGTGAGGAAAGCTTCCAGTGGCGAAGGCATTGTGCGATAATTGGGATAATCCGTACGTGTAAAAGATGGGCATGCCCGAATCGGCCTTGGGTTATCCTGATCCAAGTTAATGGCGCTTTACCCAACATGCAGGGTCCCTGCCCCTCCCTCTCTCACGCACCCTAAAAAAATTGGGGGTTGACCACCTGTAAGCAGCACAAGGGGTTCCTCAGAGGTAAAGGGGGGCGGGGGGGAACAGAGTGGAGGAAATATGCATTCATTTCTGATATGTGTGATTCAGCGTAATAGGAGGATGGAGCAACCAAAACAGTCAGGGAGACCGAGAGACTAGGAGAAAAAGGGTTGTGGCATTTTGGACTCTTTAGTTTAGAGAAAAGGCAAGTGATACCTTTTAACCTTTAAAGCCCTATACGGCCTAGGACCCTCGTACCTACGGGACCGCCTCTCCTGGTATGTCCCACGGAGGACCTTACAGTCTTCAAATAAAAACATTTTGGAGGTCCCAGGCCAAAGGGAGGTTAGGCTGGCCTCAACCAGAGCCAGGGCTTTTTCGGTCGTGGCCCCGATCTGGTGGAACGCTCTGTCACAAGAGACTAGGGCCCTGCGGGACTTGACATCTTTCCGCAGGGCCTGCAAGACAGAGCTGTTCCACCAGGTCTTTGGCCAAAAAACAGTCTGACCCCCTCCTTTGGTGTTCCTCGTAGAACTCTGGCCCAATGGTTGCCATTTGGTTTTGAATTGATTTTAGAATATTGATTATAGAATGCTGTGTTACTTTTATTGCTGTTAGCCGCTCTGAGCTCGGCTTCGGCTGGGGAGGGCGGGATATAAATAAAAAATTATTATTATTATTATTATTATTATTATTATTATTATACAATAGAAGCTTATTATAAAATAATTCGTGGCTTGGGGAAAGTGGGCAGAGAAGATTCCCCCCCCCAACATAACACTAGAACCCGTGTTCATCCGATGAAGATTGGAAGATTCAGGACAGAGGAAAGATAATGACTTTGTCACGTGGTTAAACTGTGGAACTCTCTGCCACAAGAGGCAGTGATGGCCTGGATGGTTAGGCAGATTTGTGGAGGAGGAGAGGGCTCCTGTGCTCAGGCCCTGCTTAAGGGTTTCCTTTGCGGCATCTGGGGGAACAGGATGCTGGACTCGATGGGCCTGATCCTGCAGGCTGTTCTGTTGTTGTTGTTATGATAGCCTTCGCTGGCCCAGGCTGCTGAAGGCTGAGCTCAAAAGAGTTGAGGCTTTTAGACAGATAAGCTAATGCATTCCTGGCCCTGCGAGTTCCAAAAAAAGGAATCTCCTTCCCTCCCGTCGCTGTTGAAATTGTTTCCTCCTCTGCCGATAACCTGAATGTCACCCTTCCCTTCTCCTGATCACGTGGCCTCACGCTCAGACTGCAAGGCCAGGATCTGCGGGATAGCTCAGTCGGTAGAGCACAAGACTCTCAACTTCAGGGTCGTGGGTTCGAGCCAGACGTGGGGCAAAAAAGATTCCTGCATTGCAGAGGGTTGGACTAGATGACCCTCGTGGTCCCTTCCTACTCTTCCGTTCCGGGGTTCCTATGATGCATGGCTAGCTAAGGACGTCAGGGGACTCCTAATGGACCAGGCTCCACCCAGTCCTGAGTCCATTTCTTGCAGTGCCGCACAAATTCAGTTTTGTGGCAACTAGTAGAAAAGAAAGCTAAGTGCAGCTCAGTATGCAGAAACTGAGTAGATGAGGCACAGGGTTAAGTGCCAGCCCCTTGGTGGTGGGTCTACGGGTGAGGGTCAGCCTGCATGGCCTCCTGGCCTGCTCACCGTTCAGACTTACTTACAGCCTGCAGGGCTCCTGGTTTTAATGCCAGCTTTCCTGAAGGACTAAGGACTCAGTTGCAAAGAAGGCATCTTCCTTAGCTTGGCTTTAAGATCTGCTTCAAAAGTCTTGCTTTTGCCTTCCACCACCAAGTAAGGCACGAATATCCATCACTCATGAAAAGGGCCTTCATGGTGGTGGCTCCGTGTTTGCTGGAAAAGCCACGCAGCAAAGACTCTGTTTAGTTTTTGGCCCTGGTGAAAACCTGCCTCTTCCTCCAGGCTTTTAACGATGCAGAACCCTGAGGTTCTGGGCTACTAATTGGCTGGGGTGAGAAGGAGCGGTTAATATTGTTTTGACAGTTTTAATGCTTCAGGTCTGAGATCTGCAGACGCAGGGCAGCATGCAAATTTTAATAATAATAATAATCAGGGCTTTTGTCAGCCGGAACTCACTGCAACTTGGCAACTCTCAGGTGGGCGCCATTGCCATTCTAAGAAAAATATTTCTAGAAAAAATTCTAATAAGAATAATTCTAATAATGATGATGAAGAATAATCTAATAATGATGATGATGATGATGAAGATAGATCAGGCCTGTGTTATGGGCAAATGTGGTCCACAGGGTTCTTCCCAGGCCACCGATCCTAATTTTCACCCTCCTTGAGTATTCTTCCCTGGTTGGGAAGTGTCCTTCAGCTCGTATTTTTTGCTCTATAAGACTCACTTTTTCCCTCCTAAAAAGTAAGGGGAAATGTGTGTGCGTCTTATGGAGCGAATGCAGGCTGCGCAGCTATCCCAGAAGCCAGAACAGCAAGAGGGATTGCTGCTTTTGCTGTGCAGCGATCCCTCTTGTTGTTCTGGCTTCTGGGATTCAAATTTTTTTTTCTTGTTTTCCTCCTCCAAAAACGAGGTGCGTCTTATGGTCTGGTGCGTCTTATAGAGCGAAAAATATGGTATCTCCTGCTCACTTGGCTGAAAGACAGAGAGAGCCTGTGTGTAAGTGTCTTGTCGAAACTGGCCTACGATGCCAAAGTGAAATTCAGCACCTCGCCCTCTTTTCGCCTCTGGCCCTGGCCAGCGCTGGCATAGAATCATAGAACCATAGAATTGGAAGAGACCACAAGGGCCATCGAGTCCAACCCCCTGCCAAGCAGGAAACACCATCAGAGCACTCCTGACATATGGTTGTCAAGCCTCTGCTTAAAGACCTCCAAAGAAGGAGACTCCACCACACTCCTTGGCAGCAAATTCCACTGTCAAACAGCTCTTACTGTCAGGAAGTTCTTCCTAATGTTTAGGTGGAATCTTCTTTCTTGTAGTTTGGAACCATTGCTCCGTGTCCGCTTCTCTGGAGCAGCAGAAAACAACCTTTCTCCCTCCTCTATGTGACATCCTTTTATATATTTGAACATGGCTATCATATCACCCCTTAACCTCCTCTTCTCCAGGCTAAACATGCCCAGCTCCCTTAGCCGTTCCTCATAAGGCATCGTTTCCAGGCCTTTGACCATTTTGGTTGCCCTCCTCTGGACACGTTCCAGTTTGTCAGTGTCCTTCTTGAACTGTGGTGCCCAGAACTGGACACAGTACTCCAGGTGAGGTCTGACCAGAGCAGAATACAGGGCATTCGGCTCCCGGAACATTGCCCAGGAGGGAATTTGGCCCTCGGGTTCCCAATCCCTGTTTTAGATTTCGTGTTCTATGCGCCCGGCCCTTGCGTGATGAGAAGGCAGGTGAAAAGCAAAGAGAATGAACAAGTAGGAATAATTCCCACAGATCCACAAGGAAGTATGCTTAAGATTGCTGTCTGAGCATCCTTAGACATGAAATGAATAACAATTATTATTTTGTTATTTATTAAAGCTGTATGCCGCCCTTTGTCCGGAGATCACAGAATAATACAAAATGAGAACACAAGACAATGCGGAAAAATTTAGATATGATATAAAAAAGCCAGAAGGAGGGAAGTCAGCTCTTAGGAGCAAGTATAAATGTAAAATGTAAAACCATATTTGTATGTGGAGTATGTAACTGAAAAACCAATAAAGATCATTAAAAACAAAAACAAAATGAGAACACAAAATACATATGAAAACAAACCAATAATTACACCCCCACCCCCCACAAACTCATTTTAAAAGCCATAGAATGTTAATCAGCTGAAAGACTGGTTGAAGAGGAATGTTTTTGCCTGGCACCGAATGTTATGTAATGAAGGTGCCAGGCCAGCCGTCCTGGGGAGAGCATTCCACAGATGGGGAGCCACTGCAGAGAAGGCCCCGTTCCTGTGTTGCCACCCTCTGGACCTCTCAAGGAGGAGGCACATGAAGGAGGGCCTCAGAAGGTGATCTTGGTCCGGGTAGGTTCATAAGGAAGAGGTGGTCCTTGAGGTATTGTGGTCCTGAGCCATTTAAGGCTTTATAGGTCAAAACCAGCCCTTTGAATGGGGCCCGGAAACTAACTGGTAGCCAGTGCGGTCAGACCAGGATCGGTGTAGTATGCTCAAACTGTCTTGAGCAGGGGTCAGCAAACTTTTTCAGCAGGGGGCCGGCCCACTCTTCCTCAGACCTTGTGGGGGGCCGGACTATATTTTGAAAAAATAAATAAATGAACGAATTCCTATGCCCCACAAATAACCCAGAGATGCGTTTTAAATAAAAGCATACATTCTACTCATGTAAAAATACCAGGCAGGTCCCACAAATAACCCAGAGATGCATTTTAAATAAAGGGACAGATGCTACTCATGTAAAAACATGCTGATTCCTGGATCGTCCGTGGGCCAGATTTAGAAGGCGATTGGGCTGGATCCGGCCCCCGGGCCTTAGTTTACCTACCCCTGGTCTTGAGCAACCTGGCCACTGAATTCTGCACCAGCTGAAGTTTCCAAACCGTCTTCAGGGGCAGCCCTACTTATAACACATTGCAGTAATCTAACCTTGAGGTTAAGGGACGCGGGTGGCGTTGTGGGTTAAACCACAGAGCCTAGGGCTTGCCAATCAGAAGGTTGGCGGTTTGAATCCCCGCGACGGGGTGAGCTCCCATTGCTCGGTCCCTGCACGTGCCCACCTAGCAGTTCGAAAGCACGTCAAAGTGCAAGTAGATAAATAGGTACCACTCCGGCGGGAAGGTAAACGGCATTTCCGTGCGCTGCTCTGGTTCGCCAGAAGTGGCTTAGTCATGCTGGCCACATGACCCGGAAGCTGTATGCCGGCTCCCTCGGCCAGTAAAGCGAGATGAGCGCCGCAACCCCAGAATCGGCCACGACTGGACCTAATGGTCAGGGGTCCCTTTACCTTTACCTTTAACCTTGAGGTTACCAGAGCATAGACAAGAGTAGTTAGTCTATCCCTGTCCAGATAGGGGTGCAAGCTGGGCCACCAGCCGAAGCTGATGGAAGGAACTGAGGCCACCTGAGCCTTGAGCGACAGCAAAGGATCCAGGAGGACCCCTAAGCTGCGAACCTGCTCCTTCAGAGGAAGTGTAACCCCATCAAGAGAAGGCAGTCTCCCACCCATCCTGTCTAGAGAACCCTCCACTAAAAGTGCCTCCGTCTTCTCTGGATTGAGCTTCAGTTTGTTGGCTCTCATCCAGTCCATTTCCAAGGCAAGACACTGGTCCAGTACCTCCACAGCCTCACCTGCAGATGTAAAGGAGACATAGAGCTGAGTGCCATCAGCATATTGCTGACAACATTCCCCAAACCTGCGGATAACCTCACCCAGCAGCTTCATTGAAACAGCCTGGGGGATAAAATTGAACCCTGAGGAACCCCACATTGAAGACTCCATGGGGCTTGTGCATCACTCTCTGGGAATGACCATCCCAGTAGGACCGCGACCACCTCAGAGTAGTGCCAGCCACCCCAAACTTGGACAGCCACTCCAGAAGGACACCGTGGTCGATGGTATCAAAAGCAGTTGAGAAGTTGAGGAGGATTAGGATGATTTGTTAAGAGATGTAAAGGCAATATAAAGTTAAGAAATGCATAGGTAAAGGTAAAGGGACCCCTGACCATTAGGTCCAGTCGTGACCGACTGTGGGGTTGCGGCGCTCATCTCACTCTATAGGCTGAGGGAGCTGGCGTTTGTCCGCAGACAGCTTCCGGGTCATGTGGCCAGCATGACTAAGCTGCTTCTGGCGAACCAGAGCAGTGCATGGAAACACCGTTTACCTTCCCAATGGAGTGGTACCTATTTATCTACTTTCACTTTGATGTGCTTTTGAACTGCTAGGTTGGCAGGAGCAGGGACAAGAGCAATGGGAGCTCACCCCGTGGCGGGGATTCGAACCGCTGACCTTCTGATCAGCAAGTCCTAGGCTCTGTGGTTTAACCCACACCGCCACCCACGTCCCTAAGAAATGCATAAGAAGTGGTTAAAACGGTGGATCATCAGAGGTGCTGATGGAAGTCTAAAAAGATTGTATAAGTGATAAGTTTTGTGGTAAATTTTATAATTTATATGTTAAAATCAATAAAAATTATCTAAAAAAAGAGAGAGAGAGAAGTTGAGGAGGATTAACAGGGACACATTTTCCCTGCCTCTCTCCCGACGGAGGGCAGTTTCTGTGCTAAAACCGGGCCTAAGCCATGACTGAAATGGATCTAGAAAATCAGTTTCCTCCGAGAGTGTCTGGATCTGGTGCACAAGCACCCGCTTAAGAACCTTGCCCACGAAGGGGAGATGAGCTATTGGCTAGTAGTAACTTAGATTTTCCAGATCTGGAGGGGCAGTTCTTGAGAAGTGGTCTTATTCATTCAACTTGTTTTTATTATTGCTTGTTAGCCGCCCTGAGCCCGGCCTTGGCTGGGGAGGGCGGGGTATAAAATTATTATTATTATTATTACCCCTCTCTGCCTCCTTCAAGCAGGCAGGGACCACCAGGAAAACATTCATCACCTCCCTGGCCCAGCCAGCTGTCCCTTCCCTCCTAGTTTTTATCAGCCACGAGTGTCCAGGGCACAAGCAGTCGCCCTGACCGAAACAAGGACTTTGTGCACATTATCGAGCCTTACCAAATGAAACTCATCCAGCACAACAGGACTCAGCTGTGCTCTGGACACCCCAGGAGATAAATCTGCTGTCACAGCAGAGTCAAGATCCCAGTAGAAGGAGCGTCTCCACTCCCATCGTTCTGCCCAGACGCTGAGGTCCAGTGCCGAGGGCCTTCTGGCGGTTCCCTCATTGCGAGAAGCCAAGTTACAGGGAACCAGGCAGAGGGCCTTCTCGGTGGTGGCGCCCGCCCTGTGGAACGCCCTCCCACCAGATGTCAAAGAGAAAAACAACTACCAGACTTTTAGAAGACATCTGAAGGCAGCCCTGTTCAGGGAAGCTTTTAATGTTTGATGCATTATTGTATTTTAATATTTTGTTGAAAGCCGCCCAGAGTGGCTGGGAAAACCCAGCCAGATGGGCGGCGTATAAATAATAAATTATTATTATTATAGATGACGCAAACAATTCTATCCTCAAAATGATTTGCAAAAAAAAAAGTCACAGCAAGTTCTGCCACCTCCTTCGGATGGGAAGCAGCCAAGAGTTTAGGTGCTGTCGCTGGAAGGCGCTGCCTCCTGTCCCCTCATGGCGCTTCTCTGCTAGAAATAAGCTGGGCAGCTGGCCGTTCCTAGACTAGGTGATGGTTCTTGGGCAGACTTTGGGGCTGTGGCCACAGTGGGCAGCTGGGTGGCCCCTGAGGGAACAGGATGCTGAACCGGATGGGCTTTGGGTCTGATCCAGCAGCCAAGCTCTTCTTATTTCCTAATGCTGGGCTAGAGCTTGCAGCTCACCTCTTGCAAAGTACATCTTGTTTTTTTGGCACCCCGCTCTGTCTGCCTTTTCTGGAAGCCCTGGAGACGCTAATAATAATAATAATAATAATAATAATAATAATAATAATAATAATTTTTATTTTTACCCGCCCTCCCCAGCCAAGACTGGGCTGGGGGCAGCTAACACCAGATATAAAACAATTGATTAAGATACAACTTAAAAACAAGATTAAACTACAACATTAAAATGCAGCCTCATTTCAATAGAAACTCAAATCAAAAACTTTTGGGGGATGAAAACATCAAATCTTCCCTAAGGCCAACTATCCAGACTGGTCCTGCGTGGGCCAGAAAAAGCCAGGGAAGTCCCCAAATAGGAGTTCCATCACAGAAGGAGAAAGGAAAGAGGGGGAGGGGATCAAGTGGATTCCAAGCCAAAGGCCAGGTGGAACAACTCTGTCTTACAGGCCCTGCGGAAAGAAATCAGATCCTGCAGGGCCCTGGTCTCATGAGACAGAGCGTTCCACCAGGCCGGAGCCATCACTGAAAAGGCCCTGCCTCTGGTTGAGGCTAATCTGACTTCCTTAGGGCCCGGGACCTCTAGGGTGTTGCTATTTAGGGACCTTAAGGTCTTCTGCGGGGCATACCGGGAGAGGCGGTCCCGTAGGTACGAGGGTCCTAGGCCAATATAGATCAGACGCAGGCATGGGATCAATTTATTTCTTCCATTTCATCAAATTGGTTGGGGTTTTGTTTTGTTTTTTGCCAAGTGAAACGCCAAAGCCTTGCCCTCTCTCCTTGGCAAATCCATGTGGGTTTGGCAACACAGATTAATATGCTAACTTGCCTGGCTCTCTGGAGCTGGGTGTGGGCTGAGAAAAATAAGAACAGGTTTTTCCCTCCGGATGGGGCCGGGAAGAGCAGCTGTGGGGCGGAAGAGTCTTGCGTAGCGGCGGTTTGTTTCGCTCAGACGCCTTCCGAAAGGAGTTTCGGCGCATGCCATGTGCCAGGGAACCCGGGGCAAATGCCCCTACGCAGTGGCTAATTTCGCACTCGTGTCTCTTGCAGAGGAGTGGCTACGGAGCTGTTGCGTGCCATCCTTTTGCTGGGCTCCAGAAAAGCACTTCGTGTCTTGAGAACGTCTTTGGGGTGTGTAAAATCTATTGACGAAACGTCTATCCTGCTCTGATTTGGGGGTTCCCAGTGGTTCCCCCTTCTTGCTCCCAATTAGATCCCGGCTTACTTAACTTCAGCAATCCTACAGCATTCATTTATTTCCCATGGAATCGTAGAATTGTAGAGTGGGGACACAAAGGGCCATCTGGTCCAACCCCTCCTTTATTTAGCAGAATTTGCATCCTGCTTAATTTGTAAACGAAACTTCTTAATTGGTCCTCCCTGTGGACTTTATTTTGGAAAAAAGAGACCCTGTCTGGAAGCATCACTCAGCGATTAGGCAGACCTTCTCCCAACTTCTGAATATTTGGAAACTTCACAGCAAAGAAGGGAAAGGCACTCTGCACACCCCTAGAAGCTCATTTGTCCCGGGCAATTAGCACACGCCCTGCAGCCCTGCGCCTGCCATGGGAGGAGTCAAGCCTCAAAGCTGCCACTTTAATGACAGGCAACAAAGAAGACCAGTGTGCAGCTCTGAGCTGTGCTTGCCCTATTTCTGCAGGCTGCGGTGCATCCAGGTTAGACTGCTACAATGCACTGTGCCTGGGGCTGCTTTTGAAGACGGTTCAGTAACCTCGGTTGGTGCAGAACGTGGCCATTTAGATTCCTATTTCGGGCCCAATCTCATTACACCAATATTCATTTTTATTGGTTTTTTATTTGTTTCCAAGGGATGCGGGTGGCGCTGTGGGTTAAACCACAGAGCCTAGGGCTTGCCGATCAGAAGGTGGTTCGAATCCCCGCAACGGGGTGAGCTCCCGTTGCTCGGTCCCTGCTCCTGCCAACCTAGCAGTTCAAAGTGCAAGTAGATAAATAGGTACCGCTCTGGCGGGAAGGTAAACGGCCTTTCCGTGCGCTGCTCTGGTTCGCCAGAAGCGGCTTAGTCCTGCTGGCCACATGACCCGGAAGCTGTACGCTGGCTCCCTCGGCCAGTAAAGCGAGATGAGCACCACAACCCCAGAGTCGGCCACGACTGGACCTAATGGTCAGGGGTCCCTTTACCTTTACAGTGGTACCTCGCAAGACGAATGCCTCGCAAGACGGAAAACTCGCAAGAAGAAAGAGTTTTCCGTTTTTCGAGGTGCTTCGCCAGACGAATTTCCCTATGGGCTTCCTTCGCAAGACGAAAGCCCATAGGGAAATCTCCGGGGACAGTGGGGAAGCGCAGCGCGTCTTCCCCACTGTCCTCGGACCTCCTCCGAAGGCTGGCGGTGGGGCGGAGAGACCTCCTCCCCCCGCCAGGCTTCAGATGGCTGTTCTGAAGGCTGGCGGTGGGGCGGAGAGCCCTTCTCCCCGCGCCAGCCTTTGGATGGCTGTTCTGAAGGCTGGCGGTGGACCGCCAGCCTTCAGAACAGGTCCGGGGACAGAGGAGAAGCGCAATGCGCCTTCCCCTCTGTTCCCGGACCTGTCCTGAAGGCTTGCGGCGGGGAGAAAAGCCCTTCTCCGCACCGCCAGCCCGGCAAGCGGTTTCCATAGGAACACATTAATTGATTTTCAATGCATTCCTATGGGAAACCGTGCTTCGCAAGACAAAAAACTCTCAAGAAGAAAAAACTCGTGGAACGAATTAATTTCGTCTTGCGAGGTACCACTGTATTTGTTTCCAACTCATGATGATATAGAGATACACACACCCCCCACACCCCTTTATAAAGCTCTGAATTCCCGCTATGGGGAATACTGTCCCCTGGGGAGTGATGGTAGTGGCATTTCCTGGTGCAAAGAGGCAGCAGAGGTGTAAATGAGTATCAGACTTTGACAAGTTGTGTCAAGTTCTCCAGTTCAGTTGAATTCATTAAACTACATAGTTTTAATGGGATGTTGAATAAACGTGCAATTAATTTTGCTATTTTGAATCATTCTGTGCTACTAACTTCCTTAGTGGGTCGAGCCAGCGGTGGCTCCTGGTTCCAGAAGAGGATTGTTGCTGTTGTTATTGTTGAATTTGACCAAACTGTGGGAGGCAGTGGAAGACAGGAGTGCCTGGTGTGGCTCTGGTCCAGGGGGTCACCAAGAGTCTGACACGACTAAACGACTAAACAACAACACTATTGAATTTATATACCGCCCTATACCTGGGAGTCTCAGGGTGGTTCACAGAATAAAATCAAGATATAAAACCATAAAATACCTAATAAAAATAAAAACAACAACCCAATAGCCACAACCCAATAGATGGGTGGGATATAAATAATAAATTATTATTATTATTTTATTATTATTATAATGCCCTTCATCACCTTTACTCTCTCTAAGATGTGGAACGAGTAACGCCTTCCTCTAAATTTGCTGAGGCTGCTTTGGCATGACCAAGCCAGCGTAGACGTGGCTGAGACAGGAGTGCAAACAGGCTCAGAATGTCGGCTTGGGAGAGTGCATTTTTCTTGGAGTTCTGTCCTGCCGTGCGATACTTAAAATCCTGGTGCAAGGCCTTGACGCATCACTCCTGGCCGTTGCAGCTCGCCTGCGACTCACTTCCATAAAGCAGCGTGCACAACGTACAAGTCTGGCAGGCCTTAGATGTTAGCATCACGTTCTCCCACACCCTTTCGGAGAGGCGAGCCATTGCCGGGGCTGCCTTGCCTATATCCATATCCAGCTCAGCGTCAATGGAGAATTTCCTGGTTATGGTACAGCCCAAGCAGGCTGTACAGCCCAAGGATATGCTGTACGGACAGCTGGCTTCAGGCAGCAGGCCTGTTGGCAGACCAACTTTACAAAAATGTCTGTAAACAGGACATGAAGGCCTTTGGGGGTGGCTAATGGCTTGGCTTGAGGGACGTGGGTTGCGCTGTGGGTTAAACCACAGGGCCTAGGACTTGCCGATCAGAATGTCGGCGGTTCGAATCCCCGCGACGGGGTGAGCTCCCGCTGCTCGGTCCCTGCTCCTGCCAACCTAGTAGTTCGAAAGCACGTCAAAGTGCAAGTAGATAAATAGGTACCACTCTGGTGGGAAGGTAAACAGCTTTTCCGTGCGCTGCTCTGCTTCGCCAGAAGCGGCTTAGTCCTGCTGGCCACATGAGCTGTACGCCGGCTCCCTCGGCCAGTAAAGCGAGATGAGCGCCGCAACCCCAGAGTCGGCCACGACTGGACCTAATGGTCAGGGGTCCCTTTACCTTTACCTTTAATGGCTTGGCTTCTCTGCATCCCGGGTGGAGGAAAGGAACCCCAATTTCCTTCTTTTAAACTGCAACAAAAATTGGGGAAGAGAAGGGGCAGCCTGGCCTAGATTGCATGCTGTTTTGCCTTGCAATCCCTTACGAAAAGTATAATTAAAGGAATAATTCATTTCCCCCTCTCTTTTAGCTGCTGATTACAGAGGAGAAAATGAGCTCCTAGGAGAGGTCAGGGTTGTGCCTCCAGCTCTGTCCTCAGGGCTTAAGGTGAGCTCAGGGGTCAGATGTACAACCTGTTTGTTTTTCCGTGAGGGAGGCAAAGGCGCCACCAGGGAGGAACGCCCTCTGAGCATGTGCAGAATACCGTCTCCTTCTCATTGAAGGGTGGAATATTCAGGGCAGCATCAAAGAAAGGAAGAGCTTTTCATGCGTCGCAGAGTTAAACTACGGAACTCCCTGCCACAGGAGGCAGCGATGGCCTCCAACTCGGATGGGTTTAAAAGAGTAGTGGATAGTTTTGCGGAGGAGAGGGCTATTGAGGGCTCCTAGCCAGCGGCAGCCATGCTTCTGAATACCAGCTGGAAACCACAGGAGAGAGTTGCTCTTGTGTTCGAATCCTGCTGACGTTGGGGCAACTGGTTGGCCACTGTGAGAGCAGGATGCTGGCCTAGATGGGCCATTGGCCTGATCCAGTAGACTACCTGGAGAACTCTAGTTTACCTTTAAAAAACGATAACATTTATTTGGTTTTTCAAATTAAAATTTTACAAAGATATATCAAACATAAATCATAAAAACAAGATTCCAAGGAATCTTCCATCCTCTCCTTTGTGGGTCCTGTTATTAATCATTTCCTTCGGCATCTTTTATGACAGTCCAAATCTTTTACATCTCTATGACATCCAGAATTCACCCTTAAAAACTACAAGTGATATTCCAATCCTACTAGTGATTTTAACTGTTTGCAATGGTCTTTAAGATACCGTAAGTTACAAATTTCCCCCATTCCTTATTGAAATTTTGGTCTTCCAGATTTCTGATTCTTCCGGTCATTTTAATAACAAAAAAAATTTTTTTTTTTTCCTTCCAGTAGCACCTTAAAGACCAACTAAGTTAGTTCTTGGTATGAGCTTTCGTGTGCATGCACACTTCTTCAGATACACTGAAACAGAAGTTGCCAGATCCTTCTATATAGTGAGAAGGTGGGGAGGGGTATTGCTCAGAAGGGTGGTGGGAATGGGTGATTGGCAGATAGCTGTGATGAGCCTGTTGACGACTCTTAACGACTGCAATAGGTCTTACAGGAAAAAGCAAGGGGTGAGAAGGTGAAAAATGGCTTTGTCATGTATAATGAGATAAGAATCCAATGTCTTTGTTCAGACCAGGTCTCTCCATGGTTTTAAGTTTGGTAATGAGTTGCAATTCAGCAGCTTCTCTTTCCAGTCTATTTCTGAAATTCCTTTGTAGTAAAACAGCTACTTTGAGATCTTGTATAGAATGTCCTGGGAGATTGAAGTGTTCTCCTACTGGTTTCTCTGTCTTGTGATTCTTGATGTCCGATTTATGTCCGTTTATTCTTTGGCGTAAGGTTTGGCCTGTTTGTCCAATATAGAGAGCTGAAGGACACTGTTGGCATTTGATGGCATATACAATGTTAGACGATGAGCAATTAAATAGTCCCGAGATGGTATGTGTGATGTTGTTGGGGCCAGTAATGGTGTTGTCCGGGTGTATGTGGCAGCAAAGTTGGCATCTGGGTTTATTGCAGGCTCTGGTGCCAGTGTCCGTGTTACGTCTGGTTGTAGTATTATTGTGGGTTAGGAGTTGTTTAAGATTGGGTGGCTGTCTGTAGGCAATGAAAGGTCTTCCTCCCAGAGCTTGAGAAAGAGAACTATCATTGTCCAGGAGAGGTTGTAGATCTCTGATGATGCGTTGTACTGTTTTAACTTGGGAGCTGTATGTGATGACTAGAGGTGTTCTGTTATTTTCTTTTTTGGGTCTGTCTTGCAGCAAGTTCTCTCTGGGTATCTGTCTGGCTCTGTTGATCTGTTGTCTAACTTCATCTGCTGGGTATTTTAGTTCTAAAAAGGTTTGCTGTAGATCTCTTAGGTGAGAGTCTCTGTCTGTAGAATTGGAACAGATACGGCTGTACCGTAGTGCCTGGCTATATACAATGGACTGTTTGGTATGTTTGGGATGGTAGCTAGAGGCATGTAGATATGTTTGTCGGTCAGTTGGTTTACGGTATAAGGTGGTGTCTATGTGCCCATCCTGTATTTTTATAGTAGTGTCCAGAAAATGTATTTCTTGCATAGATTGATTCATTGTTAGGTTGATTGTGGGGTGAAAATCATTGAATTTCTGGTGGAAGGTGTCTAGGGTCTGTTGACCATGTGTCCAGATGATAAAAATATCGTCAATGTATCGCAGGTACAAGAGAGGTTTGAGTGGGTAGGAGTTTAGGAAACGTTGTTCTAAATCTGCCATGAAGATGTTGGCATACTGTGGGGCCATGCGGGTGCCCATTGCTGTGCCGCTGATCTGAAGGAACAGGTCATCACCGAATTTGAAGTTGTTGTGGGTAAGGACAAATTGGCAGAGTTTGGTGGCAAAGTCTGCTGTGGTTTTATCTGAAATGGTGTTCCTTACAGCTTGTAAACCATCGTTGTGTGGGATGTTGGTATACAGAGATTCCACATCCATAGTAGCTAGTATAGTATTGTTGGGAAGATTATTTAAAGATTGTATTTTCCTCAGAAAATCTGTGGTGTCACGTACATAGCTGGGAGCACTGATGGCATATGGTTTCAGAACAGAGTCCATATAACCGGAGACACCCACTGTAATAGTGCCAATACCTGAAATGATGGGGCGTCCTGGATTTCCTGGTTTGTGTATTTTAGGTAGAAGATAGAAAGTTCCTGGTCGAGGTTCTGTTGGTGTGTTGGTGAGGATAATTTTAATAACAACAACAACAACAATAATTTATTATTTGTACCCCGCCCATCTGGCTGGGTTTCCCCCGCCACTCTGGGCGGCTTCCAACAAAGATTAAAAATACAGTGGTGCCTCGCAAGACGAAATTAATTTGTTCCGCGAGTTTTTTCGTCTTGCAAAGCACGGTGTCGGAAAAGTTTTGGAAAAGCTTCAAAAATCACCAAAGTCTTCAAAAACCTCAAAAAAGGCTACCACACCGTGTGCTATGAGTTGCTCCTCAAAGTCAAGTCGCAACTGTATTAACGGTTTTAAGAAAAAGGAAACAAACTTGCAAGACGTTTCCGTCTTGCGAAGCAAGCCCATAGGGAAAATCGTCTTGCGAAGCAACTCAAAAAACCAAAAACCCTTTCGTCTTGCGAGTTTTCCATCTTGTGAGGCATTCGTCTTGCGAGGTACCACTGTACATCAAAATGTCACACATTAAAAACTTAGTCATTTCAGCATAGTCCACCTGCCATTCTTCTCTGGTAGGGACCTTGTGTTTTTCCATCTCTTTCCAGCAGACTATTCTTAGTTTTTTATGAGATCGGGATGCCAGACTAATGGGCCCCCATTGGCCTGACCGGCACCCAGCAACACTTATTATGTTCTTACGTCATGTTCTTATTGTGCAACCGACGCCCTCGTGTTTGGGACCCTGTGAGGCCTCTAAAATCGGCAGTTTGTCATTTCCAGACTGGTTTGGCAGGTGTGCAGGATGCGACCAGCCTTGGGAAATGGGGTGTCCCTTTTATTGTTGGTGGTGCTGGGGGTGGAGGAACTGCGAGAGAGGTTTAGGGCTGGCTCCGTCCTTGCCTGAACTGGTTCCCTGGGCATTACAAAATGGATTTGGCACTCTGCCGAGGGAATCTCTTCTCCTCCTCCTGCTCCCAGACAAAGGGCTCTCTCTTGTAGAGAACAATGCTTTGCAGGCGGAATGGGGCTGCCAGATCCCTCCTGATTAAGGATGGCCTCTTGGGAGAAACCTGGCTGCACCCCGTCTCCCAGATCCCCGGTTTTGTCCTTTACTTATTTATCTATGTTAATGGAAAAATCCGAGGCCTCCCTTGGACAAAAAACAAAGACACTGACCAGGATTACTTGGAGCAAAACAGCAGCCTGTAGGCTTGGCCTTTATTGATCTGTTGCAACAGGGTGCTCCCCTCACTTGCAGGAGAGAGAAAGGACCCAGAAAAATGGTGTGGAAGGCCTTATAAAGACTTTTGAAATTGCCACCCTGTAGATCAAGACCACCCCCCCGAAACATCATACATGCATCACAGAAGGGGTGTAACTTAAGACCACCCCTCAGATACATCACACCTATATCACAGAAAAGGCGGTCTAAAACAGAAATTTTAATATTGTTTTTTTCTCCTGTTGTTGTTTATCTCCTGTCTGGCAAATTACTTAATTGGATTTCCTGGGTAGCCTGGCCAGTCTTTTGTAATGATAAATACTTAGTTCCTAGGCCAGGTCACAGGCTCACACCCTATTCAAAACACAGACATACCCTTAAGACAGGATTTGTGAAGGAAAAGACAATGGGGAGGCTTTTCTATTTTGACCTTGCAGAGAAAAGATTTGGTCAGTTTAGGAATCAAAATGGTTCCAGGTTGGCCTTCCTGCGCTGATCTATGTACGTGCTTGGTTGGTACACTTATGAACATTACCATGTATTTAAGACCATAAAATTCCTATCACATCTATTAAATTGACGTTGTACCGGCCTTCATCCAAAGCCCTCAGGGCACTTCGCAGCACGAAATATGGAACAAAAACCACAAAGTACACAATAAAAACAAGAACAGGAACAAAACAGTAACCCTGCCTCGCCGCAAACACATTTAAAAGTTTCTTCCGTGAGGGCAAATTAGATCAGGCATGTAAATTGGTCTAAATATATTTCCTCCACGTGTTTTTGTAAACAACAGCTGCTGCCTAATTTATTTACTGTATTTTTCGCTCTATAACACGCACCCGACCATAACACGCACGTAGTTTTTAGAGGAGGAAAATCTGTAGGCATGCCACCCATAGGCATTTCCTCCATAACACGCACAGACATTTCCCCTTACTTTCTAGGAGGAAAAAAGTGAGTGTTATGGTGCAAAAAATACGGTATGTATTGCTTTTACATCCCACTTTTTCCTCCCCTCCAAAGAGCTCAAAGTGGCAGGTACGTGGGGATTCGAACCCAGCTCTCTCCCTGGTCCCAGCCCAGTGCCACGACTGGTGCAATTAGGTGGTTAGCTTTAAACTTGACTCATCTGATCACGCATCGAATAAATGTTTGCATGTTTGCGTGCTGTAATATCTCTGCAAAAGTGCCTCTAAGCAACTCCTGCTGTGTTCAATGGGACTTGCTGGCTTGCAGGTGTGTCTAGAGTTGTGGAGCTTAAACAGTGTTCAAAAATACAACATTGTAACCTTAAATATAACAATAAAAAGGATAAAATGTTCAAATGTTAATAAAGGTACCTTCTGCATACCTCAGCCAATTTAAATTACCGTATCTTTCGCTCTATAAGGCGCACCAGACCATAAGACGCACCTAGTTTTTGGAGGAGGAAAACAATAAAAAAAATATTCTGAATCTCAGAAGCCAAAACAGCAAGAGGGATCGCTGCGCAGTGAAAACAGCAATCCCTCTTGCTTTTCTGGCTTCTGGGATAGCTGCGCAGCCTGCATTCGCTCCGTAAGACGCAGACACATTTCCTCTTACTTTTTAGGAGGGAAAAAGTGAGTCTTATAGAGCAAAAAATACGGTATATCATGCCCTCTCTGAAGACCCAAATGAGACAAGAGATAAGTTAATATTCTGCATTAGGTTATTGTATTTTAATATTCTGTTGGAAGCCGCCCAGAGTGGCTGGGGAAACCCAGCCAGATGAGCGGGGTAAAAAAAATAAATTATTATTATTATTATTATTAACCATACTCCCGAGTTCAGTGGGGTTTTGTGACTTGTCCATGGATTTGAGTGGGTCTACTCTGTGGTTTAACCCACAGCGGGTGGTGCTGTGGGTTAAACCACAGAGCCTAGGACTTGCCAATCAGAAGGTTGGCGGTTTGAATCCCCGCCACGGAGTGAGCTCCCGTTGCTCGGTCCTCCTCCTGCCAACCTAGCAGTTCGAAAGCATGTCGAAGTGCAAGTAGATAAATAGGCACTGCTCCGGCGGGAAGGTAAACGGCGTTTCCGTGTGCTGCTCTGGTTCGCCAGAAGCGGCTTAGTCATGCTGGCCACATGACCCGGAAGCTCCCTCGGCCAGTAAAGCGGATGAACGCCGCAACCCCAGAGTCGGCCATAACTGGACCTAATGGTCAGGGGTCCCTTTAGCTTTACTTACTCTGAGTATGACTTTGGTGGCTATCACCCAATATTTTTTTAAAACGGAAGCTTTTGCTTTTAATTGTTTTTAGAAGAGCATATTGTTTTAATTCATTTTTTTTAAAAAATTAATTCCATTAATCCCCCCTAGTTTTTCTTCTGGCAACTGGCGATGTTATTTCTTCTGTTCTACTTCTGATGTTTGCTTGATGGCTTTAAACGCAACCAGCTAATGAAATGTGCGTGGAGTTGAGAAAAAGATGTGCCATTTGCTTAAGGTTTTTGCTTAAGGATATTGAGTGGCAGAAAATGCATGTTTGCTTTCGCATTGTCCCCTGCTGTCGGTTTACGGACAGCCCAGAGTTTTATAGAAACTTGGTCCCTGCCCTGAGGATCTTACATTGAGGCAGGAGCGAAAGGAAAGAGTTGTCAGCCGGCAGACAGCGTGGGAGTGATGATAATGGAGGATTTTGCTTCACAATTCTTAGTTCAAGGGAGTCGTAGGAAGTGGTCGACTCTCCCCAATTACTCAGATAGGAGCATACAACCACAAGAAGAGCCTGGGTCCTGGATCAGGCCAGGATCCCATCTGGTCCAGACTCCTGTTCTCACAGAGGACAACCTTTATGGGAAACTCACTCTTTCCACCAACTTGAATTCAGAAGCATCGCTGCCTCCGGGACAGACCAAATATTTAAAGTTTTTACAAATATTATGCCTGAATGTATCCTTTCGACTTGACAGCTCAGGGAAGATACCTACCTTTATGAATTCGAAGAAAATCCATACTTTAACCGACTCTCCTCATTCCAATGCCATTTTAACCCACGAGACTAGGGCCCTGCAGGACTTGATCTCCTTCCGCAGGGCCTGTAAGACAGAGCTATTCCGCCTGGCATTCAATTTGAATTAGCCTGATCCTCTACAGTCATATCGCGGGTTACAGACGTTTCAGGTTGCGATTTTTTGGCTTGCAGATTGCCAAAACCCAAAAGTACTGAAACGGGAACTGGCATCGGAGTTGACTTACCATATTTTTTGCTCCATAAGGTAAAGGTACCCCTGACCATTAGGTCCAGTCGTGGCTGACTCTGGGGTTGCCGCACTCATCTCGCTTTACTGGCCGAGGGAGCTGGCATACAGCTTCCGGGTCATGTGGCCAGCAGGACTAAGCCGCTTCTGGGGAACCAGAGCAGCGCACGGAAACTCCGTTTACCTTCCCGCTGGAGTGGTACCTATTCATCTACTTGCACTTGACATGCTTTTGAACTGCTAGGTTGGCAGGAGCAGGGTCCGAGCAACGGGAGCTCACCCCGTGGTGGAGATTTGAACCGCCAACCTTCTGATTGGCAAGTCCTAGGCTCTGTGGTTTAACCCACAGCGCCACCTGCGTCCCTTTTTTGCTCCATAAGACACACTTTTTTCTTCCTAAAAAGTAAGGGGAAATGTCTGTGCGTCTTATGGAGCGAATGCATGGTCCCTGGAGCCGAATTGCCCAGGGGCAAAAAGCAGATGGTGTGGTTTTTTAAAAAAAAAAAAAGAGGAAAGGGGGTGTTGAAACAAAGCCGCTGATTGGCAAGTGATCGGGAGGGAGATAAGGGACTCTAGAGATAAAGGAGGCTGCCTGGGAGGGGGAAGGTAAAAGCCCATGGATCCTCAAGATCATTTCATTGGCTCATCCCAAATTCACCATCAGATCACATAGCTTTCCCATGGCTACAGCCTGCACCAAAAAAACCATGCACCCACTGTTGTGTGGGGCCGCAATGGCGAAAAAACAAAGCACAGATCCACATGGATCCTCAGGATTTTTGCATTTGGTCACCCCAAACTCACCGTCAAATCACGTCTGTGGCCACAGCATGAACCACAAAAATCATGCACCCACTGTTTTGTTCGGAATATTTTTTTTTCTTGTTTCCCACCTCTAAAAACTAGGTGCGTCTTATGGAGCGAAAAATACGGTATAAGCGGGTGACTGGCAAGGCTGGCTTCTCAGTTTGCTGCAAAGCATCCCTGGGAAGAGAGGGGTGGAGAGTGCCGGTGGGACAGGGGGTGGTGTGGGGGGTGGGAAAGCTGGGATGCTCTGCTAGCAAGTTCCCCGTGTCCACAAACCAACCATGGAGCTGCTCCATCTTCCTAGGTCCCTGCGACGCTTGGGGTGCTGGTGGCCGACAGGATCGGGACCCCGATTGGCAGCTGGCATTATGGCGAGCGAAGACATCACCAGTGCCCAGGATCTCTTGGACCTCAGCTTCAAGTGTGAGTCAGGGGAGCTCACCAGCAGGTTTCCAGGTTGCCTTGGGGAAGAAATTACCCTAGAACAGATTATTCAGCTGTTGTCTTGTGAGCAGGGAATTGCAGCTCTGCCAGAGGAATTGGGGGGGTGTCTCCTAACACCCCTCAGCGCCCTTAAGAAACTATAACTCCCAGGATTCTTTGAGGGAAGCCAAGTGGTATCATGCAGCAACAATCCCCCCCAGAGTTGTAAACTGTCAATCCCACTTCCCTAGGAACTCTGGGAACAGCAGCGTGGCGGGCATATGCACCTCCCTCAACGAACTACAACTCCCAGGATTCGGGGGGTGCGGTGGGGAGAAGCCATGGCCGTTTAAAGTGCTACCAGAGTGCTTTAAATGTATAGCATGAATGGGGTTCTAGAAGGGACCAAGGGTCTGGCTCAGTACATTCCTAACCCGCTGTTGGCGAAAACGATTAGGATAAAAGTTTGGTACCGTATTTTTCGCTTTATAGGACGCACTTTCCCCCCTCCAAAAATTAAGGGGAAATGTGTGTGCGTCCTATGGAGCGAATGCAGGCTCCTTGGCTTCAGTGATAGCAACGCAAAGCCTCCAAAGCGCAGAGGGAGCGCTCCCTCTGTGCTCCAGAGGCTTCGCGTTGCTTTTGCTGAAGCCTGGAGAGCGAGAGGGGTCAGTGCGCACCGACCCCTCTCACTCTCCAGGCTTCAGGGATAGCCGCCTGACGCCTTCGGAGCGCAGCGCGAGTTCCCGCTGCATTCCGGAGGTTTCAGGTTCCTTTTGCTGAAGCCAGGAGAGTCAGCGGGAACTGCGCTGCGCTCTGAAGGCTTCAGGGATCTTTGAGGCTGGCAGTGGGGGAAAGCAGCTCTTCCCCCCACCGCCAGCCCCACAAGCTCGGGGAGCGCTGAGCAGAGAGGGGGAGATTTTTTTTCCTTGTTCTCCCCCTCTAAAACAAGGTGCGTCCTATGGTCGGGTGCGTCCTATAGAGCGAAAAATACGCTAAATAATGCAAACAAATAATGTTAAACAAATAAGGCCGGAAGCAGCTGGGTCTGCCTTTGATCCCCTATATTTTTTGTGTCCCTGGTTTGGCTGCTATGCTTTGGAACATTTCAGAATGAGACGAAGAGAGCAGGGTTTGGCTGTTTTCTCTGACCGAAGTGCGAGGGTGGGGGGCACTGTCCTGAGCCTTTGAAAAGCGTCTCTGGCTCCCAAGCGTGTTACGTGAGCGGTTGCAAACTGGGCCTTTCCATGGGGCGATTATGCAATCTGCCTCTGGGGCTACTGCGGGCTTTGCTGAGCCCGCCCCAGGAATGTCAAAAGAGGCTGCAGGCCAAAGACTTTGCGTTGCTCATCTCCGCTTTGAAATGCCCAACTAACTTCAAAGGGAGAAAACGACCGGATAGTAATAATAATAATAATCGTAATAAACACTCCCCAATGCGTATGTTACTTTGCAAAGTAGCAGAGGAGAGTGTCCTGCTCTCCCCCCCCCGGGGTCTTTTGCAACCTAAGAATTGACACGGGAAGCAGGCGGTAAACAAGGAGATTCCTTAATCTGTCCTGGTTGCCCAAATCGAGAAACAAACACTAGATCTCCACTCAAGCAAACAGGAATGCCAGAGAGGGAGAGAGGAACAGAAGACACTGCTGTTCTGCTCCAATTAGCTCAGTATGGGCAATTCTTTTGTCAACAGGGACAAATGTCAGGTTCTGCTTAGGCAGGAAGAACCAGACGCACAGATTTAGGATGGGGACGCCTGACGCGACAGCAATACATGTGAAAAGGATCTAGGGGTCTTATTGGACCACAAGCTAAACATCTGAAGCAGTGTCTCCACCCCCGTCGTTCTGCCTGGACACTGAGGTCCAGCTCCGAGGGCCTTCTGGCGGTTCCCTCCCTGCGAGAAGCCAAGTTACAGGGAACCAGGCAGAGGGCCTTCTCGGTGGTGGCACCCACCCTGTAGAACGCCCTCACACCAGATGTCAAAGAGAAAAACAACTTACCAAACTTTTAGAAGACTTTTAGAAGGCAGCCCTGTTTAGGGAAGCTTTTATTTTTATTTTTGTTTTAATTTTTTAAAAATAACGTTATTAAATAAATAAATAAAAATAATACAAGACATCTGAAGGCAGCCCTGTTTAGGGAAGCTTTTAATGTTTGATGCATTACTGTATTTTAATATTTTGTTGGAAGCCGCCCAGAGTGGCTGGGGAAGCCCAGCCAGATGGACTGGGTATAAATAATAAATTTCCTTCAGAATGGAGAGTTTTGATCTTCTTGCAGTCCATGGGACTCTCCAGAGTCTCCTCCAGCATCATAATTCAAAAGCATCCATTCTCCGGCGATCAGCCTTCTTTATGGTCCAGCTCTCACTTCCATACATCACTACTGGGAAAACCATAGGTGATGTTTTAATGTATTTTTAATCTTTTGTTGGAAGCCGCCCTGACTGGCTGGGGAAACCTAGCTAGATGGGCAAGGTATAAATAATAAATTTATTATTATTATTATGAGTCAACAGTGTGATGCAGCAGCAAGAAAAGCTAATGCTATTCTAGGCTGCATCAACAGAAGTCCAGTGTCCAGGGATAGTCCCACTCTATTCTGCCTTGGTCAGGCCACACCTGGAATACTGTGTCCAGTTCTGGGCACCACAATTTATGGTAAGAAGAATATCGACAAGTCAGGAAACCCCAAGCAGGCACAAGAGGAGCCCTCTGCCTTGCTTTCTGGGCAAAATCGTCTCTGCACGCTAGGGATGCTCGCAGCAAATCTCACACAAACTCGGACGGCTGCACAGGATCTCACAAAAGCATCCCAAAGCTGGTGCACTGAGCAAGCCTTGCCTCTCCAAGCGAGGCAGAGAGTGTCAAAACTCTTTCTGCGCCAGCAAACCTGAAGCAGACCTGTTGCAAAAAGAGCTTTTGAGCTCTCTGCCTTGCTCAGATGCAACTTGCACAGTTTCAGCCCCCTGCTACCACGTATGGTTGGAACCGCGCAAGTTAAAAGAGTGTAAGGTTATTATTATTATTTTTAAAATTTATATACAACCCTTTTCCACAAGATCTCAGGGAGGTTCGCAGGATAAAAAATATATAAAGCAACAAAACAATACCCCCCAGAAACACATTGAAAAGGCAGTAGAATGTTAGCCTTATAAAACCCAAAAATACTAAATAACATACTTAAAAGGTAAAGGGACCCCTGACCATTAGGTCCAGTCGCGGATGACTCTGGGGTTGTGGCGCTCATCTCGCTTTACTGGCCAAGGGAGCCGGTGTACAGCTTCCGGGTCATGTGGCCAGGATGACTAAGCCACTTCTGGCGAACCAGAGCAGCGCACGGAAACGCCGCTTGCCTTCCTGCCGGAGTGGTACCTATTTATCTGCTTGCACTTTGAGGTGCTTTCGAACTGCTAAGTTGGCAGGAGCAGGGACCGAGCAACGGGAGCTCACCCCGTGGCGGGGATTCGAACCGCCGACCTTCTGATCGGCAAGTCCTAGGCTCTGTGGTTTAACCCACAGCGCGAACAATTTAAAAATACAAAAGTGTGTGTGTAAGCCACTTTGCTCAGGCTCTGCCGTGAAAAGTGACTCAGAAATGTTTTTAAAACACACACACACATTCAATATTGCATCGCCTGCTGGCGTGTGTTGCTCTATGGGAGCAAACACCTGCCCTTTTTAATTTTAATTTTCTTCACTTGGCAACTGGCCCAGCATTTCATAGCCGCGAGCAAAGCGGGGCTCTTTGCCAGGACGTCCTGGGCTTGTCTTGACATTCCTGCGGCATTTTCGGCAGAACCCTTTGTAGCCCGCTGAGCCTGCCCAGGAGGCAGGTGGCGTAATGACCCTGTGGCAAACGGGTGAGGAAACAAGGAGGGCTGGGCCCGCACTGCAGGGCCGGCGTGCTTTTGTGAGCGGGCGCCAGGCTTGATCCTGCTACATGGGCCTCCCTTCCCTGGTCCTAGAGGGCTTTCCGGGGAAAATGGGTGGCACCTGCTAGGAATTTTGCAGCCTGGTGGCTGAGGAGTGTTTCTGTGTGTATCTGCTTGGATCTCATATGCTACAGCACCGTAAAGTGCCAAGCCCCCTCTGGCAGCTAAAAAAACATTGGAGAGAAATCTGGTTCCCCCAGATCCTTAGCAGAACTATTTATTGGTTTATTACATTGGCATCCCACCTTCCAGCTCAAAAGTGGTGCACACAGCTCCCTCCCTTCCCTTTTCATCCTCACACAACAACCCTGCGAGGGAGGTGAGGCTGAGGGAGGCAGCGACTGGCCCAAGGGGACAACCAGTGCGCTTTATGCAAATGAGTGGGAATTCGAACCCAGGCCTCTTCCATACCCTAGTTCGGTAATCCAGATCCATTTAAACAGATCCTGGTAGGCTGTCAAGTGGGTCGCGGGTGGCGCTGTGGGTTAAACCACAGAGCCTAGGGCTTGGCGGTTCGGATCCCCGCGATAGGGTGAGCTCCCGTTGCTCGGTCCCTGCTCCTGCCAACCTAGCAGTTCGAAAGCACGTCAAAGTGCAAGTAGATAAATAGGTACCACTCCGGCGGGAAGGTAAATGCCGGAAGGTAAATGCCGGCGGCTTAGTCCTGCTGGCCACATGACCCGGAAGCTGTATGCCGGCTCCCTCGGCCAGTAAAGCGAGATGAGCGCTGCAACCCCAGAGTCGGCCACGACTGGACCTAATGGTCAGGGGTCCCTTTACCTTTACCTAGGCTGTCCAGTATTTTGTTATCACGTTTTCTGTTTGTTCCACCCACATGTCAGGGCCAAAATTCTTGCGAAAAAGGGGAATATGGTAGATCGTAGAATCATATAATTATATAATAATTTATTATTTATTATTTATACCTCACCCATCTGGCTGAGTTTCCCCAGCCACTCTGGGCGGCTCCCAATCGAGTGTTAAAAACAATACAGCATTAAATATTTAAAATTTCCCTAAACAGGGCTGCCTTCAGATGTCTTTTAAAAATAAGATAGCTGCTTATTTCCCTGACATCTGAAGGGAGGGCGTTCCACAGGGCGGGTGCCACTACCGAGAAGTCCCTCTGCCTGGTTCCCTGTAATCTCACTTCTCGTAATAAGGGAACCGCCAGAAGGCCCTCGGAGCTGGACCTCAGTGTCCAGGCTGAACGATGGGGGTGGAGACACTCCTTCAGTTATACAGAACCGAGGCAGAGGAACAGACTGGGAGCCAATGCAGATCTCTCAGGACTGGAGTTATGTGGTCTCGGCGGCCTCTCCCAGTCTAGCTGCCGCATTCTGGATTAATTGCAGTTTCTGGATCACCTTCAAAGGTAGCCCCACGTAGAGCGCATTGCAGTAGTCCAAGCGGGAGATAACCAGAGCATGCACCACTCTGGTGAGAAAGTCTGTGGGCAGGGAGGGTCTCATCCTGTGTACAGATGGAGCTGGTAGACAGCCGCCCTGGACACAGAACTGACCTGCGCCTCCATGGACAGCCGTGAGTCTAAAATGACTCCCAGGGTGCACACCTGGTCCTTCAGGGACACAGTTACCCCATTCATGGCCAGGGAGTCCTCCACACCTGCCCGCCTCCTGTCCCCCCATAACAGTACTTCTGTCTTGTCAGGATTCAACCACAATCACTTAGCCGCCATCCATCCTCCAACCGCCCCCAGACACTCACACAGGACCTTCACCGCCTTCACTGGTTCTGATTTGAAAGAGAGGTAGAGCTGGGTATCATCCGCATAGAATTGTAAGAGCCCACAAGGGTTATCTAGTGCAACCCCTTGCAATGTAGGAATATTTTGCCCTGCGTAGGACTCGAACCCACGACCCGGAGTCTCATGCTCTATCAATTGGTGCTCTCCTTCCTGGGGCAGGAGCAGAGAGTGTTTGGAGGGGCCTTGGGGCCACATTCGCTTCTGGGGGCCGCATGTGAATAGTAGGCGGGGCCAAATGGACAAAAGCAACACCTGTGGATTTTCTGCCTTGCCCAGTAGGCTAGGCTCTCTACATGCAGACATCATCTCAGAAGGGCTGGCTGGGGTGGGGGGGAGGGCGGCGGCTAAGGAGAGGTCCAAGGGCCAGTCAGAGAGCTGCGTTTTGCCCTTGAGGGTGAGCGGCATCTTAGACCACCGCTAGCCCTGCTCTGAACATCTCTGGTTCCAGGCATCCTTCGTGAACAAAGTGTCTTGGTTCCTTCGCTTTAAAAATGGTAGAGTTTTAGAGTCGGGGGGGGGCACCCCAGAGGTCATCTAGCCCAACCCGCTTCCCAGGCAGAGACCTGCCTCTCCTCTCCCTCTCTCACCCTCCTCTCTCACATTCCCCACCACAGCTCTGGCCTCGAAGCACATGGACCTGAAGCAGTTGGAACTGGACACGGCGGTGGCCAAAGTGGACGAGCTCTCCAAGCAACTGGAGTCCCTCTGGACAGAGAACCCAGCCCAGCCTCTTGGGCAGCTTAAGGTGCGGAGGCAGCAACGGAGCCTTGGGGGGGGGGCGGTCCTGGAACTGGCATCCATCCAATAAACATTAAATGATCCCCAGGGCTAGCTGGCTAAATTAGTCCTACTTGGGCCAGTGAGGAGACCAGGGGAGAATTAGCTGTGGGGTCTCAGAGCGGGTAATCTTCATAAAAATGGGAGAAGGAAGGAAGGAGGGGAATAAAAGATCAGGTTAAGTTCAAACTGAAAGCCAGGCGGAATAGCTCTGTTTTACAGGCCCTGCAGAAGGAAGTTAAATCCTGCAGGGCCCTGGTCTCCTGGGACAGAGCATTCCACCAGGTCGGAGCCATCACTGAGAAGGCCCTGGCCCTGGTGGAGGATAGTCTGACTTCCTTAGGGCCTGGGACCTCCAAACTATGATTATTCATGGACCTTAAGGTCCTCTGCAAAGCCGAGTGATAGATTGTGACTGCATGATAGAATTAATGCATTGAAAGAATTCTTGCTTGCCAACCAGGTCCCGCAACCCTGGCCTGTGGCTGCCAGCTCTTATTTTGCCAGGCCTGGCGGGGGGGGTCATTGTGGAGTCACCCCCCAATCTCCTTTCTCTGTTCCTGGCAGGCTATGGAGAGATTCAGCACCAGCCCATCCCACGAGTTGCTGGGCAGGATGAGTCCCATCGCCCCCTCCCCGCTGCCCCTCTTCCCCCGCAAGAGCCTGTCGACGGAAACCACGGAGAGCGCCCACTACTCCTTTGGCGAAGCGGCGCCGGGATTCGCACACAGCTCCACCTACGGCTCGCCGTCCCCCAGCCAGCTCCTCGCACCCAGATCCCCGCTGGGCCGCCCCACCTCTCCGCGGCCGTCCCTCTTCCTCCAGCCAGAGGTGGACCGGGCACTGCCGCCCCCCAGGCCCAAGGTGCTGCCTGTACCCTATGAGACAGCGCCCAGCCCCACGGCCTCTCCCCGCTCCCTCCGGCCCAGCCTCTCCCTAGAGCGCCAGTATGACTACAAGACCTATGGCGGGACGCTGGGCCGAGCCAGCTCCCCACGGATGCCCACGGAAGGAGCTGCGCCCCAGTCCTTCTTCCCGGACCGGGTGCCGTCGCCACGGCCGCCTCTGCCGCCACCGTATGAGAGCCATAGCCTTTACCCGTCGCCACCCAGCACTTTTGCACCTTTTCGGTCTCAAGGTAAAGGTCGGGCGAGGACAGGGGGTGTTTGGTGTGGGGGCACTTTTGAGGCAGGGTGGGGCTGCTAGCCTTTGGGTCATGAGCCCATCAGTTTCGTCAAGTTGATGAAACAGAATTACAGTGGTACCTCGGGTTACATACGCTTCAGGTTACATATGCTTCTGGTTACAGACTCTGCTAACCCAGAAATAGTGCTTCAGGTTAAGAACTTTGCTTCAGGATGAGAACAGAAATCGGGCTCCGGCGGTGCAGCGGCAGCAGGAGGCCCCATTAGCTAAAGTGGTGCTTCATGTTAAGGACAGTTTCAGGTTAAGAACGGACCTCCGGAACAAATTAAGTACTTAACCCGAGGTACCACTGTAATTGGATTTTGGATAATTGTGTAATTTGAATTCTGTTGTGTTATCAGCCTTGGTGGGTCATGAAATTGCTTTCTGAATGTGGCTTCTTTATATTATAGGGTAGGTTCTGTGAACCGCCCTGAGACCTCTGGGTATAGGGCAGTATATAGATGATGATGATATTATTATTATTATTATTATTATTATTATTATTATTATTATTATTATTTTATTTATACCCTGCCCATCTGGCTGGGTTTCCCCAGCCACTCTGGGCGGCTTCCAACAGAATATTAAAATACAATAATCTATTAAACATTAAAAGCTTCCCTAAACAGGGCTGCCTTCAGATGTCTTCTAAAAATCTGGTAGTTGTTGTTCTCTTTGACATCTGGTGGGAGGGCGTTCCACAGGGCGGGGGCCACCACCGAGAAGGCCCTCTGCCTGGTTCCCTGTAACTTGGCTTCTCGCAGGGAGGGAGCTGCCAGAAGGTCCTCAGCGCTGGACCTCCGTGTCCGGGCAGAACGATGGGGGTGGAGACGCTCCTTCAGGTATAATAGTAATAATAATAATAATAATAATAATAATAATAATAATAATAATAATAATAGGGGGCACTGGGGATGAGCTCAAGGAGGCAATGGCTTGAACAGCTTTGGGATCAGCTGGGCTGGAAGGTCAGGAAAGACGGGGTGAGCCAGAGGTTCTGGGCCAAGGGATGGCAACGGCGTATCCCCATAGAAAGGTCCTCTGGTGGATCTCTGAAGATCTCCCTCTCTGCAGATGACCTTGTGATCCGGAGGAGGGTGCAGAAAGGGTGGAACGAATCCGACCTGGACGTGGCGTATGAGAAGAAGGCGACCCACCCAGTTGGTTATGAGCGTAAGTGTTGGCCGGGGTCTCTGGAGGGCGGAGAGGAAGAGTCGTCTTGATGCTGCAGTCGGCGGGCAGGCGGGTGCAAAGTGGGGGGGCATGGAATGGGCTTCACCCCGGGGCTTCATAGTGGGGCAGCCAGGCTGCTGGGGCATCCGCAGGGCCGGATTAAGATCTTTAGAGACCCCCCATATATATCTAATTGAAAATATAGGCAATAATAAACTGTCAAATGAAATTTTAATTTTTGAGATTCAATAAAACTTACAGTAGGGATGCGGGTGGCGCTGTGGGTTAAACCACAGAGCCTGGGACATGCCGATCTGAAGGCTGGCGGTTCGAATCCCTGCGAAGGGGTGAGCTCCCGTTGCTCGGTCCCTGCTCCTGCCAACCTAGCAGTTCGAAAGCACGTCAAAGTGCAAGTAGATAAATAGGTCCCGCTCCGGCGGGAAGGTAAACTGCATTTCTGTGCACTGCTCTGGTTCGCCAGAAGCGGCTTAGTCATGCTGGCCACATGACACGGAAAAACTGTCTGCAGACAAACGCCGGCTCCCTCAGCCACTAAAGTGAGATGAGCACTGCAACCCCAGAGTTGGCCACGACTGGACCTAATGGTCAGGGGTCCCTTTACCTTTATCTACAGTAAGGTGGAAAACAATGCCTAGGACCCTCGTACCTACGGGACCGCCTCTCCTGGTATGTCCCACGGAGGACCTTAAGGTCCACAAATAACAACATTTTGGAGGTCCCAAGTCGCAAGGTGGTTAGATTGGCCTCAATTAGGGCCAGGGCCTTTTCAGTACTGGCCCCGACTTGGTGGAACGCTCTGTCACAAGAGACTAGGGCCCTGCGGGACTTGACATCTTTCCGCAGGGCCTGCAAGACGGAGCTGTTCCGCCTGGCCTTTGGTTTGGACTCAGTCTGACCCTTATATTTCTCTCCCCTTATGTTTTTGATCTATCGGCTATTATTAAAATGAGGCTGCATTTTAAATTGTATTTTTAACCTGTATTTTAAATTGTGTGCTCCTCCCCCCAATTATGTTTTTATTGTAATTTTACTGGTGTTAGCCGCCCTGAGCCCGGCTCTGGCTGGGGGGGGGCGGGGTATAAATAAAAATGTATTATTATTATTATTATTATTATTATTATTAATTATTATTATTACTTCCACTTTCTTTACATTTGAAAAAAAACATTTCTCCTACTTTTTCTCATTGCAAAGTCTTTTGGTCAGATCCTCAAAACCAATCTCGCATGACACATCTCCTCCTATACTTGCCGTGTCGCATTAGTTGTTTTGCTGGGATTTCTAATAGACTTCAGCTGAGAAAAGGAATGCTCAGCTGAGCCATTTCTGACCATTAACGGTAAAAAATCTGGCAATGGGGAATTTCTGTGGTTGCCCCCCCCTTTCCTCGATGCCCTAAGTAAGTTCTTATTTTGCTTAATGGTTTATCCAGCACTGAGCATCCCGTCCCTAATCAGTCTCTCTTTCTCCACCCCCCGTCCAGGAGGAGACGCCCACATGGGGCTCCGCCAGAGCCCGGCAGGCGTCCCGCTGTCTCCTTGGAGGGAATCGAGTTTAGACGGGGGCATTGGGCCAAGCAAGGTAAGTTTGGGCCTGCGTGGCTCCCCTTTGGGTCTGTGCCATAGCTGTCAACTTGCAGATTTGAAAATAAGGGACCAGCAGCTTCGAAAATAAGGGATCAGCAGCCAAAATAAGGGATTTTCCAAGCACAGGTATGTTCGACTTCTGAGCCCCTCCGAGCCAAAGGCAGAAAGCCCAGCCAGCAGCCAAATGAAGCCTCAAGCGGTGGTTCCACTGGAACACTGGAAACACTGGCCTGCGAGCGCTCCAGTTGGAGAACAGCCTTTGCCAAAGGTGTCCTGGGCTTTGAAGACACTCGAACTCAGGACGCAAGGGAGAAATGTGCTAAGAGGAAGGCATGCTGGGCAAATCCACACCGTGATCAACTCCCTCCTGGAATCCAATGTCCCCACTGTGGAAGGACGTGTGGATCCACAATTGGCCTCCACAGTCACTTGCGGACTCATTGTTAAAACCGTGTTTATGGAAGACAATCTTACTGGGCTACGAGGGATCGCCAAATAAGACATAGCCCAGCAGGGTTAGGGAGTAGAAGCAGGTGCCAGGGTGGGTAAACAAGGAACTTCTGGCTGGAGAAGTGCAATGCTATAGACGGATTCTGAAGAACCAAGATCTATGGCGTGTTCAAATGGCATAGCTGTCAACTTACAGAGTTGAAAATAAGGGACCAGCAGCCTCGAAAATAAGGGATCAGCAGCCAAAATAAGGGATTTTCCAAGCACAGGTATGTTCAACTTCTGAGCCCCTCCCAGCCAAAGGCAGAAAGCCCAGCCAGCAGCCAAACGAAGCCTCAAGCGGTGGTTCCCACAGCGCAGCAACCCGGCAAAGGGGATGCGGCAAGGAAAACCACCGTCACCTCTCCGCTGGGAAGCGCTGAGCAAAGGCGAGTCCCCAAGCAACGCGGCCGATTTGATTGGCACAAGGCATGCAAGCTCCACCCCCCCAGTCATTCTCAGACTCCTTATTGGGTGAGCAGCGCAGCCAAGCAACACAGCTGGAGCCGCCCTCCTCCCTGGCCGGCAGGGAGGGAGGGAGGGAGAGGAGCTGCTTCCTTTGAAACCCGGGAAATTTAAGGGACATCATCAATAAGGGACAGCAGCGGGACACGGCGCTGGGATAAGGGACTTTCCCACCAAATAAGGGACGGTTGACAGCTATGGTCTGTGGGGTTTACTCATTTCACGTATATCCCACCTTTTTTCCCTTTCTTGTTCTCCTCCTCATTTAAATCTCCACGACAACCTTGCGAGGTAGGTTAGGCTGGCCCAAGGTCACCCAGGGAGCTTCATGGCTGAGCGGAAATTCGAACCCCGGTCTCTCCCAGGTCCTAGTCCTGCGCTCTAACCACTACACAACACTAACTCTCAAGGAAGACTTTGCAGGGGAGGGCGCTCATTGGGAACCCTGCAACTAATGGCAGGTTGAAATCTCGGGCGATGGTGACAAATTAAAGTAAGGGGAGGGGATATGGATTTGTCACCTCAGGGGCGAAAACTGTAATAGCTAGATCTTTTGTCCAAATCCCGCTTGCAGGTTTCCCATAATAGGCATGTGGTTGGCCACTGTGAGAACAGGAGGCTGGACTAGATTATGTTTTTATGGAAGTCCGTGCTCAGTAGAGCGTTGTGAAAATAAGTGTGTATAAGATTATGGAACTTCATTATATTTTTTTGTTTTTTTTTTAAAAGAAAAATCAATTAAAAAGCATTTTTAAAAAAATAGATTACCGTATTTTTCGCCCTATAGGACACACTTTCCCCCCTCCAAAAATGAAGGGGAAATGTGTGTATGCGTCCTATGGGGCGAATGCAGGCTTTCGCTGAAGCCTGGAGAGCGAGAGGGGTCGGTGCGCACCGACCTCTCTCGCTCTCCAGGCTTCAGGAAACTATCCGCAAGCCGTGGGAGCCCGGCGCGACTTCCCGCTGGGCTCCCAAGGCTTGCGGACAGCAGCCTGCAGCCCGAAACCCGGGGAGCGCAGCGAAGCATGCCCTGGGCTTCGGGCAGATATCTGCAAGCCTGGAGAGCCCGACGGGAATTCCCGACGGGCTCCCAAGGCTTCTGCATAGCAGCCTGTTCCGCCCCAGCCCGGCAAGTTCCGGGAGCGATGGCGAGGTTGCTCTTTGGGGCTTGGGGGGGGGGAATAATCCCCCTTTATTCCCCCCCCAAATAAGTGTGCCCTATGGGACGCGGGTGGCGCTGTGGGTAAAAGCCTCAGCGCCTAGGGCTTGCCGATCGAAAGGTCGGTGGTTCGAATCCCCGCGGCGGGGTGCGCTCCCGTCGTTTGGTCCCAGCGCCTGCCAACCTAGCAGTTCGAAAGCACCCCCGGGTGCAAGTAGATAAATAGGTACCGCTTACTAGCGGGAAGGTAAACGGCGTTTCCGTGTGCGGCTCTGGCTCGCCAGAGCAGTGATGTCACGCTGCCCACGTGACCCGGAAGTGTCTCCGGACAGCGCTGGCCCCTGGCCTCTTGAGTGAGATGGGTGCACAACCCTAGAGTCTGTCAAGACTGGCCCGTACGGGCAGGGGTACCTTTACCTTTACCTTATGGGCCGGTGCGCCCTATAGGGCAAAAAATACGGTATGTTTTTATGGAACCTCCAGGTCCAGGGGCAGTCTATCTAGGTTCCTAGTTTGTTAGGGCCACTTCAAAAACAGGGCCATGGGATGTCTCACCTCTCTTTGCTTCCTCTCCCCTAGGAGGAGCATTATGGGATGCACAGCGCCACCTTGCCCAGGAATTACAAGGTCTCCCCGCTCGCCAGCGAGCGCCGCCCGGACACCTCCTTCCGCCGCTCCCTCCCCAGCAACCCGACGGGAACCCTGCCCCGCAACTGGCAGCCCATCTCCCGCATCCCCATGCCGCCCCCCAACCCGCAGGGCAGCCTCCCCAAGCGCCACAAACCCCTGCCGCTCTCCATGATCTTCCGGCTGCAGAACGCCTTCTGGGAGTACGGGGCAGCTGGGCAGAAGTTCCCCCTTCCCCAGGGGCCCCCGGGCTCCTCGCTTTTCCTCCGCTCCCTCCACAAGCAGCTGATGCAACCCACTCTGCCCCAGAGCCAGCACCACCTGCGCATGGCCTCGCTCGGGAGCGAAGGTAAGCGTCACGCGGCAGCGAAAGAGGCTAATACTATTCTTGGCTGCATCAACTCTCTTCTGCCTCTGTCTTCTGCCTTAGTCAGTCCATACCTGAAATGCTGTGTCCAATTCAGAGCATCACAATTTAGCAAGGATGTTGACAAGCTGGGAAGTGGGTAGAGGAGGGGAACCAAGATGATCAAGGGTCTGGAAGCCAAGCCTGATGAGGAGCAGTTGAAGGAGTTGGGTCTGTTTAGCCTGGGAAAGAGGAGACTTGAGAAGGGATAGGATAGCCATCTTCACATATCTGAAGGGCTGCCCCATGGAGGATGGAGAAAGCTCGCTTTCCCCTGCTCCAGAGAGGAGGACCCGAACCAATGAATTGATGTTACAGTGGAACCTCAGTTTTCGAACGTAATCCGTTCCAGAAGACCGTTGGACTTCCAAAATGTTCAAAAAACCGAAAAATGAAAGTGGAAGCCTCAGTACAATAGGGAAACTCAAAACTGAAGTTGTGCGGAAGCTGTTGGGCTTCCGAGTATCGTTCGAAAACCGAAGCAGTTACTTCCGGGTTTTCGGCGTTCAGGTTCCGAAACATTCGTCAACAGAGATGTTCGAGAACCAAGGTTCCACTATACAGTGGTACCTCTGGTTGCGAACGGGATCCGTTCCAGAGGCCTGTTCGCAACCTGAACAGAATGCAACCCGCATCTGCGCATGCGTAGGTCGCGATTCGCCGCTTCTGCGCATGTGCATGACATCATTTTGAGCATCTGCGCATGCGCAAGCAGCGAAACCTGGAAGTAACCCGTTCCGTTACTTCCGGGTCACTGCGGGACGCAACCTGAGAACGCTCAACCTAAAGCAAACATAACACATTGGTGCTGACCTTTAAAGCCCTAAATGGCCTCGGCCCAGTATATCTGAAGGAGCGTTTCCACCCCCATCGTTCTGCCCGGACACTGAAGTCCAGCGCCAAGGGCCCTCTGGCGGTTCCCTCATTGCGAGAAGCCAAGTTACTGGGAACCAGGCAGAGGGCCTTCTCAGTGGTGGCGCCCTCTCTGTGGAACGCCCTCCCACCAGATGTCAAAGAGAACAACAACTACCAAACTTTTAGAAGACATCTGAAGGCAGCCCTGTTTAGGCAAGCTTTTAATGTTTAACAGACCACTGTATTTTAATACTTTGTTGGAAGCCGCCCAGAGTGATTGGGGAAGCCCAGCCGGATGGGCGGGGTATAAATAATAAATTATTAGTATTATTATGAGGTAGGACTGTATAAGAAAGGAGATTCTGACTAAAGATCAGGAATAACCTTCTGAATGGAAGAGCTGTTTGGCAGTAGAACAGCCTCCCTTGGGAGCTTGTGGACTCTCCTTCCTTGGAGATTTTAAAGCAGAGATCAGATGGCCACCTGCCAATGATGCTTTAGCTGAGATTCCTGCATTGCAGTGGGTTGGACTGGATGACCCCAGGGGACCCTTCCGATGCCACAACTCCAACATTCGTTTCCCAGGAAGCTCTCCCTTCCCTAGGAACGGCATCCCCAGCGGTGACCCCTCTCTTCTTTCTCTTCCAGGGAACGGCGTCGCCAAAGCGGCCAGCCCCCCGTCCGAGCCCATCCGCATCGTCCCCATCGTCTTGACCACGGGCGACACGGAGGCCGAGTTGGAGAACCTCCTTCCGGGAGGGGAGCCGGCCGAAGCGGAAGAGGTCCCCCGGCCTCTGAGCCCCACCCGCCTCCAGCCCCTGCTCCCCCCCGAGGCCCAGAAAGTGCCCGAGTTCGAGGAGGTGGCGCGGGTCCTGGCCGAGATGCCCCGGCCCCTGAAGCGCCGCGGCTCCATGGAGCAGTGCCCCGGCCCCGCCCTGCCCCCCACCCACAAGAACCAGTACCGCCAGATCATCAGCCGCCTCTTCCACCACAATCCCCGCAAGGAGGACGCTGGCATGGCCGGAGAAGCGTCCCCGCAGACGGAGCTCTCGCCCATCACCGAGGCCATGGAACAGAAGGCGCCTGCGGCTGTCGTGGCCCCCATTCCAGCAGCCCCCCTGCCACCAATGCCGGCACCCCCCATCCCGCCTCCGCCACTGCCGGAGAGCCCAGTGAGCTTCAGTCCTTTGCCCAGTCCGGTAGGTCTATGGCAGGGGTGGGGCCGCATTGCCTTGTGGGCAAGCTTCTGGGGTCCGCATGTGGGTGGGCCAAGGGCTGCATTATTATCATCATCATTTATGAAATTTCTGAGGCTCAACAACTTAAGAACCATTTCATTGGGCTGCATTTCCGTCCAAGCAGTTCACTTTTAAGAACTGACGCACAACCGTGATTTTGTTTTTCTTCCTCCCTCCCCATTCCTTTTTCCTTTTGTGCCATTTCCTTCTGGGACTGGCAGTTGCCGGGGCTGGAAGGAAAAGCTGGGCGGAGCGATGGGCGGAGGTCTCTTGCCTTTGCACGGTGGGTGGCACTCCGGGCAAAGGCACGTGCACAAGCATAAACGTGCAAACGCAAACGTGCCGCCACCCACCCCACAAATACACTCGCCTCTTCATCCGGGTAGGCAAGGACACACTCCAGCCAAGCAAAAACACTTGGCTGAGGGTGCGGATCGGGGCCTTTGAGTCCGATGCAGAGGGTTGTAAGGCTTCATCCACCCCTGGTCTCTGCCTTTAAATGCCATTTCTGCCCACATTAGAAAATGGGCACCTTCATTCAACCTCTAAAGCACACGGCCTGCCATTCAATAGAATATAATAGAATAGAATTTATTATTTATACCCCGCCCATCTGGCTGGGTTTCCCCAGCCACTCTGGGCGGCTTCCAACAAAACACTAAAATGCAATAATCTATTAAATGTTAAAAGCTTCCCTGAACAGGGCTGCCTTCAGATGTCTTCTAAACGTCAGGTAGTAGTTGTTCTCTTTGACATCTGGTGGGAGGGTGTTCCACAGGGCGAGCGCCACTACCGAGAAGACCCTCTGCCTGCTTCCCTGTAACTTTGCTTCTCGCAGGGAGGGAACCGCCAGAAGGCCCTCGGAGCTGGACCTCAGTGTCCAGGCTGGACGATGGGGGTGGAGACGCTCCTTCAGGTATCCTGGGACTTTGAGGCTGTTTAGGGCTTTAAAGGTCAGCACCAACACTTTGAATTGTGCTTGGAAACATACTGGAAGCCAATGCAGATCTCTCAGGACCGGTGTTATGTGGTCTCGGCGGCAGCTCCCAGTCAACAGTCTGGCTGCCGCATTCTGGATAAGTTGCAGTTTCCGGAGCACCTTCAAAGGTAGCCCCACATAGAGCACATTACACTAGTCCAAGCGGGAGATAACCAGAGCATGCACCACTCTGGAGAGACAGTCTGAGGGCAGGGAGGGTCTCATCCTGCGTACCAGATGGAGCTGGCAGACAGCTGCCCTGGACACAGAATGGACCTGCGCCTCCATGGACAGCTGTGAGTCCAGAATGACTGCCAGGCTGTGCTCCTGGTTCTTCAGGGGCACAGTTACCCCACCCAGGGTGTCCTCCACACCTGCCCATCTCCTGTCCCCCCAAAACAGTCCTTCTGTCTTGTCAGGATTCAACCTCAATCTGTTTGCCGCCATCCATCCTCCAACCGCCTCCAGACACTCACACAGGACCTTCACTGCCTTCACTGGTTCTGATTTGAAAGAGAGGTAGAGCTGGGTAGCATCTGCATATTGATCGGACACCCAGCCCAAACCTCCTGATGATCTCTCCCAGCGGCTGCATGTAATATAATAATAATAATAATAAATTTTATTTATATCCCGCCCTCCCCAGCCGAAGCTGGGCTCAGGGCGGCTAACAACAATAAAACAATACAAAAGTACAACACAAACAACACTCTAAAATCATTCATTATAAAATTAATTAAATGTAGATGTATCCACATTCAGTATGACTCCCACATTCCCCAGCCAGTACAGTTACGCGATACTGGGGTTGATGGGAGTTACAACCAGAGAATCGCAGAGTTGGAAGGGGTTCCTGGGGGTCATCTAGTCCAACCCCCGGCAATGCAGGAATCTCGACGAAAGCATCCGTGACATGGATTGCGTGGATCGTAGCCTAAAACATCTGGAGGACACCAGGTTGTCGATGAGGACTGCGGTGCAGTGACCCGCATGGAACTGGGAGGTGCCTCTGCCCATGTGCAGAGGGCTTCTTCCCCCAGCGCCAGAAAGGCTGAGCTTAACAGAACAGGTCACGGGAGAGAACAAACACCCCCTGTTCTCTGTCTGTGTGAATGGAAGCCCAGAGAGCTTCTGTCTGCCAGAGTTGACAATGTTGGCCTAGATGGAGCCTGTCGTTGTTCTGTCTCTCGTGGCTACAGTGAACCTACCAGTGGGATGGTGGACTGGTCATTTCTTCGTCGGAGGGCAGGCGGGCGGATTTAGTGGGGGATCAAATACTTTCCCCCCTCACTGCAGTTACAAAAAGCAGTAAGACCCTAGCCATATCAGAGTCAAAGTACAAGATAAACACTTCTTTTAAACTGCTTTTTAATTGTATGTTTTTAAAATGTTTTTAACTGTTTTATGGGATTATTCGGCTGTTTATGTTTATATTTTGGTTATGTGTTTTGTGTTTTTATATTGTAATTTTACCTTGTGAACCACCCTGAGACCTGTGGGTATAGGGGGGTATATAAATTTTAATAATAATAATAATAATAATAATAATAATAATCGGAGCCAAAGAGACTAAACCTGCGAGACCTCGAACCCAGTCCCTGGCTGTCCCTAGTAGTTGTGCTGTAGTTATTGACTAGAGAGCACTCTGCACCTGCTCAGAGGCACTTGTGGCCTTTAAAAAGAACAACACGCTGGATGGAGTTTGGGCTTTGAAAGGCAGAGGGAGTGGGGACTGGCTGCGTGTGGGGTGTTGGCCCTCCCTGCTGATGGCTGCCTGCCCTCTGCCATTCAACAGGAGAAGCGCTCAGTGCTGCGCAAGGCGGCCTCCCCACGAAAGCGGCTGTCAAAGAGGGCGCGACTCAACCCCCTGGTGCTGCTGCTGGATGCGGCCCTGACCGGCGAGTTGGAAGTCGTGAAGGAAGCCATGAAGGAGGTGAGGTTTTTGTTGTTGTTGGGGGGGCTTATCTTTGGGGACAACCAAAAATATCAACAACCTCAGATATGCAGATGACACAACATTGACGGTAGAAAGTGAGGAGGAATTAAAGAACCTTTTAATGAGGGTGAAAGAGGAGAACACAAATTATGGTTTGAAGCTCAACATCAAAAAAACGAAGATCATGGCCACTGGTCCCATCACCTCCTGGCAAATAGAAGGGGAAGAAATGGAGGCAGTGAGAGATTTTACTTTCTTGGGCTCCATGGTCACTGCAGATGGTGACAGCAGTCACGAAATTTAAAGACGCCTGCTTCTTGGGAGAAAAGCAATGACAAACCTAGACAGCATCTTAAAAAGCAGAGACATCACCTTGCCAACAAAGGTCTGTGTAGTTCAAGCTATGGTTTTCCCAGTAGTGATGTATGGAAGTGAGAGCTGGACCACAAAGAAGGCTGATCGCTGAAGAATGGATGCTTTTGAATTCTGGTGCTGGAGGAGACTCTTGAGAGTCCCATGGACTGCAAGAAGATCAAACCTCTCCATTCTGAAGGAAATCAGCCCTGTGTGCTCACTGGAAGGACAGATCCTGAAGCTGAGGCTCCAAGACTTTGGCCACCTCATGAGAAGAGAAGACTCCCTGGAAAAGACCCTGATGTTAGGAAAGATGGAGGGCACAAGGAGAAGGGGACAAAGGAGGACGAGATGGCTGGACAGTGTTCTCGAAGCTACCAGCATGAGTCTGACCAAACTGCGGGAGGCAGTGGAAGACAGGAGTGCCTGGTGTGCTCTGGTCCAGGGGGTCATGAAGAGTCGGACACGACTAAATGACTAAACAACATCTTTGGGGAGTGTCCTGGCTGCAGTGGGTTTTGGGGAGAGAGCAGAAGGAGTCCTGTAGATATCCTAAAGCCTGTGGTGCGACTGACTTCAGGGATCCTAGTTTTGTCATTGCTTTTCTCCCAAGAAGCAGGCGTCTTTTAATTTCATGGCTGCTACCCCATCTGCAGTGATCATGGAGCCCAAGAAAGTCAAATCTCTCACTGCCTCCATTTCTTTCCCTTCTATTTGCCAGGAGGTGAGGGACCAGTGGCCATGATCTTAGTTTTTTTTTGATGTTGAGCTTCAGACCATATTTTGCGCTCTCCTCTTTCACCCTCATTTCCTGGAGCAGGAACCAGCAAGCCACTCCAGTATCCCTGCCAAGAAAACTCCATGGACAAAGACAACAGGCTACCAATCTAGATTGCTTTAAAAGAGGACTGCTCAAATTCATGGAGGGCTATTGACTGCTTCTAGTCACAATGGCTGTACTCAGTGCCCTTAGCAGAAGGCAACAATGCGTTGCTGGAAACCGCAGGAGGGGAGAGTTGCTCTTGTGTTCGAATCCTGATTGCTGGTTTCTCTTTGGGCATCTGGTCGGACCCTGTGAGAACAGGCCACTGAACCAGAGGGGCCCCTTTTGCCTGGCCCAACAGCCTCTTCTCAAGTGGCAGGGAGTTCCACAGTTTGCACTGCATGAAGAAGGATTTTCTTTTATTGGTCCTGAATCTTCCAACGTTCAGCTTCCTTTCCCTGCCTGCTTTCTCCTTGAGATGCATCGTTTTATAAACTCATGTTGCTTCTGACACGCCTTAATTTCTCCACTTTTTCAGTGCCATGTGTAATTTTATGAGCTTCCATCATGTCCCTTCTTGGTCACCTTTTCTCTGACCTTAACATATTCACGTGGTTTTTGTCATAGGACTTTTGTGGCTCTGATATCTTTTTAATGAATACAGTGGTACCTTGGTTCTCAAACTTAATCCATTCCGGAAGTCCATTCCGAAACCAAAGCATTCCGAAACCAAGGCACACGTTCCCATAGAAAGTAATGCAAAACGGATCAAACTGTTCCAGACTTTTTAAAATAACCCCTAAAACAGCAATTTAACATGAATTTTACTATTTAGCAAGACCATTGATCCATAAAATGAAAGCAATAATCAACGTACTGTACTATAAAATAAATAAGACAGTATTGTAGATGATAAAAAAAATAATATTTTTTTTCTTACTTGCACTGATGATAGTCATTGTATGGATTGGGGGCTTTTATCCTTTTCCACAGTCACACAATCAGTCAGTAGCTGAACTGGGTTCCACACAGTTGCAAAAACAAATTAACTGAAAAAGCCTCAAAAACGGAAACACCAAATAATTAGCAAAAACGAAAGCGCCAAATTTAATCCATTCTGGAAGCTCTTTTGACTTCCGAAATGTTCGAAAACCAAGGTGCAGCTTCTGATTGGTGCAGGCGCCCCGGAAACAATAGCCAACCGCTGCATCGGATGTTCGGTTTCCAAAAAACATTTGAAAACTGGAACACGTCCAGGTTTATGGCGTTTGGGAACCAAGGCGTTTGAGAACTAAGGCGTTTGAGAACCAAGGTACCACTGTAGCGGTATATGATAACCATGGGAGCTGAAACACACACAAGCACACAGACCCTCCAAAAGTACATTTCTCTGCTTCTTCCCCCAGCTGAACGACCCAAGCCAGCCCAACGACGAGGGCATCACTGCTCTCCACAATGCCATCTGCGGTGCCAACTACAACATCGTGGACTACCTGATCAACATTGGGGCCAATGTCAACTCCCCGGACAGCCATGGATGGTGAGCCTTTTTTATTTATTTATCCAAAACCCCTCAAAGCAGCTTACTAAAAAAACTCTAAAACAATTAAATTGTTGCTCGTAGGATTCTTGGGTTTTCCTTGTTTTTCCTTGTGTATTCTGTGTCTTTTAGATCGTAATTTTATGCTGTGAACCGCCCTGCGGGTATAGGAAGGTGTACATATGTAATAAATAAAATAATAATAGTACAGTGGTACCTCAGGTTAAGTACTTAATTCGTTCCGGAGGTCCGTTTTTAACATGAAACTGTTCTTAACCTGAAGCACCACTTTAGCTAATGGGGCCTCCCACTGCTGCCGCGTCGCCGGAGCCTGATTTCTGTTCTTATCCTGAAGCAAAGTTCTTAACCTGAAACACTATTTTTGGGTTAGCGGAGTGTGTAACCTGAAGCATATGTAACTTGAAGCGTATGTAACCCGAGGTACCACTGTAAAGGGACCCCTGACCATTAGGTCCTGTCACGGATGACTCTGGGGTTGCGGCGCTCATCTCGCTTTATTGGCCGAGGGAGCCGGCGTACAGCTTCCGGGTCATGTGGCCAGCATGACTAAGCCACTTCTGGCAAACCAGGGCAGCGCACGGAAACGCCGTTTACCTTCCCGCCGGAGCGGTACCTATTTATCTACTTGCACTTTGACGTGCTTTTGAACTGCTAGGTTGGCAGGAGCAGGGACCGAGCAACGGGAGCTCACCCCACCGCAGGGTTTCGAACCACCGACCTTCTGATCAGCAAGTCCTAGGCTCTGTGGTTTAACCCACAGCGCCACCCGCGTCCTAAAATAATAATAATAATAATAATAATAATAATAATAATACGATATTTAGAAAGTTACAATAACAATCAGCTAAAAAGAAATCTTGCCCCAGTTTTCTGAACACCCAGGTGGGCTTGTCTAAACAATGACGTTTTTAGCAAGTGCCGAAAAGGCTTTATAGCAAAGGCGCCTGCCCGAATATCATGAGGCAGGGAGTTCCGAAGTGTAGGCACTGCCGCAGTAAGCCATCTACTGATGCAGAACGGGGAATATGGGGCACCTGGGACAGGGCCAGATCCACCGACTGAAGTGGCTGAGTGGGCGTTTGTGGGGTGAAGTGTTCTCGCAGACAAACCGGTTTCCCAAGTTGTTAAGGGCTTTGTGTACTACTTATTAACACCTTCAACCTGGCAGCAAGTGCGGATCTCTGAGCACAGGTGTTCTATCCTGGCAAGCCCTTGGCTTTTGTCAGCTATCGGGCTGCAGCGATTTCCTGGGGGGAAGGTAGGAAGTGCAGCTGCAATGCTCCACAGCTTCCTTCTCTCCCTACATCCCCGCCATCACCCAGGAGGAAGCTGCAGAACCACAGAACTGTAGAGCTGGAAGGGAACCCTAGGGGCCATCTAGTCCAACCCCAGCAATGCAGGAATCGCAGTATAATAATAATAATAATAATAATAATAATAATAATAATAATAATTATTATTATTATTATTATTATTATTATTATTATTATTATTATTATTTATACCCCGCCCATCTGGCTGAGTTTCCCCAGCCACTCTGGGCGGCTCCCAATCAAGTGTTAAAAACAGTACAGCGTTAAATATTAAAAACTTCCCTGAACAGGGCTGCCTTCAGATGTCTTTTAAAGATAGGATAGCTGCTTATTTCCTTCACATCTGAAGGGAGGGCGTTCCACAGGGCGGGCGCCACCACCGAGAAGGCCCTCTGCCTGGTTCCCTGTAACCTCGCTTCTCGCAGTGAGGGAACCGCCAGAAGGCCCTCAGAGCTGGACCTCAGTGTCTGGACTGGACGATGGGGGTGGAGACGCTCCTTCAGGTATACTGGACCGAGGCCGTTTAGGGCTTTCAAGGTCAACACCAACACTTTGAATTGCGCTCGGAAACGTACTGGGAGCCAATGCAGGTCTCTCAGGACCAGTGTTATTTGGTCTTGGCGGCCGCTCCCACTCACCAGTCTAGCTGCCGCATTCTGGATTAATTGCAGTTTCCGGGTCAACTTCAACGGTAGCCCCACGTAGAGCGCGTTGCAGTAGTCCAAGCGGGAGATAACTAGAGCATGCACCACTCTGGCGAGACAGTCTGCGGGCAGGGAGGGTCTCATCCTGCGTACCAGGTGGAGCTGATAGGCAGCTGCTCTGGACACAGAATTAACCTGCGCCTCCATGGACAGCTGTGAGTCCAAAATGACTCCCAGGTTGCACACCTGGTCCTTCAGGGGCACAGTTACCCCATTCAGGACCAGGGAATCCCCCACACCCACCCGCCACGCACAGGGCACACACACACACCCCTTAACTTAGCTTGGGTGTTTTCCCACCCCCCTCTCTTTCACAGGACACCCCTGCACTGCGCCGCCTCCTGCAACGACACGGCCATCTGCGTAGCCCTGGTCAAGCACGGAGCGGCCATTTTCGCCACCACTTTCAGCGACGGCAGCATGGCCATTGAGAAGTGCGACCCATACCGTGAGGGCTACAGCGACTGCTTCAGCTACCTGGCAGGTGAGGCGGCAGGGGGGCGCGGGGGAAAGGCACCGGAAAGAAAAATAAAATAATAATAATTTTTATTAAAGTTTCCATATTAACAATCCAATCCAATCACATTAAATATTCCAAATTATACATATACATTTCAAATACCGTATTTTTCGCTCTATAGGGCGCACTTTTTCCCCTCCAAAAATTAAGGGGAAATGTGTGTGCGTCTTATGGAGCGAAGTTCCCGCTGCGCTCCAGAGGCTTCAGGCTTCAGACGGCTATCCGCAAGCCTTCGTAGCGCAGCAGGAGTTCCCGCTGCGCTCCTAAGGCTTGTGGATAGCCGTCTGAAGCCTGGAGAGCGAGAGGGGTCGGTGCACACTGATCTCTCTTGCTCTCTAGGCTTCGCTTCGCTGGAGAGGCGCTGCACAGTTTTCCCTCTCTGCGCAGCGCCCCTTCAGCAAAGCAGGAGGAGAAATGGAAGAGACTCCGTTTCTCCTGCTGCTTTACTGAAGGGGCACTGAGCAGAGAGGGGGAGAATATTTTTTCCCTGTTCTCCCCCTCTAAAACAAGTTGGGTCTTATGGTCCGGTGCGTCCTATAGAGCGAAAAATACGGGTAATTCAAATATTCTGCCGAATTATAAATCTTTCGCTGGGGCTTCCCGTGCTTCGAGTTCGGGGGTGGGCTCTGATCATCTCATATCTCTGCTGCTTTTGATAGTCATTTCTAATAGTTCCAGTGTGGTGCAGTGGTTAAGAGCGGTAGACTCGTAATCTGGGGAACCGGGTTCGCGTCTCCGCTCCTCCACATGCAGCTGCTGAGGGACCTTGGGCCAGTCACACTTCTCTGAAGTCTCTCAGCCCCACTCACCTCACAGAGTGTTTGTTATGGGTGAGGAAGGGAAAGGAGAATGTGAGCTGCTTTGAGACTCCTTCGGGTAGTGATAAAGCGGGATATCAAATCCAAACTCTTCTTCTTTTTCTTCCTGTTTTTTTTTCCTTCTTTCACTGCCTCTGAGTTGTTTCCACAAGCGAGCTGAAGTAAAATGATATGTTTCTGTGTGGATGCCCCGGAAAGTCCTGTGCCACACAGCCGCAAAACGTTTCCATCTGCTAAATTATACATATTGCAGCTGCAAATTTAGTCTGGCGATTTTTTCCAGATAGGGGAAAACAAATAAACAAACGCGCTATGGGTTTCTGAGCTGTGGGGAGAAGCTGCTGGATCAGGCCAAGGGGGGCCTCCCTAATCCAGCCTCCTGCCCTCGCGCTGGCCAAATACCCCTAAGAACCTGGGGGTCTGGATAGACTTCTCCTGGACCTGGAGGTTCCATGAGGACATACCAAGAGCATGTCTGCTGGATCAGGCCCATCTGCTCCAATGTCCTCTTCTCTCAGTGGCCAATGAGGTTCCCCCAAAGTGGAAACTCTCAAACAGGACCCCTAAGCGCAAGAGGAATTCTCTACCCACCCCAGTTTCCAGCAAGTGGTGTTTGGAAGAATTGCTACCTGTGAGCGTAGAGCAGGCACCCCCAAATTCGGACCTCCAGCTGTTTTTGGGACTACAACTCCCATCATCCCTACCCAACAGGACCAGTGGTCAAGGATGATGGGAATTGTAGTTCCAAAACAGCTGGAGGGCCGAGTTTGGGGATGCCTGACAGAGCATGTTGTTGTTGTTGTTTAGTCGTGTCCGACTCTTCATGACCCCCTGAACCAGAGCACGCCAGGCACTCCTGTCTTCCACTGCCTCCTGCAGTTTGGTCAAACTCATGCTGGTAGGTTCGAGAACACTGTCCCGCCATCTCGTCCTCTGTCGTCCCCTTCTCCTTGTGCCCTCCATCTTTCCCAACATCAGGGTCTTTTCCAGGGAGTCTTCTCTTCTCATGAGGTGGCCAAAGTCTTGGAGCCTCAGCTTCAGGATCTGTCCTTCCAGTGAGCACTCAGGGCTGATTTCCTTCAGAATGGATAGGTTGGATCTTCTTGCAGTCCATGGGACTCTCAAGAGTCTCCTCCAGCACCAGAATTCAAAAGCATCCATTCTCCGCCGATCAACCTTCTTTATGGTCCAGCTCTCACTTCCATACATCACTACTGGGAAAACCATAGCTTGAACTATACGGACCTTTGTGGGCAAGGTGATGTCTCTGCTTTTTAAGATGCTGTCCAGGTTTGTCATTGCTTTTCTCCCAAGAAGCAGAGCATCCGACACTACAATTCTAGGATTCAGATGGTGTGTGGCAGTGAAGTCATGAGTTTTGATTGCATGTTGATCCATTGCAGATGTTGAGCAGAACATGGGCCTGATGAACAACGGGGTGGTCTACGCCTTGTGGGATTATAGCGCCGAGTTCAGCGACGAGCTGTCTTTCCGTGAGGGCGAGCCCATCACTGTCTTGCGCCACGACAACCCCGACGAAACGGACTGGTGGTGGGCATCTCTCTATGGTCAGGAGGGCTACGTGCCCAAGAACTACTTTGGGGTGAGTGTTCAAAACATGCACAAGGATGGGATGGGAGGTTTGCAGGCTACGAAGGACTCGTTCACAAATATATTGACAGCTGCACGAATTATTACAGCTAGGAAGTGGAAGGGGCAAGCAGAATCTAAAATGGAAGAATGGCATAAAGAGGTGTGGGATTTAGCTGTTAATGATAAATTAACATGTGCCATTCAGGTAAGACGGGGAATATGCAGGAGAAATGATTTTGAGGAGATATGGAGGGTGTTTGTAGAATTCGTACTGTTAAAACAGAAAGGGGTCAAACCATCGCAAGAGGCGTTGAAATTCTGGGAGGTTGGAAAGTTACAGTGGTTATTCTTATGTATTTAGGATTATTACTTTGTCAAAATTAAAAAATAATTTTGAAAAGACACACACACGTGTGAGGGTCCTTTGTTTATGCTGAATAATAATAATAATAATAATAATTAAAAAAAAAAATACCCTGCCCATCTGGCTGGGTTTCCCCAGCCACTCTGGGCGGCTCCCAACTGAATATTAAAAACACGATAAAACATCAAACATTAAACTTCCCTAAGCAGGGCTGCCTTCAGATGTCTTCTAAACGTCAGATAGTTGTTTATTTCCTTGACATCTGATGGGAGGGCGTTCCACAGGGCGGGCGCCACCACTGAGAAGGCCCTGTGCCTGGTTTCCTGTAACTTGGCTTCTTACAGTGAGGGAACCGCTAGAAGGCCCTCTGAGCTGGACCTCAGTGTCCGGGCTGAACGATGGATGTGGAGACGCTCCTTCAGGTATCCTGGGCCTTTGAGGCCATTTAGGGCTTGAAAGTTCAGCACCAACACTTTGAATTGTGCTTGGAAACGTACTGGGAGCCAATGCAGATCTCTCAGGACCGGTGTTATGTGGTCTCGGAGGCTGCTCCCAGTCACCAGTTTAGCTGCTGCGTAAAAGCACCTGGATGAGCCTCTGCTTATGTTGTTCACCAGCGATGAGCTTCCTGCGGCCGCCAGGATCCAGCCTGGCGTGCTGGTTTCTCTGCCTTGCTGGGCTTCCTTCGTTCCAAAATACGCAACCCACCTGTGCTTCTCTCCTCCGCAGCTCTTCCCCAGGGTGAGGCCACAGCAGAGGAAGGCGTGACGTTTCGGAGGGAGGAACCCCGTCGCTGCCATCCCAGGAGGAACCTGAGGAATGTGCCTGGACAGGATCCCGAAGAACAGCTTCGTAGTGTGGATGAATCGCCTCGCCTGCCTCAGGAGGGCGGCTGTCTGGCATCCTCAGATGCGCTATAATGGTGGAGGGAAGGGAGAGACATGAGAAGATGGCAAATGCTTGGCTCTCTCGCTCTGTGTGTGTGTGTGTGTGTGTGTGTGTGTGTGTGTGTGTGGAAAAGCATGCCTAAAGGAGAGCGTCTGGCCTGATCTTTTTTTTTTTTACTATCTGCCTTCCTCTCCTCCTGCTTCCATTAAGGACCTGCCATGACGCTAAGAAGGGTGATAGTATTTCATAGCTGTCAACCTTCCCTTTTTTTGTGGGAAATTCCCTTATTCCAGCACCGTTTCCCGCTGCTTCCCGCTGCTATCCCGGATTGTTAGATATCCCGTAGACTGTCCCTGGGACAGGTGAGGCTGCTGATCCCTTATTTTCGAGGCTGCTGATCCCTTATTTTCAAATCTGAAAGTTGACAGCTATGGTATTTTTATTTTTTTTGTTTTGCATAGAATTGTAGTGTTGTAAGGGAGTCCCTGGGACGCGGGTGGCGCTGTGGGTTAAACCACAGAGCCTAGGACTTGCCGATCAGAAGGTCGGCGGTTCGAATCCCCGCGACGGGGTGAGCTCCCGTTGCCCAGTCCCTGCTCCTGCCCACCTAGCAGTTCGAAAGCACATCTAAGTGCAAGTAGATAAATAGGTACCGCTCCGGCAGGAAGGTAAACGGCGTTTCCATGCGCTGCTCTGGTTCACCGGAAGCGGCTTAGTCCTGCTGGCCACATGACCCGGAAGCTGTACGCAGGCTCCCTCGGCCAGTAAAGCGAGATGAGCGCCACAACCCCAGAGTCAACCACGACTGGACCTAATGGTCAGGGGTCCCTTTACCTTTAAGGGAGTCCCTGAGAGGCATCTAGCTCAACCCCCTCAGCTGAGGAATCCCTGGCGGATGGGAATCCCAATCTCCAAGGAAGGAAAGCCCCTACCACTTGGGATTCAAGCTCCAGCGGCCGGAAGGTTTTTGCCCCTTTCATCCAAACGAAAATTCAGATGCTAGGGTGACTAATTGATTTGCCCAAGGGGTACGTAGCGCACCTCTGGTGGGATCCTTCCCATAAATCCACGCCTCCAGCCTTGCCTCTCAAAGAGATTGCCCCCCTCCTCCCTCCCAGCTCCTACCCTGAGCACATTCAGAGGTGCCGGACCCGCTCTCCATACCCCTGGCTTCCTTGCCTCTCTGGACAAGTCCACCACCAGCTGACCTCTCCGCCCCCAGCTCCGGCCACGTCGCCAACGGCTTCCTTTGGGCCTCGGCGTGAGAACTTGAGCAACGACAACTGCTTCCCCCTCTCATTTCTGCGATCGCTGCTCAGCTGCGGTTCTCCCTTCACGAATCTCCAGCTCCCTGCCCCAGCGTCGAAACTGGAGACGTGAGAGAAGAGGACCTCGCTTCCCCTGGACTCGCAGTTTCAATGGGTTTCCTTGAGGAGAGCTCCCTCTCTGCCCAGGAGGAGGGCTCCGCAGGACGGGACCGTGGCCTGGGCAAAATCCACTGCTTCCTGCTCTTTTGACTTTTGCAGAAATGGGAGCCACGAGGAAGCTTGTGCCTTGGCGAGTTTGCCTCCTCAAGAGGGTGTTGCCTTCTACACAGCTCCATCTAGCCCCATATGGCCTGCACTGACTGGCAGCTGGCTCTCTGGCAGAGAGACGCCTTCCCTGCTGCTAGCTCCCTGATCTTCCTAGCTGGAAAGGCCCCGGTTTGAACCCAAGACTTAATTCATGTCAAGCATGGTCTCTGCTCCAGAGCTGGGCTGCCTCCCTTCAGACTGTAGAGGAAACCCTGGCTCAATTGCAGAAGTTCTGTTTTGCTCCGCCTTTTCCCACTCCTAAAGCCTTCCCATCACACCTGACACTCACCCTCCTTGGGCAAGGTGCCCCAGGTCCTCCCTACCTTATTTTGTGGGCTGTTATTCTGCTAAGGAGGGACGTGGGTGGCGCTGTGGTCTAAACCACTGAGCCTTGGGCTTGCCGATCGGAAGGTTGGCGGTTCAAATCCCCGTGACGGGCTGAGCTCCCGTTGCTCTGTCCCAGCTCCTGCCAACCTAGCAGTTCGAAAGCACGTCAAAGTGCAAGTAGATAAATAGATACAGCTCCAGCGGGAAGGTAAATGGTGTTTCCGTGCACTGCTCTGGTTCGCCAGAAGCAGCTTAGTCCTGCTGGCCACATGACCCGGAAGCTGTACACCGGATCCCTCGGCCTGTAAAGTGAGATGAGTGCCGCAACCCCAGAGTCAGCCACGACTGGACCTAATGGTCAGGGGTCCCTTTACCTTTACTTATTCCGCTAAGGCCGGTCAGCCGCCATAAGAGAGACAAGCCCCTCCACCTCTAGCCGAGCAGATCGCTCAAACCGCAGCCAGGAGTGGCATCTTAAAACGAATGAAAAGGATGGCGTACTTGGAGGTGGAGGGTTAACAGATATGAACCCAATGTTCTGTATCCCCTGGATATTATAGCCTTGGAAGGTTGCACCCCCAGCCCAGACACAGGCTCCTCCATGCAACTGCTGCAAAAAGATTCCTCTATTTGCAGGAAGGATTGCAGGGGGGAGAATTTTGGGTTTGTGCTTCTATCAAGGACACTGGCTGGGAAAACATAGAGCTAGCTATTAAAAATTGGACCGCTCCAACACAGACTCCTCGTAATCCTTCTTTCAGGATGCCTCTAATATTTTGTGAATATATTCTTTCGATTCTTGGAGAATAGCTAACCCTGATCTCAGGGGTTCTCCACGCACGTCTGCTAGAAATAAAAAGTCATGCAACGCTACACAATTAAATATTTCCAAGGGATGGGCCTCTCTTGGAGATGGTTTTGATGGGGTTCTCTGATCTTGCCCCCGTCAAGACACTTTTTCAACATGACCCACGGGAAATTGGGTAACAGAAAGAAAGAAAAACCACAAAGGGAAAAACTCCATGCCTTTTTCATTAAATGGGAGGGCAAACCCTAGCAATAATCTGGGACACGTTTGAAGCTTTTGTCCGTGGAATCTGTATTAGTAAAAAATGTGGCGTTAAAAAGGAGAAAAGTAACATTAATGCTCAAATTACTACCAGAAATACTACTACAGGAGCTTGAAACAAAACAGATATGCACACAAAGGAAAATAGTTTACTGTAAGCCTAGGGGGAAAAGGGAGAATTGGAATCATTGGAAATATCCCAGATACTAAACTCTCTTATCTAGGAACTGGATCACATAAATTTGGAACTTAATAGTTATGAACAAATTTACCACTTTGCTACGAGAACCTCAAACGGGGAAAAGGGACTCCTTTTAATGCAACGTGGTTATTCACTATGTACAATCAATCGAGCATCGATTCTGCCCTCTAAAAGTGCACAGGGACCCTCTGGAATGACACTCCCTTCCTGTTTTTGCACCTGTAGCGTGTAATGGATATTGTATTAGGCAAGAAACTGGAGCCACACTCTTTGGCGAGGGGGATTACTTTTCTGTTGATGATGTATTTGTAATTGCTTATATCTAAAAAGTATGTTTTAAAAAATAATAATAAATGTGGACTAACTGGATCATCAATGCGTTGCTTCCATTTATCGGACAAGTGCCTCTGCTGAATTGTGGAGGTATAGGGGTAGGGAGGAGGGCGGATTTCGTGCACACACCCCAGCATAGCTGTCAACTTACAGATTTGAAAATAAGGGACCAGCAGCCTCGAAAATAAGGGATCAGCAGCCAAAATAAGGGATTTTAGTCAACCAGCAGCCAAACGAAGCCTCAAGCGGTGCTTCCCACAGCGCAGCAACCCGGCAAAGGGGATGCAGCAAGGAAAACCACCGTCACCTCTCCGCTGGGAAGCGCTGAGCAAAGGCGAGTTCCCAGGCAATGTGGCCGATTTGATTGGCACAAGGCATGCAAGCTCCACCCCCCAGTCGTTCTTAGACTTCTTATTGGGTGAGCAACGCAGCCAAGCAACACAGTTGGAGCCTCCCTCCTCCCTGGCCGGCAGGGAGGGAGGGAGAGGAGCTGCTTCCTTTGAAACCCGGGAAATTTAAGGGACATCATCAATAAGGGACAGCAGCGGGGCACGGCGCTGGGATAAGGGACTGTCCCGCCAAATAAGGGACGCTTGACAGCTATGCACCCCAGCTAATTTACTGTTCTCTTTTGGCCCTAATGGAAGCTGCCTTTAACAGATTCAGGTTAGACGGAAACATGCACAGTTAGTTCCCCATGTTCCTACCCTAATTTACACCATCAGCTATGAATAAGTGCTTGACCTGCAATTCGCCTTGAAATACAGTACAGCATGATTTCTGTTATAAGAATTTTAAGATCATATATAAAAAAATTAAATGTTCATAACTGTATATATAAACCACATGTCTGAAACAAAAGGTCCTGAACAAATTGACCTCAAATATTTCACTGCGAGGTCAAAGTGGGAAACTTCCCCATAGTCTCTTTCCTCACAAACCTGCCCTCACAAATCCTGTCTTAAGGGCACATTCAAGATATAAAATAAAAAAATTCCTTCCAGTAGCACCTTAGAGACCAACTAAGTTTGTTATTGGTATGAGCTTTTGTGTGCATGCACACTTCTTCAGATACAAGATATGAACAGGGTGTGAGCCTGTGACCTGTGACCCAGATTCAGGAATTAAGTAGTTACAACAACAAAAGAGTGGCCAAAACCCAGATAATGCAATCGGGTAACTTGCCAGACAGGAGATAAACAATGCACTCAGATTTCTGTTGTAGACCGCCTTTTCTGTGATGTATGTATGATGTTTCTGAAGGTGGTCTTGGACTCCAGGGTGCGCAATTTAAAATGTCTATATATAGGCTTGCATGCATGGCTCTGGGTCCTCCTCATCTCTCCTGCGTGTGGGGGAGCACCCTGTTGCAACAGTTAATAAATATCAGGCTTACTAGCTGATTTGCTTCTCAGTATTATCTGGTTGGCCTCTGTTATTTTCTCCTACCGATAGAGAACCTAAAAAGAGGACTCTATATGGGCTCTTGGGTACCCCATAAGGGAAAAAGAGCAGTTTTTTTTCTTATATCATTTCCATCTCCTGAAACACTGCTTGCTCACTCCTTTTCGAACCCGTCAAATATGGCCTCGTTTTCTTTCCACTTAGCAGCTTCTCTTCAAAACAACTTAATTGAACCATTTAACTATTCCGGTCTCTCCCTATGCTCCCGATAACCAGCAATGTGTCTGCAGCTCTTTGGGCCAGTTGAAATTCCTGCGTGCTTTTCACAGGATAGCCCCAAGCACAGCACATTGCAGTAGTCCAAATGGGATGACTAAGGCGTGCGTCACTGGGGCCAGACCAGAAACCCACAGCCCTACTGAGGATTGCAAAGGGCTGTTGCTGCTGGAGGTGCTCATTCCGAGAGTCTGTGGTTGGGAAATCTTTTTATCCTTTACTCCTCCCTTCCCAGGCCTTTCCTTCTTTGGTTCCCTGGCTCTAGTTTGAGCTTGCAAGCCCCCACGGGCTACAGGTTTGCCAAACCGGTTATTCGCAATTTCGCAAAGCACCACATCCACGGATGGGTCTGTAGAAATTAAAGGTGTGGAGGCCTGGGAGGGGGGGACAATGGGGAAATGGTGGGGGACCTGTTCACCCCCAGCTCCATATATATTATTGTATATTTATTTATACCCCACTTGCTGTGGGTTTGGGGGCCTTATTGCCATTCTCCATGTTCTAAGAATTTAAGGTCTCAAATATATCAATTAAATGTTCATAAATGTACAAGACAAGCAGGTACATAAGTATGTAAACCACGTGTCTGAAATAGTACAGGAGAACAATCGTGAAGCCATTTTGACTCTCCCAAATTGATCTCAAATATTTCTCTGTAAGGAGGAAGGAAATGGGAAAGTCTCCCCATTGTCTCTTTGCTCACAAATCCTGTCTTAAGGGCGTATCTGTGTATGAATAGGGTGAGCCTGTGACCTGGATTCAGGAACTGAGTACAGTGGTACCTCGGGTTACAAACCTAATTCGTTCCGGAGGTCGAGTTTGTAACCTGAAGTGTTTGTAACCCGAAGCATTTGTAACCCGAGGTACCACTGTATTTACCATCACAAAAGAATGGCCAGGATGCCCAGGTAAAAGCAGTCATTGACCATTATCAGGTATCCTGGCAGGCAAGATTTCTGCTGTAGACCACCCCTGTGATGTATTTATGTTGTAGACCGCCCCTTCTGTGATGTATGTATGATGTGTTACGGAAATTCCGGGGGGGGGCACATCTTTAAAGTTGTTAAATGTTCCAAATATTATGCCTGATGTATCCTTTCAACTTGACAGCTCAGGGAAGTTACCTAGCTTTAAAAATAATATAAAATCATCTCCTTTCCCAGTTTCCTCCATTCCAAAGCTATTTTCCCTTTGAAAAGGGACTCCAGGAAGTTCCCAGAGGTGATAATTGCTGGGACAATTGTTAGCCAAAGGAAGCCAAATCTCATCACCTGACTCGCCTCAGGCTCCAGACATGCAAAGGAAGTTCTATTGTACTTTTGGGTGGTGGGTACTTAAGACATTTTGGCTATGCTAATCTTATACCTGAGTCTTGCCCTGCCATGTCTGCTTATGCTAATCTAGTACCAAGGACTTCTCTGGACCTGTTTGCCAAGGTTAAACTAGTGTAACCCCTGCCTACCCCTCCCCTTTTGTGACATGTCAGTGATGTAGCAATGATGCTGTATGAACTGTATTCTGGGATATGGTGGGAAAGTTTTAAAAGTCTTTGTCACCCCATCCTCGGGGTTCAAATTTGCTCTTTGAACCTATTGCACAATAAACTTTGGTCTACAGCTATTTGCTCCGGTTGGCTGGACTCCTTCCTTTATTCCGCAGGGACCCGCGGGCTCTGCCCGAACAGCTGGGGGACTGAGCAGCTTCACACCTAGATTTTTCCCTAACAATGTATTGGGGTTTGGCCTTGAGCCACAGGCTCAAAGTCTATTTTAAAGACTTTAAAAGTCTATTTAAGAGCTTGCACACCACTGTTCAGGGTTCCTCCTCCCTCCTGCATGTGGTGAGTGAACACCCTGTTGCAACAGTTTAATAAAGATCAGGCTTACTAGCTGCTTTGCTACTCAACATACTCTGGTTGGCCTCTGTTATTTTCTCCTACCGACAGGGAACCCACTTAAGGACTCTATACGTTGTGCGGATGCCCGATGATCGTCTTCCAAAGCAACTACTCTATTCCGAACTTAAAAATGGAAAGCGTAATGCTGGTGGTCAACAAAAGAGGTTTAAAGACTGTCTCAAGGCAAATCTTTAAAAATGTAGTACAGTCATACCTCGGGTTAAATGTGCTTCAGGTTGAGCGCTTTTGGGTTTCACCGCTCATGCATGCGCAGATGGTCAAAATGATGTCATGTGCATGCACGGAAGCGGTGAATCGCGGCCCGCACACGTGCAGTCGTGGTTTGCGTTTGCTTCTGGATGCGAATGGGGCTCCAGAACAGATCCCGTTCGTATCCAGAGGTACCACTGTATAAACACTGACAATTGTGAAACACTGGCCTGCGAGCGCTCCAGTTGGAGAACAGCCTTTACCAAAGGTGTCATGGGCTTTGAAGACACTCGAACTCAGGACGCAAGGGAGAAACGTGCTAGGAGGAAGGCAAACCCTCACCGGGATCAACTTCCGCCCGGGAACCAATGTCCCCACTGTGGAAGGATGTGTGGATCCAGAATTGGCCTCCACAGTCACTTTACGGACTCATTGTTAAAACTGTGTTTATGGAACACAATCTTACTCGGCTACGAGGGATCGCCAAAGAAGAAGAACGGGCTCTTGGATACCCCATAAGAGAAAAGGAGCAGTTTTTTCTTTTAGCCCTGCCTTGCACCCTGCCCAGCCTGAAGCCTAACCTACAGGGCTGTTGTGCGAGGATAAAATAGGGAGGAAGAGAACTTTGCAGGTGTTGTAAACAAAAATTGCCCTTTTCCCTTACGGGGTATCCCATATAGAGTCCTTACGTGGGTTCCCTATTGGTAGGAGAAAATAACAGAGGCCAAGCAGAGAATATTGAGAAGCAAAGCAGCTAGTAAGCTTGATCTTTATTGATCTGTTGCAACAGGGTGCTCCCCTCGCAAGCAGGAGAGGAGGAGGGACCCAGAAAAATGGCATGCAAGGCCTTATGAAGACTTTTGAAATTGCCACCCTGTAGATCAAGACCACCCCCAGAAACATCATGCATACATCACAGAAGGGGCGTAACCTAAGACCACCCCTCAGATACATCACACCTACATCACAGAAAAGGCGGTCTTAAAACAGAAATTTGAATGTTGTTTTTCTCCTGTCCTTGTTTTTCTCCTGTCTGGCAGGTTACTTGATTGGATTGCCTGGGGAGCCTGGCCAGTCTTTTGTAATGATAAATACTTAGTTCCTGGGCCCGGTCACAGGATCACACCCTATTCATATCTTAAATGTGTCCTTAAGACAGGATTTGTGAGGAAAGAGACAATGGGGAGGTTTCCCACTTTGACCTTGCAGAGAAAACATTTGCTCAGTTTAGGAATCAAAATGGTTCCAGGCTGGTCTTCTTGTGCTGATCTATGTATGCGCTTGGTTGGTACACTTATGAACATTACCATATATCTAAGACCTCAAAATTCCTATCACACAGGAAAGGTGGGACACTATAAATGCAATCCATCAATCAATCAAATAAGCAAGCAATCTTTATTATTCATAGTTTTTAGCATCCCTCCATCCAAGGCATCCCTGTTTCTGGGCTCGACTACTTCAGCCTTCAACAACTGCGTACGATTAGCTCTCGAGCAGCTTACGATGCCTTTTCACAACGCAGCCGAACTCCCTTTGGGGTAGGGCGGGTAAGTAAGTACTCGCTTAAATATGGGGCGGAGCTTTATTCATCTTAGCCAACCAGAAGCGCGACCCGACGGGTCCTTCTGACCAATAGAGCGCAGCGGCGAAGGCATGCGCAGAAGAAGAAAAAAGCTTACCTAGAGTGGACCGACGTGAGCAGCTGCGGCGGCCAATGGGATTGGAGGCTGGGAGAGACCATGAAGTGAGTGGGGGGAGGGGAGACCTGGGAAATACCACTAGGGCAACAGGGAGGGGGAGTGTTATTGGGGACAGATATAGACTAAGTGGGCATTATTAAAAAGAGGGGCTATTGTGGGGGGGCGTTGAGTGGGCGGGGGGGGGGCAAATACCTGGAGGCGTTTGGAAATCATTGCTTGGGTTAAAGGGGGGCATTTGCTGTGGTCATTGACATGACCAATTCCACACTCTCTGTGGGTGCAATATTTGGGGGGGACATTTTTTGGGGGTGGGGGTGCAAAAGCAACCCTTTTCCACCAGCCAGAGAACCGTGCACCCCCATATCTTTGCATGCAGCCCCCCTTCCCATGCATTAATCCCATAACTCTGCTCAGGATTCTAGGAAAGCCGCCAAGTCAGACCACCGGGTCCATCTACCTCAATATACCCAACACTGACTGGCAGCAGTGGATCTCGAGGGTTTCAGCCAGGGGGCAGTCCCAGTCCCACCTGGAGATGCTGCCTGCGGGGACTGAACCGCCTGCATGCGAAGCGGGTGCTGCCCCCCTGAGCTGTGGCCCATTAATAACAATAATTATTACTATTTATTATTTATACCCCGCCCATCTGGCTGGGTTTCCCCACCCACTCTGGGCGGCTTCCAACAAAACACTGAAATACAATAACCTATTAAACATTAAAAGATTCCCTAAACAGGGCTGCCTGTTTTCCCCTGCCTGTTTTTCCCTTAAAACAAGCTAAGATTCCCTTAAAATGAGCTAAGATTCCAGTCCTCATGATTCTCTGGAGAAACATGTGATTAGATAGGAGCTGGTCTGTAGCAACTTCAATCCTAAAAAAAGCTCAGCACCTTTGGGGTAAAATTGTAAAAAAAAAAAAGCTGAACAACTTCAATTCTAAAAATTGAATTGGTTGGCCCTCATGTATGATCACTTCATCAAATCTGGCCCCCTTTGAAAAAAGTTTGGGCACCCCTGTATGGGGTATCTAAGAGCCCGTATAGAGTCCTTAAGTAGGTTCTCTATCGGTAGGAGAAAATAACAAGAGGCCAACCAGAGAATATTGAGAAGCAAAGCGCTAGTAAGCCTGATCTTTATTAAACTGTTCCAACAGGGTCCCCACTCACCACACGCAGGGAGGGAGAAGAGGAACCCAGAACATCGGTGTGCAAGATCTTATGTAGACTTTTGAAACTGCCCACCCTATAGCTCAAGACCACCCCCCAAAACATCATACATGCATCACAGAAAGAGGTGGTCCCCAGCAGAAATTTGAGTGTGTTGCTTCTCTCCTGTCTGCCAGGATACCTGATAATGCCTTATCTTAGAGTCAGCAAGGTTTATCTTGCCCGGGCCAGATTGGTACCGCAGAGATCCCTCCGTGGGCCGGATCATGAGCGCACATGCTCACAATTTTTGGCGTCTGTGCGTATGTGATTTTTGGCGTCTGTGCATGCGCCGTGGAAGCGAGTCCCTGTGCTTTAGCGCAGTGTGCGAGTGGGCAGCTCAATTCAGGGGTGGCTCGTGCGCTGGTCTTGGGCCTTCGGTTGCTGACCCCTGCCTTATCTGATTGCCTTTTCTGGGTAAATACTTAGTTCCTAAATCTCTTACGCATATTGATAGTGTGCTCAGCTTAACAGATACTTGCCAGACTGTATTTACAGGGAGGTGTAAGCCCCTACAGCCCAAAGACAACTGGAAAGCTTTTCCCATTTCCTTCCTCCTTGCAGAGAAATATTTGAGGTCAATTTGGGAAAGTCAAAATGGCTTCAGGATTGTTCTCCTGTACTATTTCAGACACGTGGTTTATATACTTATGTATGTGCTTGCCTTGTACATTTATGTGCATTTATAAGACCTTAGAATTCCTGTGGTCCCCTCAGTACTGCCTACACTGACTGGCAGTTTAAAACCTAAGGACTAGGAGCTTGGCTTTGAGTCAAGCACCTCCTTATGGGCAATTCTTTTCCCAGGACATTTCTCTGATGCCTCTCTTGCTTTCCCTTCCTTCAGGCTGAACATAGATGGACTGCTTGTTTATTTCCCCTATGATTACATCTACCCGGAGCAGTATTCTTACATGCTGGAGCTGAAGAGGACATTGGATGCCAAGGTTTGACCAGAAGCTGGGTTTGTTTGGGGTGCCAGTGGAGGAGGAGGGTGTTGCTGCGCTTGACCTCAGTACGAATCACTTTCTTGTTTCAATAGGTGAGGTGGAATAATGTGATGCACCAGCAAAAAATACCGTATTTTTTGCTCTATAAGACTCACTTTTTCCCTCCTAAAAAGTAAGGGGAAATGTGTGTGCGTCTTATGGAGCGAATGCAGGCTGCACAGCTATCCCAGAAGCCAGAACAGCAAGAGGGATTGCTGCTTTTGCTGCGCAGCGATCCCTCTTGCTGTTCTGGCTTCTGAGATTCAGAATAATTTTTTTCTTGTTTTCCTCCTCCAAAAACTAGGTGCGTCTTGGTGCGTCTTATGGTCTGGTGCATCTTATAGAGCGAAAAATATGGTAGTTGATGCTGTTCTAGGTTTCATCAACAGATATCTAGAGCATGGTTAGGCAAACTACGGCCCGGGGGGCAGATCCGGCCCAATCACCTTCTAAATCTGGCCCACGGACGGTCCAGGAATCAGCGTGTTTTTACATGAGTAGAATGTGTCCTTTTATTTTAAAATGCACCTCTGGGTTATTTGTGGGGCCTGCCTGGTGTTTTTACATGAGTAGAATGTGTGCTTTTATTTAAAACGCATCTCCGGGTTATTTGCGGGGCATAGGAATTCATTCTCTCCCCCCCAAATATAGTCCGGCCCCCCACAAGGTCTGAGGGACAGTGGACCGGCCCCCTGCTGAAAAAGTTTGCTGACTCCTGGTCTAGAGTCTAGACTTGATAGCAAAGCTTTTACATCACCAGCATCACAACGATGGAATGGAGAACAGCCTGTTTTAAATTGTGTGAATGCATACTTTTTCCACTTTGAGATTTGACGTAAGCAGCATTGCAGTATCGCCGCTAATTCATACCGGCTCTCTCCGTTTCTCCGCTAGGGTCATGGCGTTCTGGAAATGCCATCGGGCACCGGGAAGACAATCTCCCTCCTGTCTCTGATTGTGGCCTACCAGCGGGTGAGTCGCCTTGCCTCGGCTTCTGTAAAGGCGGCCTGGCAGCCCCTCGTGCAGATAACGACACCTGGCCTACCTTGCAGGCTTGGTGTAACGATCGCCGGGAGAATGTGAAACACTTTGAACACCCCAAGGGGCTACATGAAGATGAAGTATTATTCCCGCTGGACTACAGCTCCCTTGATCACCCCAACCTTTGGCCATTTGGGCTGATGGGAGTCCAGCAACATTGGGGAGGAGGGCACCAGTTCTGCAGTCTTCCATTATTAGTACTTTGTCTGCAGAAACATCAATAAGAGAGCCAGGGGTTAGAGTGTTGGACTAGGACCTGGGAAAGACCAGGGTTTGAATCCCCACTCGGCTATGAAGCTTGCTTAGGTTGATCACTGCCTCTCAGTCTTGTTGTTGTTTAGTCGTTTAGTCGTGTCCGACTCTTCATGACCTCATGGACTCCTGTCTTCCACTGCCTCCCGCAGTTTGGTCTAGCCTGCCTCAAGAGTTTTTGAATTCTGGTGCTGGAGGAGACTCTTGAGAGTCCCACGGACTGCAAGAAGATCCAACCTCTCCATTCTGAAGGAAATCAGCCCTGAGTGCTCACTGGAAGGACAGATCCTGAAGCTGAGGCTCCAAGACTTTGGCCACCTCAGGAGAAGAGAAGACTCCCTGGAAAAGACCCTGATTTTGGGAAAGATGGATGGCGCAAGGAGAAGGGGACGACAGAGGACGAGATGGTGGGACAGTGTTCTTGAAGCTACCAGCATGAGTTTGACCAAACTGCGGGAGGCAGTGGAAGACAGATTTTAGTTTATTGTTTTTAATTGAATTATGATGGGGATATGTTGATCGGCAGTTTTTATTGGAAAATCAATAAAAATATTTTTTTTAATAAAAAAAGATAAAATACATTTCTTTCTGGACCCCCCCCCCCCCGTGTGACTGGCCACTCTTCTGCATCTCCTCCTGCCAACAGGGCACCTCTTTTGGCCGATGTTCCCTCCCACACCCACCCACCCAAAAAGCGCTTTCTAAGTAAACCCGTTTTCCCTTTCCCTCCTCAGGCTCATCCCCTGGAAGTGACCAAGCTCATTTACTGCTCCCGAACGGTGCCAGAGATTGAAAAGGTAACTGGGACATGTTTGGGGTTGTTGGAATCCATGATTTGCAGGCAGCTTAGCAAGTTTGCAATTAGAATCTCCACAGCATGGAAATACAGAACATGAAAGGAATCTGCCCAGAAATAAAGAGACCCAGCAACAACCAAGTGATTGGCTGAATTCCTTATATAGGCATGACCTATAACACTGATAGGGACGCGGGTGGCGCTGTGGGTTAAACCACAGAGCCTAGGGCTTGCCGATCAGAAGGTCGGCGGTTCGAATCCCCGCGACGGGGTGAGCTCCCGTTGTTCGGTCCCTGCTCCTGCCAACCTAGCAGTTCAAAAGCACATCAAGTGCAAGTAGATAAATAGGTGCCGCTCCTGCGGGAAGGTAAACGGCGTTTCCGTGCGCTGCTCTGGTTTGCCAAAGCGGCTTAGTTCTGCTGGCCACATGACCCGGAAGCTGTACGCCGGCTCCCTCGGCCAATAAAGCGAGATGAGCGCCGCAACCCCAGAGTCGGTCACGACTCGACCTAATGGTCAGGGGTCCCCTTTACCTATAACACTGGTGTGTGTTGGAGAGTGTTAGTGTGGTGTGGTTAGTTCTGAGGAGTGCTGAGAGTGAGAAGTTGGAGAATGATGGGAGCTGGAGTCCCGCCCGCGCCTCTGTCCCTGACCCCTCGACTTGCCTCCATCCTCCATGGCTCGCAGAGAGAGAGAGAGGACCAAGGAGTCTTTGGCGCGAGTGCTGTGCTTTCCCCCCAGGTCATTGAGGAACTGCGCAAACTCCTGGATTTCCACGAGAAGCAGACAGGAGACAAGCTGCCCTTCCTGGGCTTGGCGCTCAGCTCCAGGAAGAACCTCTGCATCCACCCGGAGGTTTGCCCGTTGTTTTGATTAGCGCCGTTCTGCCCAATGGGCTTACTTGGGAGTCACCCACGTCGCTGCCTTTCAGGACGTTCAGACACCTTGGGGTCAGCCCCTCTGTGCTCACCCACTTGCTGTGGGTGCCCCTTATCCCAGCTTACCCCCAACCCTTGGGGTCTCTGCCAGCTCTACAGTTCTAATAATTGTTATTCCTCCCCGCAGGTGAGCGCCTTTCGCTTCGGCAAGGAGGTGGACGGGAAATGCTTCAGCCTGACTGCTTCCTATGTTCGGGCTCAGCAGCAGCAGGACAGCAGCGTCCCCTCTTGCCGCTTCTTTGAGGTATCGCGATAATAACCGCTGTTTCATTTACAGTAGGCAGAGGCCTACCTCCTGGGAATAACAGATTTGGATATTCCACAAAAGAGGAAGGGTATCTTTTTATATGCGACGGCGGCAGCAAGAGTTTTGATCGCAGCAAAATGGAAGAGTAATGAAACCCCCTCTATACAAGATTGGATCCAAAAGCTGGCAGAATATGCCGAATTAGATGGTTTATCAGAAAAAATAAAGAATAAATCAAAACAGGAATTTGTTTCTAAATGGGAGGTTTTCAAAGAATACCTGAAAAATAAATATAGTAGTTTAAATTCTGTTGCAGCATTCGAGGAACTTCAGTGATAATTGCTAGGTAGATAGAAGAAATTAGATTTATTGAGAATAAGTTTAATTATGGAAAAAATGTGTATTGGCAATAAGTAATATGAATTGGAAATGTGGAATAGATGGGAGGTTGGGTCTATAGTGTTAAGACCAATACAGTGGTGCCCCGCAAGACGAATGCCTCGCAAGACGGAAAACCCACTAGACGAAAGGGTTTTCCGTTTTTGAGTTGCTTCGCAAGACGAATTTCCCTATGGGCTTGCTTCGCAAGACGAAAATGTCTTGCGAGTCTTGCCATTTCCCCCCCGCTTCCCCCCCCTTTTTCTAAGCCGCTAAGCCGCTAATAGCCTTTTAGCAGCTCAGCCGCTAAGCCGCTAAACCGCTAATAGCGCTAATCCGCTAAGCCGCTAATGGGGTTGCTTCGCAAGACGAAAAAACCGCTAGACGAAGAGAATCGCGGAACGGATTATTTTCGTCTTGCGAGGCACCACTGTAGATGTTTTACTGTTTGCTAAGAAAATTATGTGTCTATGGTTAAAAAGAAAGATAGATAATAATAATAATAATAATAATAATAATAATAATACCACCTTTATTGTCAATGTACAACCTGTGTACAATGAAATTAACCGAGCCCCCCCCAACACTCAATCTCATTGCACTCTGTGTGCTTGTCGCACAACACACCCACCCCGAAAGTCAGTTGCACTGTATTCTTTTCCGTTCAGTAGCCTAACAGCCCACAGATAGAAACTGTTTTTTAGCCTGTTGGTATGACTGATTATGGGATGCGGGTGGTGCTGTGGGTTAAACCACAGAGCCTAGGATTTGCTAATCAGAAGGTCAGCGGTTCGAATCCCCGCAACAGGGTGAGCTCCCGTTGCTCGGTCCCTGCTCCTGCCAACCTAGCAGTTCGAAAGCACGTCAAAGTGCAAGTAGATAAATAGGTACCGCTCCGGCGGGAAGGTAAACGGTGTTTCCGTGCGCTGCTCTGGTTCGCCAGAAGCAGCTTAGTCCTGCTGGCCACATGACCCGGAAGCTGTACGCCGGCTCCCTCGGCCAATAAAGCGAGATGAGCACCGCAACCCCAGAGTCGGCCACGACTGGATCTAATGGTCAGGGATCCCTTTACCTTTACTTTTATGACTGATTATGGGACGTGGGTGCCGCTGTGGGTTAAACCACAAAGTCTAGGACTTGCCGATCAGAAGGTCGGCGGTTCGAATCCCCGCGACGGGGTGAGCGCCCGTTGCTTGGTCCCAGCTCCTGCCAAACTAGCAGTTCGAAAGCACGCCAGTGCAAGTAGATAAATAGGCACCGCTCCGGCGGGAAGGTAAACAGCGTTTCCGTGCGCTCTGGTTTCCGTCACGGTGTCCCGTTGCGCCATAAGCGGTTTAGTCATGCTGGCCACATGACCCGGAAAGCTGTCTGTGGCCTGAAAGTGAGATGAGCGCTGCAACCCCAATGTCAACTTTGACTGGACTTAACCGTCCAGTTGTCCCTTGACCTATTAGATCCATCATAACATATTTACACTGTTGAATTTAATTCAACGCTGCCAGCGTTTCCAGCTGTACACAGTTATTTCCCATGTATCAATACATGTTTTCCTGTCTTCTCTAGACGTATGTTCTTCTTGTTCTCTTACTCTATATGATAGAACTGACAACAACTTTCTGAGCATCTCGTCTTAGAAAATGATGTTTTTAGCAGGTGCCAAAAAGTATAGCTGGCCCTCGAGTGTCCCTGCCAAGTCTGTGATTCAAACTGCAGCTTGCCATTTGCTTTTCCCTTCTTTGGCAGGAATTTGATGCGCACGGGCGGCAGGTGCCTCTCCCATACGGCGTGTACAATCTTGACGACTTGAAGGCCTTTGGTCGCCAGAAAGGATGGTGCCCCTACTTCCTTGCACGATACTCGGTAATGTGGCTGTGATCACCTAGCTGTCTTTTTTTCTGCATAATAGGTAACCAGGTATATTTTGTTTGGGTCCCCTTCCTGTTGGGAAAGGGCTCTGCCTACGTGTGACTGGCTTCATAAATTTATGGAGGGGGGAAAAACAGCCCAAATGGCCATGGCATAAAATACAATAAAATTTATACACTGCTTGATTTGAAAAACAAAACAAAACACAAACTAAAGCAGTTTACGAAAGATAAAACAGTAAAATCAAGAAAGATTTGCAGCCCTTTTTGAAAACACGCAAAAGTTAATAATAATAATAATAATAATAATAATAATAGTAATAATAGTAATAATAGTAATAATAGTAATAATAATTTATTATTTGTACCCCGCCCATGGTGGCGCTGTGGGTAAAACCTCAGCGCCTAGGACTTGCCGATTGTATGGTTGGCGGTTCGAATCCCCGCGGCGGGGTGAGCTCCCGTCGTCCGGTCCCAGCTTCTGCCAACCTAGCAGTTTGAAAGCACCCTTAAGTGCAAATAGCGGGAAGGTAAACGGCGTTTCCGTGTGCTGCGCTGGTGCTGGCTCGCCAGAGCAGCTTCGTCACGCTGGCCACGTGACCCGGAAGTGTCTGCGGACAGCGCTGGCTCCCGGCCTCTTAAGTGAGATGAGTGCACAACCCTAGAGTCAGTCATGACTGGCCCGTACGGGCAGGGGTACCTTTACCTTTACCTTTACCCCGCCCATCTGGCTGAGTTTCCCCAGCCACTCTGGGTGGCTCCCAATCGAGTGTTAAAAACAGTACAGCATTAAATATTAAAAACTTCCCTAATAATACTAATAATACTAAGACAGATTAAAAATACTGTTCAGCTTCTTAAGAACCTCCATAATAATAATAATAATAATAATAATAATAATAATAATAATAATAATTTATTTATACCCCGCCCATCTGGCTGAGTTTCCCCAGCCACTCTGGATGGCTTTAAAGGTGCCAAGTTCCTGACCTCATAGCTCAAAGAGTGCAAGGCCTGCTGGAATATCTGAGGCCAGAGAGCCAAGTACAAACTAATGAATGCAAATAATTTTGTTTGAAGCAAACTTTAGTTGAAAACCCGCTCAGAAACACAATATCGGCAGCTAGAGATTGCTGCTCTCGGGCTTAGAATGGAAAGGACACGGCATGCAAGGAAAAAGGGATGGGGAGGGAAGAGGAAGGGGGAAGCTCAGGCACCTGTTCTTGAACATTACGGTTCTTCTCATGACCGGCTGGGAGGGAAGCTGGTAGCCTGATGGAACGCCTGCTCTGAGGAGAGAGGGAGAACCAAAGGTGGCAGAGGTGATGGAGATGAGTCCTGTTTGCTTGTTTCCCTCTGCAGCTGGCATTTTCTGCTTAAATTTCCAATAAGTGGGGGCGGGGGGTGGGGACTTCAGTGCCTTCTCACCACCCATTACTCACTAAATTAGAATAAATGTGCAAAGTAAGGTTGTGTTTGTTTCCCCCCCAAATTTTTTTATTAGTTTTCCAAGTTTAAAACAGACGTATCAACAAACATAAAAAGAAAACATCAAAAAATAAGCAAACAAACAAACATATATCCTAACTGTGGAAAATCCACTTTTGTTAGCATTGTTAAGTGACTTCCTCAAATCTCCCTGGCTGAGTTTCCATATAAATCATTGTAGCAGTTTTCCAAAACTAATTTCACATAAAATTTACATAGTCCTATTGACATCTTTTTTCCTTTTCATTTTGACTTTTATCCATAGTATTCTACAACATCACATACTTAAATCCTAGGCCAATTTGGTACTCGCAAGCACCGTCTTTTTCGCTCTGTAAGACGCACCAGACCACAAGACGCACCAAGTTTTTGGTGGAGGAAAACAAGAAAAAAAATTATTCTGAATCTCAGAAGCCAGAACAGCAAGAGGGATCGCTGCGCAGTGAAAGCAGTGATCCCTCTCGCTGTTCTGGCTTCTGGGATAGCTGCGCAGCCTGCATTCGCTCCATAAGATGCACACACATTTCCCCTTACTTTTTAGGAGGGAAAAAGTGAGTCTTATAGAGCAAAAAATACAGTAATTCTATTTAAATTATCTTAACATATTTAACTAAATATTCTTTAAATTTCTTCCATTCCTCTTGATACTCCTCCTCCTTCTGGTCGCGGACTCTTCCGGTCAGGTCGGCTAGCTCCGAAAAATCCATCATCTTCATCTGCCATTCCTCTACTGTTGGTACTTCTTGTGATTTCCAAATTTTGGCCAGCAAAATTCTAGCACCAGTTGTGGCATACAAAAACAATTTAACATCTTTCTTGGGCAATTCCAAACCTATTATTCCAAGAAGAAAGGCCTCTGGTTTGTTAATAAATGTACATTTTAACATTTTTTTCAATTCATTATAAATCTTTTCCCAAAAGTCCTTCACCTTGGGACAAGTCGACCACATATGAAGTAAGGTTGTGTTTTTGGTTTTTTTAAGGGTACACCTCAGATTTCATTACCTCCATTCCCTGCCTGCCTGAAGTTTTCTGTGTAGCTTGAAAGCTTGCACAGGTGCTGTTCCTATTTTTTTTTTTTAAAGAGCACATCTCTTTACATGTTTTGAGCATCTGTGGATACCTTTTAATGTGACTGTCCTTTTGAGAGGGGGGGGCATAGTTGGTTTCTCCCTCCCTCCACCCCAAGAGGACTGGAAAACGGATGTTACTGGCCCAGAGATGGGAAGGAGATAAAGTTCTTACCAGAGAAGAATACCAGATGAAGTTAATGGACTACTATGCTGAAATGGCTAAAATGACCGGAAGAATCAGAAATCAGGAAGACCAAAATTTTAATAAGGAGTGGGGGAAATTGATAACTTATCTTAAAGACCACTGTAAACAGTTAAAATCGTTAGTAGGACTGGAATATCACTTATAGTTTTAAGATTGATTCTGGACATAATGGAAGAAGTTAAGGGTTTGGATTATCATAAAAGATGCGGGAGGAATTGATTAATAATAATAATAATTTTTTATTATTATTATTATTATTATTATTATTATTATTATTATTATTATTAATATTATTATTTATACCCCGCCCATCTGGCTGGGCTTCCCCAGCCACCCTGGGCAGCATCCAACAAAATATCAAAATACAGTAATGCATCAAACATTAAAAGCTTCCCTAAACAGGGCTGCCTTCAGATGTCTTCTAAAAGTCTGGTAGTTGTTGTTCTCTTTGACATCTGGTGGGAGGGCGTTCCACAGGGCGGGTGCCACCACTGAGAAGGCCCTCTGCCTGGTTCCCTGTAACTTGGCTTCTCTCAGTGAGGGAACCGCCAGAAGGCCCTCAGAGCTGGACCTCAGCGTCTGGGCTGAACGATGGACGTGGAGGGCCCACAAAGGGGAGGATGGAAGTCCAGGATATTCCTTGGAATCTGGTTTTTATAATTTATGTTTGATATATCTCTGCAAAACTTTTAAGTTGAAAGATCAAATGAATTATTTTATTTCATTTTTTCAAAAAAAGGAAAACTAGAGTTCTCCAGATGTGATAACTTGGTCCAATACAGTACAGTGATACCTCAGGTTAAGAACTTAATTCGTTCTGGAGGTCCGTTCTTAAGCTGAAACTGTTCTTAACCTGAAGCACCACTTTAGCTAATGGGGCCTCCGGCTGCTCCTGCGCCGCCGGAGCACGATTTCTGTTCTCATCCTGAAGCAAAGTTCTTAACATGAAGCACTATTTCTGGGTTAGCCGAGTCTGTAACCTGAAGCGTATGTAAGCTGAAGCGTATGTAAGCTGAAGCGTATGTAACCTGAGGTACCACTGTATAGATTTTCATGCCACGCGTGTCCTTGTTCTGCTGTTTCTCTCCATGCTGGACCAGATCCTTCACGCCAACATCGTGGTGTACAGCTACCACTATCTTCTGGACCCCAAGATCGCTGACCTGGTGTCTAAAGAACTGGCCAAGAAATCCGTCGTCGTCTTCGACGAGGCTCACAATATCGGTATGCAAGAGCACCTCTTGCCTGTCTTGGACATCTGCAAGCACGTACCTAGAATCACAGAATTGTAGATTTGGACGGTGACCCCGAGTGCCATCTAGTCCAACCCCCTGCAATGTGGGGGGATAATGTGACTGTCCCTTTAGGGCCAAGCGTAGCAGGGCCTTTCCTGAGCCGACAGGGTGAGGGTGGTGGTTCACGTAGCACACGCAGAGCCTGCGGAACTCACCACTACATGGTGCCGCGATGGTTATCAGCGCAGGGTACATTAAAATTCGAGGAGGTGTTGTGGAAAGAAGATTCTCTCACGAAAGGAGGTCTCGCTGCCCCATCCTGACAAGCGCGGTGGTTCAGTTGCCATGCCGGAAAACTCTCAGTCTGTCTTCACCTGCCTGGAAAGTCACATAGACTGGCCGACCGGCCTCTCTCTTCTCCCACAGACAACGTCTGCATTGATTCCATGGGGGTCAACATCACGCGCAAGATGCTAGACCGGTGCCAGGGGAACGTGGCCACGCTCCAAGCCAGCATACAGAAGTAAGTGAGGAGACCCTCTTATTTTCCCATAATTTTTAAATTAAATTTTCTGTTTTACAATTTAGAATATTCATTTCTAATATCAGTGTGACTTCCCTTCTTCTCTTTCCATGGTTCATTTTGTATAGCATAAGTCCCTGCAAGTTGTATATAAACTAAACCATCCAGTATTTCATTATTACTTCCATCAAAACTTACTTACACTGTTGAATTTATCTGGCTCCCGGTGGAGTACAGGGTCAGGTTCAAGGTGCTGGTCTTGACCTTTAAAGCCCTTTGTGGCTTAGGGCCCTCGTATCTACGGGACCACCTCTCCTGGTATGCCCCATGGAGGACCTTAAGGTCCATGAATAATCATAGTTTAGAGGTCCCGGGCCCTAAAGAAGTCAGACTATCCTCCACCAGGGCCAGGGCCTTCTCAGTGATGGCTCCGACCTGGTGGAATGCTCTGTCCCATGGGACCAGGGCCCTGCAGGATTTAACCTCCTTCCGTTGGGCCTGTAAGACAGAGCTATTCCGCCTGGCCTTTGATCTGAATTCAGCCTGATCTTTTATTCCCCTTCCTTCCCTCCCCCTCCCCTTTTTATGAAGATCACCCGCTCTGGGATCCCACAGCTAATTCTCCCCTGGTCTCCTCGCCGGCCCAAATAGGACTAATTTAGCCAGCTGGCCCTGGTGATCATCTAACGTTTATTGGATGGATTTTCCTCCTAAATTGATTTTTGAATTCTGAATTTATTGTTATTCACGTATTATACTGTATTTTATGCTGTTTTTGTTGCAACAATTAAGTGTTTTAAATCTGTTGTTAGCCACCCTGAGCCTGGTTTTTTGAACCGGGAAGGGCGGGGTATGAATAATTTTTTTTTAAATTTTTTTATTATAAATTAAGATAAGACCCTCTTATTTTCCCACCCGGCAGCCTCGACTCAGCAAATGCCCATGAGCACAATGTTGAAATCCTGCACCAAAATGCCCCCCCCGATTCTATGGGACGTCCCACATGCATAATTCCAGTTACAGAATTGTAGCATTGATAGGGGACCCTAAGGGTCATCTAGCCCAACCCCCCGCTACTCAGGAATCACAGCTTGTTGGATCATGAAGCGGGTGCGGCAAGGAGCCGCTGTAAAGCCCTGGAGACCCTCCTTGGGGCAGGGGGAGACCTTTTCCAACCACCCTGGCCTCCATGAGAGCTAGAAACTTGGCTTATATGCTTTTAACAGCTAGAAACTTGATCCATTTCTAATACTGATAACTGAATTAGGAACATGGGAAGATGTTTCCTACTGAGTCAGACTGCCACTGGGATCCACTCTGTACGCTCCGTGGGGGTCGGAGGCATTCCGTACTTTGAGGGCCACATCCTGCAGGTCCCCTGCGCCCTCCTGGGATTGCGTACAGCCCTGGCTGCTCATGACCCACAGGTATAATAATAATAATAATAATAATAATAATAATAATAATAATAATAATAATAAAGTTATAGCCCACCCATCTGGCTGAGTTTCCCCAGCCACTCTGGGCGGCTCCCAATCAAGTGTTAAAAACAATACAGCATTAAATATTAAAAACTTCCCTAAACAGGGCTGCCTTCAGATATCTTTAAAAGATAAGATAGCTACTTATTTCCTTCACATCTGGTGGGAGGGCGTTCCACAGGGCGGGCGCCACCACCGAGAAGTCCCTCTGCCTGGTTCCCTGTAGCTTTGCTTCTCGCAATGAGGGAACTGCCAGAAGGCCCTCGGCGCTGGATCTCAGTGTCCGGGCTGAATGATGGGGGTGGAGACGCTCCTTCAGATATAGAACCCCCTTCTCCCTGTTTCCTCAAGGATCAAGGAGACGGATGCTCAGAAGCTGAAGGAGGAATACCGGCGCCTGGTGGAAGGTCTGCGGGAGGCGAATGTCGCCCGCGAAACGGACGTCTATTTGGCCAACCCGGTGCTGCCCGACGAGGTCCTGCAAGGTGCTTGTGCCTCTTTCTGCAGCGGGAGGTGGGGAGCCTGGGTGGTTGTCCCCCATTTAAGACAAGACTCCAGGCGAGGTGTTGGGACGTGGGTGGCGCTGTGGGTTAAACCACAGAGCCTAGGGCTTGCCGATCAGAAGGTCGGCAGTTCGAATCCCCGCGACGGGGTAAGCTCCCGTTGCTCGGTCCCTGCTCCTGCCAACCTAGCAGTTCGAAAGCACGTCAAAGTGCAAGTAGATCAATAGGTACTGCTCCGGCGGGAAGGTAAACGGCGTTTCCGTGAGCTTCTGGTTCGCCAGAAGGGGCTCAGTCCTGCTGGCCACATGACCCGGAAGCTGTACGCCGGCTCCCTCGGCCAGTAGAGCGAGATGAGCGCCGCAACCCCAGAGTCGGCCATGACTGGACCTAATGCTCAGGGGTTCCTTTATCTTTACCTACTACAGGCAAGGTGTACCCTTGGTTTGATCCAGCATTGACCCATTTCTCATTCTTGAAGAGGGTGGGGAGTGATTTGTTCTGGCTGCCCTGGGGCCTCCTGCCTGCTGGACTGGGCTGCCCCACAAGGGTAGCGGCAAAGGCCTGACCTGCCTTTCTATCCCCTCTTGGCAGAGGCCGTCCCGGGCAACATCCGGACCGCGGAGCACTTTGTGGGCTTCCTGAAACGCTTCCTGGAGTACTTGAAGTCCCGCTTGCGGGTGCATCACGTGGTCCAGGAAAGCCCCCCGTCTTTCCTGAAGGACATCTTCGAGAAGGTCTGCATTGAGCGCAAGCCCCTTCGGTAAGTGGCCTTGCTTGCACCCCAACCTGTGAGTGGCGTTCGACTCCAGGGCAGAGACGGCGGTGTCTCCAGGTTCTGTTTCCACTTGTTTTACTGACGGTTTGTTAATTCTTTGATACGATTTACGTTTCAATGGTGAAGTTCTGCTGTGCTACTATTTATTGTTGTAAGCCACTTTGCTGACAAAGGTCCGTATAGGTATAGTTAAAGTTATGGTTTTCCCAGTAGTGATGTATGGAAGTGAGAGCTGGACCGTAAAGAAGGCTGATTCCCCATCACTGTTCCTTCACACAAACCTTCTCCCCCGAAGGCAACACCTGCCTTCCTGCAAACTCGGGGTTTCCTTCCATTTGCAGATTCTGTGCAGAGCGACTCCGCTCCCTTCTTCGAACACTGGAAATCGCCGACATCTCCGATTTCTCCCCCATCACGCTGATTTCCAATTTCGCCACCCTGGTCAGCACTTACTCCAAAGGTAAGGGAGACTTTCTGCGTCTGATAGGGTAGTTCGCGCCTTTAAAAAGCAAAACCCTTAGCTCTCTGGCAGTGGCTGTGTCTGAAAAGTTCAAATAGCAGCAGAGGTAACAACTGATTTGTGCAAGGCTTATGTTCCAGACCCTTGTGGACGTCAGTGGGGCCTGTGCAAGCCCCCTTTTGTGACTTTTTGGGTCACTTCCGGGTTTGGTGCATGTCTGCCAAATTGGTACACAAATCAGCTGTGGCCTGTAGACTGTTAACAGAGAAATCTGAGGGGCTGCCTTGGACAAAAAACAAGGACACCGGCCAGGAATACCAGAGCAAAACAGGCTTGGTCTTGATTGAAGACTGTCGTGACAGGACTCCCACCTGCCACAAGGTGGAACAAGATGGAAGCCCCAACAAAAGAGCCCCCAAACTTTTATTAGCTGCTAATCCCCATGTTACACCCCCCAATTACATCACTCATACATCATGGTTACATCATGAAAGGGGAGGTCTGGTGGCAGTAATCTGAGCATCCTGGACCCTGCCCCATGGTTCTCCTTGCCCTCCACCAAACACCCATCAAGTGTAGCAAAAGAGATATTTACATTTCCCTGTTTCCCAGCCAAGTTAATCACACCCTTTTGTCTTCATCTGGGTTTGTTCTTTCTGGAATGGCTACCTGTCTGGCACTCAGGTATCAGGATGCCAGGGATTATCACTCAGGCAGAGGGGCGGCTGAGTAGCTGAGCTCACATGTCTATATGAATTTCTGAAGTTTTCCCAGTGAGCCAGTACAGAGATGCATTTATCAGTGAATTCTTACATTTGGTATCATGCAGCAAAGGCCCTTGGAATAGATAGGAAGAAACTGTGATGAAGTGTTTTGTGGGGACAAGTCACAAAAGTCACAAAAGTGATTGTGCTGATTTTGGTAGTGGGCTGCATGTGCATGATATCTGCTGGACAGGCAACCCCCCCAACCTATACATAAATTCCTGCAACAAGACTAATATTAAAACTTTCATCGACTTTCTAAACATTTGGACAGGCTTGTCTAAACAAATACGTTCTGGACCAGCCACAGCTTCGGGATCAAGGGCGAGGGAAGCCCCACAGAGAGCGCATTGCACTCATCCAGTCTTCAAGTCACCAGTGCCTGAATTGCTGTGGCCAGGCCTTGAAGCCACCAGGGGGCTCTCCTCTGTGCCACAGCCTGGAGGTGTGCTGGAGCCAAGCACGATGGCGCTCTCATGCGCTGAGGACTGCTGCACCATCTCCTCAAGCCGAGAGGAGAAGGGGACAGGCTCCGTGTGTTTGTCTGACGTTGCCACGGCATATAAATACCTCCTAAGTCTCTTAAGTGCTTAGCCCCAAGGATGAGTCAGTCCAGCCGTCTTTAAGAAGCTTAATTCTTCCTCCTCAGCTCTCGGAAGGAAAGGTTTCTGGTGTCCTAGAAGCTTGGGCCTCGACTGGCTTGCAGGCCCAGGGCAAGAAATATTCCAGCCTGCAACACTTTCTGCATAAATCATAGATCTGGAAGGGACCCCAAGGGTCATCCAGCCCAACCCCAGGAATCGCAGTTAACCCTGGAGTGTTTATCCACCCCTGGGTTAGATCTTCAAGCTGCTTCTTCTGCAGTGAAAAGCTTAAAACAAAAAAACTGAGTAACATACAGTTTGTAAGAACATGGGAGATAAAACAACAGTTCATTTAAAGTAGGTAAAATGAACACTTGAAATTTCATGTCCGGAAGCTTGAAATATGTTAGCAAAGTACTGCCTGGCTCTCAAACTTTTTTCCCCGTAGTAGTAGTAGTAGTAATAATAATAATATAATTATTTATACCCCACCCTCCCCGGCCAGAGCTGCGCTCAGGGCGGCTAACACGAATAAAATCACAGTAAAAACATAATAGGGGGGGACCCAATTTAAAATACAGGTTAACATGCAATTTAAAATGCAGACTCATTTTAAAAGTAGCCAATAAATCAAGACCATAAGGGGAGGGAAACATAAGGGTCAGACTGAGTCCAAACCAAAGGCCAGGCGGAACAGCTCCGTCTTGCAGGCCCTGCAGAAAGATGTCAAGTCCTGCAGGGCCCTAGTCTCTTGTGACAGAGCGTTCCTCCAAGTCGGGGCCACAGCTGAAAAGGCCCTGGCCCTAGTTGAAACCAACCTAACCACCTTGTGACTTGGGACCTCCAAAGTGTGTCATTTGTGGACCGTAAGGTCCTCCGCAGGGCATACCAGAAGAGGCGGTCCCATAGGTACGAGGGTCCTAGGCCATGAAGGGCTTTAAAGGTCAAAACCAGCACCTTAAACCTGTCCCTGTACTCCACCGGGAGCCAGTGCAGTTGGTAAAGCACTGGATGAATGTGATCCCGTGGCAAGGACCCCGTAAGGAGGGCTAGAAGCTTGCATCCCTCCTTTATTCAAAGGAAAGCTGAGCTCTCTCTGGAATGGCCTTAGGGAGATCAGCATCCTGATTTTGTACATACCCGTATTTTCCGCTCTATAAGACGCACCAGACCGCAAGATGCACCCAGTTTTTGGAGGAGGAAAACAAGAAAAAAAAATATTCTGAATCTCAGAAGCCAGAACAGCAAGAGGGATCGCTGTGCAGCGAAAGCAGCGATCGCTCTAGCTGTTCTGGCTTCTGGGATAGCTGCGCAGCCTGCATTCACTCCATAAGACGCACACACACATTTCACATTACTTTTTAGGAGGGAAAAAGTGAGTCTTATAGAGCAAAAAATACGGTAATTTCTTGTTGATGGTGTGTGTGTGTGTGTGCGCGCATGTGTGCCAGATACCCAAACATCTTTGTTTAATTATCCCACCGCAGGTTTTACTATAATCATCGAACCGTTTGATGACCGAACACCCACTATCACCAATCCCATCCTGCACTTCAGGTGAGCGCCATGGGGGCACCCTGGGAAATCTAGAGGGCACCCAATTTTTTGGGGGGGGATCCTTGGGTCCCTTTCTTCTCTAAAAAGATGCACATCTGGAGGAGGGGCAGTGGTCAGTCTTGACAGGTGACAGGTAACCCCAGGAGCCAACCGCCTGTCAGCTGGAAGGTCATATCTATTTAATTTATTTATTTCATAAAATTTGTACGCTGCTTGAATATTTCTTTAAAAAAACACCTCAAAGCAGTTTGTAAAGGCAAGACGGTAAAATGACCATTGAGAAAAATCAATGACAATCATGAAGAGTTTCCCAAAGTTAAAATAACAATAGGGTAAGAACAGATTAAAATTCACACCAGCTTTCTGAATGTTTAGAGTCTTTGAAGCCAGCTCATAAGCCAAAGGGGCAGTCTTACAATCTAAAACACACACACACGACACAAGGGAAAGGGATGAGGAGGGTAGAGGAAAGAATTGAACACCAATCATTAGACAGTTGCTCCTGGTATGCCCCGCGGAGGACCTTAAGGTTCACAAATGACAACATTTTGGAGGTTGTCCCAGGTCGCAAGGTGGTTAGGTTGGTCTCAACTAGGGCCAGGGCCTTTTCAGTACTGGCCCCGATGTGGCGGAACGCTCTGTCACAAGAGACCAGGGCCCTGCAGGACTTGATATCTTTCCGCAGGGCCTGCAAGACGGAGCTGTTCCGCCTGGCCTTTGGTTTGGACTCAGTCTGACCCTTATGTTTCCCTCCCCTTATGGTTTTGATCTATGGGCTACTTTAAAAATGAGGCTGCATTTTAAACTGCATTTTAACCTGTATTTTAAATTGGTTCCCGCCCCCATTTTTTTTTACTGTGATTTTATTGGTGTTAGCCACCCTGAGCCCGGCTCTGGCCGAGGAGGGGGGGTATAAATATAATAATAATAATAATAATAATAATAATAATAATAATAATAATAATAATTATTACAGTGGTACCTCAGGTTAAGTACTTAATTCATTCCGGAGGTCCATTCTTAACCTGAAACTGTTCTTAACCTGAAGCACCACTTTAGCTAATGGGGCCTCCTGCTGCCGCTGCACCGCTGGAGCACGATTTCTGTTCTCATCCTGAAGCAAAGTTCTTAACCTGAGGTACTATTTCTGGGTTAGCGGAGTCTGTAACATGAAGCGTGTGTAACCTGAAGCGCATGTAACCTGAGGTACCACTGTATTACAACGACCAGCTTGCAAGAGGCGTTAGTGAGACCATCATTTCTCAGCTTTGGGTCCTCAGATGTTCTTGTACTACGACTCCCATAATCCCTGACCGCTGGCTAGGAATGACGAGAGTTGTAGCCCCACAAAATCCAGGAACTCAGACTTGAGAAAGGCTGAGATAGACAAAGGCTTTTGTGGGCCCCTCCCAATATTATTTTCAGTTTTCTGTGAGTGTGTGTGTGTGTGTGTGTGTGTGCAGAATCTACCCCGTTTCCCTGTCTCAGTTCTCTTGGAATCTTCCCCAATCCTGCACCTTCCCAAGCTGTTCTGAACCAGAACTCCCCGTGTGACGCTGGGGCTGACAGGAGTTATAGTTCGACAACATCCGGACGGCACCAGGTTGGGGAAGGTCGTAGTCGGGTGGAAATCAGAACGTCCTTTTGAGGCCAGAGCTAGGTTTGCAAAATGTTGTTTTTTGGGGTTGGAGGATGGATGGCGGCCAACAGATTGAGGTTGAATCCTGACAAGACAGAAGTACTGTTTTTGGGGGACAGGAGGCAGGCGGGTGTGGAGGATTCCCTGGTCCTGAATGGGGTAACTGTGCCCCTGAAGGACCAGGTGCGCAGCCTGGGAGTCATTCTGGACTCACAGCTGTCCATGGAGGTGCAGGTCCATTCTGTGTCCAGGGCAGCTGTTTATCAGCCCCATCTGGTACACTCGCCAGAGTGGTGCATGCTCTGGTTATCTCCTGCTTGGACTACTGCAATGCGCTCTACGTGGGGCTACCTTTGAAGGTGACCCGGAAACTGCAATTTTCCGGGTCACCTTCAAAGGTAGCCCCACAATAATGTGGCAGCTTGACTGGTGACTGGGAGTGGCTGCTGGGACCACATAACACCGGTCCTGAGAGATCTGCATTGACTCCCAGTACGTTTCTGAGCACAATTCAAAGTGTTGGTGCTGACCTTTCAAGCCCTAAACGGCCTTGGTCCAGTATACCTGAAGGAGCATCTCCACCCCCATCGTTCAGCCTGGACACTGAGATCCAGCGCCGAGGGCTTTCTGGCGGTTCCCTCATTGCAAGAAGTGAGGTTACAGGGAACCAGGCAGAGGGCCTTCTTGGTGGTGGCACCCGCCCTGTGGAACACCCTCCCATCAGATGTGAAGGAAATAAGAAGATATCTTCTTTTTAAAACACATCTGAAGGCAGCCCTGTTTAGGGAAGCTTTTAATATTTAATGCTGTATTGTTTTTAACACTCAATTGGGAGCTGCCCAGAGTGGCTGGGGAAACTCAGCCAGATGGGCGGGGTATAAATAATAAATTATTATTATTATTATTATTATTATTATTATTATTATTATTATTGAGGGGGCGGGGAGCCTGGGTGTTGCGAGGGGGTGGACTAGATGTCCCTTGGGTGTCCCGTCCAACAATTCTGTGATTCTCCCCAGCTGCATGGACGCCTCCATCGCTATCAAGCCGGTCTTTGAGAGGTTCCAGTCGGTCATTATCACCTCAGGAGTAAGTGTGGCCTTTTTACTGGATCCGTGAGGGTCCTCTTCCTGCAGGCCCAAGCCGGTGTGAGTTTTTGTGTGTGTGTGTGTGAGAGAGAAAAGTTTGATTTGTGGCCACATTTTCCACCCCAATTTCCTCCTCATTCGGGCGCAGACCCTTTCACCGCTGGACATCTACCCCAAAATCCTGGACTTCAGGCCCGTCACCATGGCAACGTTCACCATGACCCTCGCCAGGACCTGCCTTTGCCCGATGGTGAGTGCGAGGAGACGGGGCGGTTGGCAGAGGGCTCTCCCCACACTGCCAGGGCCAGCCCAGAGGAGCAAAGGGTCGAGAGGCTGGCTGCTTTCTTTAAGGGTGGCGAACATAGCTGTCAACCGTCCCTTATTTGGCGGGAAACTCCCTTATCCCAGTGCTGTGTCTCGCTGCTGTCCCTTATTGATAATGTCCCTTAAATTTCCCGGGTTTCAAAGGAAGCAGCTCCTCTCCCTCCCTCCTTGCCAGCCAGGGAGGAGGGAGGCTCCAACTGTGTTGCTTGGCTGCGTTGCTCACCCAAATAAGGAATCTAAGAACGACTGGGGGGTGGAGCTTGCATGCCTTGTGCCGATCAAATCAGCCACGTTGCCTGGGGACTTGCCTTTGCTCAGCGCTTCCCAGCGGAGAGGGGATGGTGGTTTTCCTTGCTGCATCCCCTTTGCCGGGTTGCTGCGCTGTGGGAACCACCGCTTGAGGCTTCGTTTGGCTGCTGGCTGGGCTATCTGCCTTTGGCTTGGAGGGGCTCAGAAGTTGAACATACCTGTGCCAGGAAAATCCCTAAATTTGGCTGCTGATCCCTTATTTTTGAGGCTGCTGGTCCCTTATTTTCAAATCTGTAAGTTGACAGCTATGGTGGCGAATCTCCAAGCCTTTGGGGCCGGTCACTGCCTCTCGGCCCAACTTTGCAGGGTTGTTGTTGCGAAGAGAGAGGGAGAGCCCCATATGCCCCCATGAGATCCCTGGAGGAAAAAGCAGGGTACAAAGGCAATAAAATAAATGCCTTTTCGTTGGGCGTTCCACCCCCAAAGGATTTTTTTTGAGGTTCCCTTTCCTTCTGCAAAAAGAGGGGTGTTCGATTAATCAACCGCCCAACTTTCCCCATTCCCTTGCCCCCCCCAACAGGCCATTTCTCCAAATCCCCTTTCCCGTTTCAGATTGTGGGGAGAGGGAACGACCAGGTGACCATCAGCTCCAAGTTCGAGACGCGCGAAGACATTGGTAAGGAGGGGGAGCAGAATATTTGCCTTGCGTGGACTTCGCACCCCACCCCTTCTTGCCTAAAATGCAAATTCACACCAAGCATTTTTAAAGGGCTTCAAACAGCTGTTGTTTCTCCCGCCACCACAAAGCATTCTGGGAGTTGTAGTTTGTTAAGGGCGCTGAAGCTCAACATCAAAAAACGAAGATCATGGCCACTGGTCCCATCACCTCCTGGCAAATAGAAGGGGAAGAAATGGAGGCAGTGAGAGATTTTACTTTCTTGGGCTCCATGATCACTGCAGATGGTGACAGCAGTCACGAAATTAAAAGATGCCTGCTTCTTGGGAGAAAAGCAATGACAAACCTAGACAGCATCTTAAAAAGCAGAGACATCACCTTGCCAACAAAGGTCCGTATAGTAAAAGCCATGGTTTTCCCAGTAGTGAAAACCTTCGGGGTCCCGAAGAGTCGGACACGACTAAGCGACTAAACAACAGGGTGCTGTGAGTTCTAAGGCTCCCCTCGCAGAGCTACCGTTCCCAGGGTGGTTTTAACAATCCATCCCTATTAGTCACAGGGAGCTTTGGGAATTGTAGTTCCCAGAGGGTCTCCTAACAAATCTCAGCGCCTTTTGCAAGCTACAACTCCCAGGATTCTTTAGGGGAAAGCTGTGGCTGTTTAAAGGGCTTTAAATGCCTGGCTTGGGCAGCGGCCAGGAGTGAGAACGTGGTTGGGTCATGGGTCTCCTCTGCCCTCCTTCGCGGCAGGGGTTGACGGAGGGAAGGCTTCCTTGTGGCTCTCTCCCCAAAACGGTCCTTGATTTTCTCGTAGCCGTAATCCGCAACTACGGGAATCTGCTGCTGGAGATGTCAGCCATCGTCCCGGACGGCATCGTGGCCTTTTTCACCAGCTACCAGTACATGGAGAACATTGTGGCCTCGTGGTATGAGCAGGTACGTGCGAGTCTGTGCACACGCATGTTTGGGGATCGGGTCCGGGTCTTTGCTGCCGGCTGGGAGGCTCCTGAGAGTGACCTTTAGAGGGTGGTCATTGGAAGGATTGGAAAATTGGGGGCAGAAAAAAGGAAGGAACTTCTTCACGCAGTGCCAAGTTAAACTGTGGAACTCCCTGCCACAAGGATGGCCTCTGACCGAATCCTCTCTTTGAGCCGTCTCTCGGTCTGTTACAACTTCTTGTGGGAGGGAGTTCCACAGTCTAACCACCTGCTGAAGAAGCCTTGTGACTTTTTGAATTTCACACACACACACACACACCCCGGTTTTTCTCTCCGGCCGCTGCAGGGGATCCTAGAGAACATCCAGCGCAACAAACTCATCTTCATCGAGACGCAGGACGGAGCAGAGACGAGCATGGCCCTTGAGAAGTACCAGGAGGTGAGCCACCAGCGGGATGCAGTGGCAGGCAGTTCCCCTGGTGAACAGTGGGGCAGGGCAAATAAGCAGTGACCTCGAAGTACTCACCAATACTGAATGAAATCCCGCCCCCCTGTTCGTTTTACCAGCCCAGTTTATTTATTTCAAATGTTTGAAAACTTACTTTATTTTTGAAGAAATCTCTGAGCAGTGTAAAACATTAGAACAGTTAACAGTACCGTTAAAATAGGATTCATTGAGGATTAAGTGAATTAAGGAGAATGGAAATGCAGGTGTAATTGATGATGGAGTCATCTGTTTTGATTATAGCTTATAGAAAGCAACGAATGCCGTAAGGGGAAAAATAAGAGTTAAATTTATTGTGCTTTAAAGAAGTTAATCTGAATCCTGAAATACTGTTCCTGACCAGGGTGTGTTTAGTAATTTACATCAATACTCTAACGAGTGAAACTTTGGGAGCAGAGTTTGGTATGGAATATCTGTCTTACCTAGCTAAACAATATCCTCAAAACAAAAATATAAAACCAGTAAAAGAGTAATATAAAATCGTATAAAAATGGGGATTGACGAAATCCAATCTTACGGTTAAGGGAAAGTCTGGGCAAGAAGATTCAGGTGTGGCAGAATATTTATTCTGCCTTTATAATAAATTGATTTTTCAGCGTGGCAGGAACCAAACTGTGGAACTCCCTGTTGATGTCAGGCTGGCACCATCACTGAACTGTTTTCGGTGCCTGATATAAACACTGTTTTCGTTCTGGCAAGCAAACCCAGATATGTAGAACACTGACATAAATCCAGGGGGGGAAATCAGGGCAAAATTATTCCCCCCCTTGAGTGGTGGCCGCCATGTGGAGGAACTGGCCGGATTTTGCAATGTTGTGTCTTGTCTCTTCCTTGCCAGGCCTGCGAAAACGGACGGGGAGCCATTTTGCTGTCTGTGGCCAGGGGGAAGGTCTCTGAAGGGATCGACTTTGGTGAGTACCTCTGCCTGCCCTCTCCTAATTTTCTCACGCAATTCCTCTCATCTCTGTCTTTTTCCCTGCCAGAGAGAAAAAAGGAAGAGATTTAAGCATGTGGACTAGAAACTTAGAACATGGGTAGGCGTAGGCAAACTAAGGCCTGGGGGCCGGATCCAGCCCAATCACCTTCTAAATCTGGTCTGTGGATGGTCTGGGAATCAGCGTGTTTTTACAGGAGTAAAAACACTCCTGTAAATAAATAAATAAAATGTGTGCTTTTATTTAAAATGCATCTCTGGGTTCTTTGTGGGGCCTGCCTGGTGTTTTTACATGAGCAGAATGTGTGCTTTTATTTAAAATGAATCTGGATTCTTTGTGGGGTCTGCCTGGTGTTTTTACATGCGTAGAATGTGTCCTTTTATTTAAAATGCATCTCTGGGTCCTTTGTGGGGCCTGCCTGGTGTTTTTACATGAGTAGAATGTGTCCTTTTATTTAAAATGCATCTCTGGTTTATTTGTGGGGCCTGGCTGGTGTTTTTACATGAGCAGAATGTGTGCTTTTATTTAAAATGCATCTCTGGTTTATTTGTGGGGCCTGCCTGGTGTTTTTACATGCGTAGAATGTGTCCTTTTATTTAAAATGCATCTCTGGTTTATTTGTGGGGCCTGCCTGGTGTTTTTACATGCGTAGAATGTGTCCTTTTATTTAAAATGCATCTCTGGGTTCTTTGTGGGGCATAGGAATTCGTTCATTTCCCGCCCCCCTTCAAAATATAGTCCGGCCCCCCACAAGGTCCGAGGGACAGTGGACTGGCCCCCTGCTGAAAAAGTTTGCTGACCCCTGACTTAGAAGATGACACACACACACAGGGAAGCACAGCAGATATTAGGTTCAGGGAGGCAAGATGCCACTGTGAGTGTGGTTACTGGGGCCCAACAACCGAAGACGCTTGCAGCCTTCACACCCTCCAGGATGCTGGACCAGATGGGCCAGGGGCCTCATCCAGCAGGGATCTTGTTGGAATCATAGAATTGTATAGTTGTAAGGGACACGGGTGGCGCTGTGGGTTAAACCACAGAGCCTAGGACTTGCCGATCAGAAGGTCGGCGGTTCGAATCCCCGCCACGGGGTGAGCTGCTGTTGCTCGGTCCCTGCTCCTGCCAACCTAGCAGTTCGAAAGCACACCAGTGCAAGTAGATAAATAGGTACCGCTCCGGCGGGAAGGTAAACGGCGTTTCTGTGTGCTGCTCTGGTTCGCCAGAAGCGGCTTAGTCATGCTGGCCACATGACCCGGAAGCTGTACGCCGGCTCCCTCGGCCAATAAAGTGAGATGAGCGCCGCAACCCCAGAGTCGGCCACGACTGGACTTAATGGTTGGGGGTCCCTTTACCTTTTAAGGTACCCTAAGGGGTCATCTAGCCCAACCCCACGCAGTGACGCAAGAATTGCAGCTAAAGGATCCCTGGCAGGTGGCCGTCTACCTCCCTGCTGTAAAACCTCCAAGGGACGATGGAGTCATAGCATTGTAGCGTTGGAAGGGACCCCCAGAGCCCATCTAGTCCAACCCGCCCCGCCCCCCAGGAATCTCAGCCACTGCATGTCATTCAACCTGGTTTAGATTTGTGTCCTTCTCCGCAGTCCAACACTACGGGAGAGCTGTGATCATGTTTGGCGTGCCCTACGTCTACACCCAGAGCCGAATCCTGAAGGTGAGTCCGGTGTCTCCTCTCTGCCTGCGCATTCAAGCTGGGCTCCCTGCCTCCTTCCTCTGTCTTGGCTCCAGAGCAGGTGATTCCCAGGAGCCGCCTCCTCGAAGCTGCGCGACTCTCCTGGGGCTCCACCGGCGCAAAACAAACCTTGGCGTCTCCTGGATACGGGGAGGGCGAAGAGGATGTCTGTTCCCAGCTCCTCTTCTGCCCAGCTGGAGGTGGGAATTTCTGTACAGCAAGCAAGGAGGGGAAACTGTTGTGAGACACACACACACGTGTGTGTGTGTGTGTGTGTGTGTGTGTGTGTGTGTGTGTAGAAATAACTTCAGATATGCAGAAAGAACCTTTTAATGAGGGTGAAAGAGGAGAGCGCAAAATATGGTCCGAAGCTCTACATCAAAAAAACGAACATCATGGCCACTGGGCCCATCACCTCCCGGCAAATAGAAGGGGAAGAAATGGAGGCAGCGAGAGATTTTACTTTCTTGGGCTCCATGGTCACTGCAGATGGTGACAGGAGTCACGAAATTAGAAGACACCTGCTTCTTGGGAGAAAAGCAATGGCAAACCTAGACAGCATCTTAAAAAGCAGAAACATCACCTTGCCGACAAAGGTCCGTATAGTAAAAGCTCTGGTTTTCCCAGTAGTGATGTATGGAAGTGAGAGCTGGACCACCAAGAAGGCTGATCGCCGAAGAATGGATGCTTTTGAATTCTGGTGCTGAAGGAGACTCTGGAGAGTCCCATGGACTGCAAGAAGATCCAACCTCTCCATTCTGAAGGAAATCAGCCCTGAGTGCTCACTGGAAGGACAGATCCTGAAGCTGAGGCTCCAAGACTTTGGCCACCTCATGAGAAGACTCCCTGGAAAAGATCCTTCAGAATGGAGAGGTCTGATCTTCTTGCAGTCCGTGGGACTCTCAAGAGTCTCCTCCAGCACCATAATTCAAAAGCATCCATTCTTCGGCGATCAGCCTTCTTTATGGTCCAGCTCTCACTTCCATACATCACTACTGGGAAAAGCAGAGCTTGAACTATACGGACCTTTGTTGGCAAGGTGATGTCTCAAGAAGATGAACTACGTACTGCTTAAAGATGAGCTTTTATGGCAGCCTTCACCAGGAAGGGGCTGGTGGGAGTTGTAGTCCGACAGAGCCAGAGGGTGCCTGGTTGGCAAGGCTGTGTGCATGTTGGGATGTTGCCAGCCCCGTGCCCAGCGCTAAAACCCCTGGCAGAGAGTCTGGGATCTGAATTGGCTTACTTGATCCCAATTAAGTCAGATTAAGGAGCCGCCAGCCTGCTTCCAGGAAATAAATAAGCTTTCAGGAGAGACCTAGCGCTGTCAAAATCCCAGCCCAGGATTTTGCTGAATTTTCCTTCGTTGTATTTAAACGGCTTCTTGGAGAAGGGTTAAGCCACTGGTTCACAAAGATTTTGGGGGGATCCTGCCCCCTTGGTTCCATACACTCATCCCCTGTGCCCCCCCCCAATGCTGTAAAAATGCACTGGGGATACCAGCAAATGGAGGTGGGGAGAGTAGCTCTTGGGCCCGGATCCTGCTCACTGGTTTTCCATGTTGGGCATCTTCTGGTCACCCCCCCCCCCCCGTGAGCAAATGATGCTGAACTAATGATGATGATGATGATAAAATAACAACAACAACAACAACAACAACAATATTTTATTTATACCCCGCCCCCCCCCCCAGCCAAGACCGGGCTCAGGGCGGCTAACACCAGGTATAAAAACAATTGATTAAAATGCAGCCTCATTTCAGTAGAAACTCAAATCAAAAACTTTTGGGGGATGAAATCCAGACTGGTCCTACGTGGGCCAGAAAAAAGCCAGGGAAGTCCCCAAATAGGAGTTCCATCACAGAAGGAAAAAGGAAAGAGGGAAAGGGGATCAAGTTGATTCCAAGCCAAAGGCCAGGCGGAACAACTCTGTTTTCCAGGCCCTGCGGAAAGAAATCAGATCCTGCAGGGCTCTGGTCTCATGAAACAGAGCGTTCCACCAGGCCGGAGCCAGTGTTGAAAAGGCCCTGCCTCTGGTTGAGGCTAATCTGACTTCCTTAGGGCCTGGGACCACAAGGGTGCTGCTATTTATGGACCTTAAGGTCCTCTGTGGGGCATACCAGGAGAGGCGGTCCTGTAGGTCATTATAACTAGATGGGTCATTGGCTTCTTACAGCTTTATTTAGGTCTGCATGACCTACCAAGGAAGACAACAGCACAGCAAAATTCAAAACCATTGCAATGAGCTGCGCTTCTATTCTGACGTCAACAAACACCACACAGTGGGCCCTCTGGATACGAATTTAATTTGTTCCGGGGGTCCATGCGCACCTCAAAAAATCCATATCCAGAGGCGCTGCTTCTGCGCATGCGTGAGCGGCGAAACCCGGAAAAATACTTTCGGGTTTGCCGCTTTCGCAACCTGAAGTTTCTGTTACTTGAGAGTACCCTAACCCGAGGCTCTACTGTATGGTGGAATCTGTTCAACAAGGCATGCCACGGTGCCAACTTTTCAAAGTCTGAAAGTCCTTTGCAGTTCCGGTGCCTCCCCCCGTGTCTTAGCAATATCCTTCTTAAATTGTGGCGCCCAGAATTGGACACAGTATTCCAGGTGTGAGTCTGACCAAGGAGGGAACAGAGCCTATTGCTTTCCTTGATCTGGACACAGATGCAGCCAAGAATAGCTGGATAGTTAGCCTTGGTGAAGACCTGATGTCTTCATCCCCAAAAAAGGTTTTGATTTGAGTTCCCATTGAAACGAGGCTGCATTTTAATGTTTTAATGTTGTATTTTAATCTTGTTTTTAAGTTGTATTTCAATCAATTTGTTTATCAGTTATTAGCCACCCTGAGCCTGGTCTTGGCTGGGGAGGGCAGGATATAAATAAAATTTATTAGTATTTTTAGCATTAGCATTAGCGTTCTTTGCTGCTAATTTTCACGTTCAGATCAGCAGATTTTTGCATGCAGGGAACTGCATTTGTGTGTGTGTTTGTGTGTGTGTTTTTCTCACTGGGAGCGGGGAGGAGAGCCGAAAAAGGACACACAAACACACACAGAGACCTCCATGGCAGCCCCCTTTCCCCAGGCCCGTCTAGACTACCTGCGGGACCAGTTCCAGATCCGCGAAAACGACTTCCTGACCTTCGACGCCATGCGCCACGCAGCCCAGTGCGTGGGGAGAGCCATTCGCGGCAAGACCGACTACGGCCTGATGGTGTTCGCTGACAAGGTTTGCCGGGTGGCGGGGCAGAAATCCTGAGCAGCGGCACATTGTTCCGCAGACTCGGAGGGGCAGGTGGGTGTGTGGGCAGCGGCGGGCACCCATTCTCCCCAGGTAACACGCCCCACGACTCTCGGCAGCGCTTCGCGCGGGCGGACAAACGGGGCAAGCTCCCCCGCTGGATCCAGGAGCACATCACGGACGCCAACCTCAACTTGACGGTGGATGAGGCCGTGCAGGTGTCAAAGTTCTTCTTGCGCCAAATGGCCCAGCCGTTCCGCAAGGTGAGTGGCGGGAGAGGAGGGTCCGGGTTGGCTGACTTTTAACTGGGCTGGAGGAAGGGACTCGGGGAGTGCCAACCCTCCACAGGTTAGGGGGAGCAATACTTGCCTTGCCCCGGGTACAGGCAACCCACACTATGTCACTGGATAAACGGCGTTTCCGTGCGCTGCTCTGGTTCGCCAGAAGCGGCTTAGTCCTGCTGGCCACATGACCCGGAAGCTGTACGCCGGCTCCCTTGGCCAATAAAGCGAGATGAGCGCCGCAACCCCAGAGTCGGTCACGACTGGACCTAATGGTCAGGGGTCCCTTTACCTTTGGACTGGAGGGGGTGGCGGGTATGAGGACGAGCCCTTCCTACTCCTGACCCCAGATCCCGTCCTCTCTTTCGCCAGGAGGACCAGCTGGGTCTGTCTCTCCTCACCTTCGAGCAGCTGCAGTCGGAGGAGACGCTACGCAGGGTGCAGGAAATTGCCCACCAGGTGTGAGTCGAGCAGGAAGAGGAAGCAGAAAGCACAAAGGGGGGTCTCCCCGCAGCTCCTGCCTCGGCCTGGCCCACCGGCGGAGACGAAATCAGAGGGGCCAAACTCACACGGATTTTATACCCCACACACCCAAAAAGACTCTGCTTGCCAGTTCCAGATTTTGGACTCAGGTTGCAATAAAATATTTTTTTTGGTTTTTCTTAAGTGCTGAGTGTTATTCATTCTGCTTTGCTATCTGCCATAATAATAAATTAATAATAAATAATAAATAACAACAACAACAACAATAATAATTTATACCCCGCCCCGCCCATCTGGTTGGGTTTCCCCAGCCACTCTGGGCGGCTTCCAACAAAGTATTAAAATACAGTGGTCTGTTAAATATTAAAAGCTTCCCTGAAGCTTCCTTCTAAAAGTCTGCTAGTTGTTGTTCTCTGACATCTGGTGGGAGGGCGTTCCACAGGGTGGGTGCCACCACCAAGAAGGCCCTCTGCCTGGTTCCCTGTAACCTCACTTCTCGCAGGGAGGGAACCGCCAGAAGGCCCTCGGAGCTGGACCTCAGTGTCCGGGCAGAACGATGGGGGTGGAGACGCTCCTTCAGGTATACTGGACCGAGGCCATTTAGGGCTTTCAAGGTCAGCACCAACACTTTGAATTGTGCTCGGAAATGTATTGGGAGCCAGTGTAGGTCTTTCAGGACTGGTGTTATATGGTCTCGGCAGCTGCTCCCAGTCACCAGTCTAGCTGCCGCATTCTGGATTAGTTGTAGTTTCCAGGTCACCTTCAAAGGTAGCCCCACGTAGAGCGCATGGCAGTAGTCCAAGCAGGAGATAACCAGAGCATGCACCACTCTGGCGAGACAATCTGTGGGCAGGGAGGGTCTCATCCTGCGTAGCAGATGGAGCTGCCCTGGACACAGAATTGACCTGCGCCTCCATGGACAGCTGTGACTCCCAGGCTGCGCACCTGGTCCTTCAGGGGCACAGTTACCCCATTCAGGACCAGGGAGTCCTCCATACCCGCCAGCCTCGTCCCCCCAAAAACAGTCCTCCTGTCTTGTCAGGATTCAACCTCAATCCGTTAGCCGCCATCCATCCTCCAACCGCCTCCAGACACTCATACAGGACTCTTCCCCTTCCCCCCATCCACTAAATTAATGAAGCAGACAACATTCAGCAGTCACTGGTCCAGTATCCATTTACAACCATTTATTTGGGACAGAGAGATATGCTTCCTGTTGCATAAATACAATAAATATTGTGACTTTGGCTGGAGGGAAATAGCAGCGATTTTTTCCACTGGGCGGGGGGGAAGAGGAGTGCAACTTTACCTGGTCGTACGCAAAGAGTTAAGGCAGCAGTGGAGTGGGGGGCAGAGACCCTCCTGTCCAGCTGCTTTGGGAAGGGCCACCCACTGCCCCCCCTCAAAGGTCCTGAGAAATAACAGCCTGTTTGTCCTAATTGCAGGGGGGCCGGACCTGATCTCCATCCCGCCCCACCTCTTGCAGATAAGACCCTTCATGCAGCCACAGAGGCCCCAGGAAACAGGGGCATTCCAGCTGTGGGATGGTGGGGGGGTCTCCACCTGGTGCAGGACTCCCCCGCCCTGGTTCCGGCAGCCCCACAAGCTCAGCTGAAGGCTGGCCGAGGGGAGGAGAGAGAGGCTCAAGCTTCGGCCCAGCCTAAAGGCAGCAGCGAGGGAAGCGCGGTGGGAAGAGGGGCCAAGCCAGGCCTAAGTGGAGCTGCTTTGCATGAGGTCCTGGGAGCTGGAGCTCAGCGTCCGGGCGCCAGTCAGGGTCCTGCTGCTGGGCTGCTGCAAAACAAACAGACAAGGCTACAGCACTGCAGGAAAAGCCAGTTCTAGAAGAGTTTGGATTTGATATCCCGCTTTATCACTACCCGAAGGAGTCTCAAAGCGGCTAACATTCTCCTTTCCCTTCCTCCCCCACAACAAACACTCTGTGAGGTGAGTGGGGCTGAGAGACTTCAGAGAAGTGTGACTGGCCCAAGGTCACCCAGCAGCTGCATGTGGAGGAGCGGGGAAGCGAACCCAGTTCACCAGATTACTAGTCCACCGCTCTAACCACTACACCACACTGCTTCGGCTGCAACCCCTTCCTTTGAGGCTCTGCCTAAAAGAGCATAAACATAAGAGCCCAGATTCCTGTTCTCACTGCGGCCAACCAGGTGCCCATCACGGAAAACCCACGAGCAGGACCCGAGTGCGAGAGCAACTCTTGCCTGCTGTGGTATCCAGCCACTGGCATTCAGAAGGCCTTTGACCGCAGAGCCCAGCCACCGTGGCTAGTAGCCATGAATTTATCTTTGCAGTTCTTTCTAGTAAGTACCATAATGATCATGATTATCTGTCGGCAGTTTGCAGAAATCAATTATCTCCAAATGTGGCGGCCTTGAATTTACGAGTCAGGAATTCAGTGCCGTCCAGCAGAAGGGAGCGTTTGGGAGACTCTGCAGCTGCCCCCTGGGCTCGCTCGTCAACAGTTCGGATAATCAAGGTGTTTCTCTTCCTTAATTTATAACTAGTATCTTGTAAACTTTGGCTCGGCTTTGCGTTTGGCACTGCCTAGCAAAGTGCTCAGCGCAGCCCAGCTTCACGTGGCCTCACAGTTTAGGGGAGTTAGAACAATAAAACCATGAGATGAAACGATAAATTAAAACATCAAAACGAAGCACCAAAAGGAGTTAAGAAATAAAATGGAAGAGAAGATAAAAACAAATGCTGAAGGTTGTTTATAGAGCAGAAATTTGCCTTAGAGCTCAAAACCCTGATTCAAGCATTCTGCAGCCATCTTAAAGCCCGCCATCTCATCCTCATTTAAAGCCACCCAATTTGGTTTTCCTGTGGCAGCGAGTTACACAGACGCACTTCTAAGGGGCTGTACGCCAGCATCTTCCAAACTGACTGGCAGGCCAGCAACGCCAGGAAGGCACATGCCAGGGCAGGAAGTGGCAACGCAAAACCTTCGCTGGCTGGGCTGCCAGGGCCCCCAGCCACAAAGGAAACTGACCCCCCAGGATGTCCTGCATGTGAGGCAGGGCTCTGTCCCCGCAGCCTTGCCACGCAGCCCTGGCACCTTGCCCCTCCTCTCCCCTGCCACAGACTCACCGTCGGGGACGCAGCAGCCGCTCTCTCACCCACGTGCAAGACGTTCAGGGAAGTGGCCCTTTTCATCCTGTCCAAAAAGACAAACGCCTGTCAAGTTCTGATGCACCTGTGCATGTCTGATTTCCGAGCACAATTCAAAGGGTTGGTGCTGACCTTGAAAGCCCTAAATGGCCTCAAAGGCCCAGTATACCTGAAGGAGCGTCTCCACCCCCATCATCCAGCCCGGACACTGAGGTCCAGCGCCAAGGGCCTTCTGGCGGTTCCCTCCCTCCCTGCGAGAAGTGGGCCTTCTCGGTGTTGGCGCCTGCCCTGTGGAACGCCCTCCCACCAGATGTCAAGGAAATAAACAACTCTCTGACTTTTAGAAGACTTCTCAAGGCAGCCCTGTTTAGGGAAGTTTTCAATGTTTGATGTTTTATCGCGTTTTTAGTACAGTGGACGCTCGGGTTGCGAACGTGATCTGTGCGGGATGCATGTTCACAACCCGCAGCGATGCATCTGCGCACACGCGGGTTGCAATTCGGTGCTTCTGCACATGCGCAAAGCACGATTTAGCACTTCTGCGCATGCAAGACCGCCGAAACCCTGAAGTAACCTGTTCCGGTACTTCTGGGTTTCGGTGGGTCCGTAACCCCAAAAAAAGCAACCTGAAGCGTCTGTAACCCGAGGTATGACTGTATTCTGTTGGGAGCTGCCCAGTGTGGCTGGGGAAACCCAGCCAGATGGGCAGGGTATAAATAAATTTATTATTATTATTATTATTATTATTATTATTATTATTATTGACTTTTTAACGAATCATGGAATTGGAAAGTTGGAAGCAGCGCTCCCCTCCCCCTGGTAATCTAGCGCAACCTCGTGCAAGGCAGGAATCGCAGCTCAAGAATCCCTGACTGATGGCTGTCCAACCGCCAGCGAATCGTGAAGTTGGAAGGGACCCCCAAAGGTCATCTATTCCAACCTTCTGCAACAATGCAGGAATCTCAGCTAAAGCATCCAAGACAGATAGCCTTCCAACCTCTACTTAAAAAGCTCCAAAGTCGGGAAGAGGGGAGCACCTTCCCAGGGAGCCTCTTCTACTGTCAGAGTTCTTCCCCTCAGAAAGTTCTTCCTAATATTTAGTCAGAATATCCTTCCTTGTAACTTGAAGCCATTGTTTCGGTTCCTGCCTTCCAGGGCAGGAGAAAACAAGCTTGCTCCATCAGCCCTTCAGATATTTGAAGATGGCTGTCATCTCACCCTCTCCGTCTAAACACCCCCAACTCCCTCAATCGTTCCTCACGAGAACGGTGTTTGTGTGCGAATTGCTTGCTTGGAGGCAAACGTTCCTGCCTCCAGGTTCCAGGGAGTCCCAGACTCACCCTGGGGCCGAGGCTGCAATGGGGCACCGTCCGCCTTCCCCTTTGAGTTTGGAGATGAGTTTCTCGCTGCCTCGCTTGAGGGACTCGCGGAAGCGGGAAAAGGAACTGCTGCGCCTCAGGTTCCCAAGGGAGTCCTGGCAAAAAGGGAGGGATCACAGACTTGTAAAAAGGTAAAGGTAAAGGACCCCTGGATGGTTAAGTCCAGTCAAAAGCAACGATGGGGTTGTGGCGCTGATCTTGCTTTCAGGCCGAGGGACCCGGCGTTTGTCCGCAGACAGCTTTCCAGGTCATGTGGCCAGCAGGACTAAACCGCTTCTGGCACAACGGTACAGTGTAACGGAAACCAGAGCGCACGGAAACTCTGTTTACTTTCCTGCCGGAGTGGTACCTATTTATCTACTTGCACTGGTGTGCTTTCGAACTGCTAGGTTGGCAGGAGCTAGGACAGAGCAACGGGAGCTCACTCCGTAGCGGGGATTCGAACCGCCAACCTTCTGACCGGCAAGACCATGAGGCTCAGTGGTTTAGACCACAGCACCACCCGCGTCCCTCTACAGAATTGTAGAGTTGGAAGGAACCCAAAGGATTGTCTAGCCCAACCCCCTGAAATGCAGGTAAAAAGGTAAAGGTAAAGGGTCCATTAGGTCCAGTCGTGACTGACTCTGGGGTTGCAGTGCTCATCTTGCTTTACTGGCCGAGGGAGCCGGCGTACAGCTTCCGGGTCATGTGGCCAGCAGGACGAAGCTGCTTCTGGCGAACCAGAGCAGCGCACGGAAATGCCGTTTACCTTCCCGCCGGAGCGGTACCTATTTATCTACTTGCACTGGTGTGCTTTCGAACTGCTAGGTTGGCAGGAGCAGGGACCAAGCAACGGGAGCTCACCCCGTCGCAGGGATTCGAACCGCCGACCTTCTGATCGGCAAGTCCTAGGCTCTGGGGTTTAACCCACAGCGCCACCCGCATCCCTCTGAAATGCAGGAGCCACAGTTAAATCCTGCTGCGGGTGCAAAGGGTAACACAATATTTCTGCAGACTTGGATGGTGAGGTGGGGTCAAGACCTAAAAACAGAGAAGAGGTGGGGAAGCCCCCCAAAGCAGCCCCAACACAAACCTGGCTATACAGAGCGCCTCTTCCGGGTCCCGTTCTGCTCTCATCTGAAAGATGGAGAGAATAAGATAAGGTTGCAAGACATCTCCGTTTCCCAGGGACAGTCCTCAGATTTACAAATCAGCCCCTGACAAAATCCATCTATTTAGCAGGAAGCTGAAAAGTGTCCTCAGATTCATTGAAAAACATCTGGTAACCTTAGAAGAAGATGCTCCTTACCTTTCTTGCCCTGACCTAGACACTGTGATCCACATAACGGTCACCTCCAGACTGGATTATTGTAACTCCCTCTACGTGGGGCTGCCCTTGAGACTGACCCAGAAACTCCAGCGGGTGCAGAATGCCGTAGCAAGGCTCCTTACGGGGTCCTCGCTGCAAGATCACATTCACCCGGTGCTATACCAGCTGCACTGGCTCCCGGTGGAGTACAGGATCAGGTTTAAGGTGCTGGTTTTAACCTTTAAAGCCCTATATGGCCTAGGACCCATGTACCTAGGCCATAGAGAGCCAGTGTGGTGTAGTGGTTAAGAGTGGTAGTCACCTAATCTGGGGAACCGGGTTCGCGTCTCCGCTCCTCCACATGCAGCTGCTGGGTGACCTTGGGCCAGTCATACTTCTTTGAAGTCTCTCAGCCCCACTTACCTCACAGAGTGTTTGTTGTGGGGGAGGAAGGGAAAGGAGAATGTTAGCCGCTTTGAGACTCCTGAAGGGGAGTGAAAGGCGGGATATCAAATCCAAACTCTTCTTCTTCTCTTCTTCTACCTATGGGACCGCCTTTCCTGGTATGTCCCATGGAGGACCTTCAGGTCCACAAAAGACAACATTTTGGAGGTTCCAAGCCGCAAGGTGGTTAGATTGGTCTCAACTAGGGCCAGGGACTTTTCAGCTGTGGCCCCAATCTGGTGGAACACTCTGTCACAAGAGACTAGGGCCCTGCGGGACTTGACATCTTTCCACAGTGCCTGCAAGACGGAGCTGTTCCGCCTGGCCTTTGGTTTGGACTCAGTCTGACCCCCTCCTTTCATAATCCTCACAGAACTCTAGCCCAATGGTTGCCATTAACCTGATTCTGAATTAGTTTTAGAATGAATTGGTTTTAGAATGCTGTGTTACTTTTATTGTCGTTAGCCGCTCTGAGCCCGGCTTCGGCTGGGGAGGGCGGGATATAAATAAAATTTTATTATTATTATTATTGTGCACAGTTTGCCGCTACATCGCCCTTCCCCAAACTTCCCTCTCCATACTCTGCTGCAGAGAAACGCAACTGCAAGCCGACTGCTCACCGCCTCTGCTGACGCCCAAATCCTGGTCATGTGTGGAAAGAATTTCCTTGTAGAGCTCCTCAGCCTGTTGGTACTTGCCCTGCTTCAGGTAAGACGATGCCTGGGCGAGAAGAGAGGAAGGCGGTTTTAGCTGGGTGCCACCGTACCTGATGACATCACCTGTTTCCCTAGTGAAAAAACAATTAACTAGAAAGAAGGTTCTTTTTATCTTATGTGGTGGTCTTCTAGAAACGTTAAGGCTTACTGGGAAATGATATATAATGAAATATATATATATATATATATATATATATAATATAATATAATATAATATAATATAATATAATATAATATAATATAATATAATGAAATGTTTAAAATAAACCTCAGCTTTCCTTTTGCGCATTACAGTGGTACCTCAGGTTAAGTACTTAATTCATTCCGGAGGTCCGTTCTTAAGCTGAAGCTGTTCTTAACCTGAAGCACCACTTTAGCTCATGGGGCCTCCTGCTGCTGCCGCGCCGCCGAAGCACGATTTCTGTTCTCATCCTGAAGCAAAGTTCTTAACCCGAGTTACTATTTCTGGGTTAGCGGAGTCTGTAACCTGAAGCGTATGTAACCAGAGGTACGACTGTATAGGAACAGAACTACCCAAACTGTATAGTGATTTATTCATGTATGCGACTACTGTGGAAAGAATGTTACTTGCCCCAAAATGGAAAGAAGCAGAAGTTCCAGGAAAGGAAGAACGGATGCAAAAACTTATGGAATATGCAGAAGTGGTGGGACTCACCGGAAGAATAAGAAATCAAGATAACAAACTTATTTATAAAAGAACGGAAATGGCTTATTGAATGTTTACAGATAAACTGTAAACAGATAAGAAAAATTGGCAGCATTATTGTAATAACCTTCCGTTTCATAAGAGTTTATGCTTAAAGAAGATGAATAAATAAGCGAATTAAGTTAATTTGGATACGCAGAAGGTATTAAAAATAAATTTAAGGAACCGCAGAGAAAGGGGGAAGGAAGTCGAGTTTTGAAATGTCAAAATGTTTGTAAAATCAGTGAAATCAGTGAAAAATACAAAAAAAAGAAAAAGAAAAAACGAAAAAACAATTAACTAGCTTTTTTATCATTCTAATTTTATGTACTGGCAATGAAACCCTTTTTACAGGGCCTGTTCCCCTGTAGGTCTAAGTTGCACTTTGCACTTTGATAACCTAGGCTGAGCTATGGTTTTCCCAGCTATTATGTATGGAAGTGAGAGCTGGACCATCAAGAAGGCTGATCGCCAAAGAATTGGTGCTTTTGAATTCTGGTGCTGGAGGAGACTCTTGAGAGTCCCATGGACTGCAAGAAGATCAAACCTCTCCATTCTGAAGGAAATCAGCCCTGAGTGCTCACTGGAAGGACAGATCCTGAAGCTGAGGCTCCAAGACTTTGGCCACCTCATGAGAAGAGAAGACTCCCTGGAAAAGACCCTGATTTTGGGAAAGATGGAGGGCACAAGGAGAAGGGGGTGACAGAGGACGAGATGGTGGGACAGTGTTCTTGAAGCTGTGAACATGAGTTTGACCAAACTGCGGAAGACAGTGGAAGACAGGAGTGCCTGGCGTGCTCTGGTCCAGGGGGTCACGAAGACTCGGACACGACTAAACGACTAAACAACAACAACAACAACCTAGGCTGAATTTTAGCTGGTTTTAATTTGCACTGACAGCTGGAACCTCCAGCTGAACGTTTTTTCATCTCCAAGAGCAGCCTAACCTTTATTACCTAGGAAATTCTGCTTGCGGATTTTTCTATTCTTCCCCAGTCATATTGCATGCATATATATTATGGCTGATCTTATGGCTGATTGATGACTCTGTGCTGAGGCATTGCAAAAATAAATAAAAAGATAAAGCCTTAAAGTGGCTGTTGTGCAAATGCTGCAAATATTGAAATGTGTGTTGTTTGTGCACAAGAACACCTCATCGCTGTTGTTACTCTACATTAAAAACAGCCCACATACTGAATCATTATGAACCATTTCTAAATGAAACACCAGCACCGAGTGAGTCAAAAGGAACCCAAAAGTCTAACAGTCCTGCAATGAGCAGGGCGGTCGTGTTGCTGAATAGTCATCTTCTATAGTAGATCCTGTCTGTGAAACGCCCACCCAACTGAGAAGCCTGCCTGGCAACAACCTTGTCATCGTTTGGGCTGCACCAATCATGGGATGCTTGTTCTCTGATTTCTGTGTATTTTTTTTCTACTGTACAGTCATACCTCGGGTTGAATATGCTTCAGGTTGAGTGTTTTTGGGTTGCGCTCCGCAGCGACCCGGAAGTAACAGAGCGCGTTACTTCTGGGTTTCGCTGCTTGCGCATGCGCTCAAAATGACATCACACGCATGTGTGGAAGCAGCAAATCGCGACCTGCACACATGCAGACGCGGGTTGCGTTCGCTTCAGGATCCTGATGGAGAGGTCTACTGATGGCTACCAGCCACAATGACCATGTTCTGCCTCTGGCAGTTGGGAGGCAGCAATGCTTCTGAATGCCAGTTCTTAGGTTCTTGTGGAGCCTCCAGCCCCAGAGGCAGTCTACCTTGTTTCCTAGGTTCTTAGGATTATTTGGCCACTGCAAGAACAGGATGCTGGACTAGATGAACCTCTAGTGGCCAGGCTGTTCTGATGTCCTGAAAAGTAAACTTCCTCTGGCTCACACAAAACACACACACACACACAACGTCTCCCCATCATTTACCAGGTTGTTCTTGGTCTTGGCCACGTTTGGGTCGTCGGGCCCCAGCCGGGTCTGGTAGATGCAGAGAGCCCTCTGGTAGTACTGCTCCACCTCCTCAAACTTCCCTTGGTTCTGGCACAGGAGCGCCAGGTTGTTCAGCTGCTTGGCCACGTCTGGGTGATCGGTGCCCAACACCTAAAAAACAAGAGTGGGTTTAGAGATTCTAGCATTAGGACCTGGGAGAGACCAGGGTTCAGATCCTCCCGCTGGGTGTCACTGCCTCTCTCAGCCTGGCCTACCTTGCAGGGGTCTTGTGATGGGGATTAAATGAAGGAGGGGGGAATCAGGCATATACTATCTAGAGCTCCTCGGGGGGCGGGTGAGATATAAATGCATTCATTCTCGAAGTTTTGGGAGAAAAGAAATGCGAGTTTTCTTTTTCAAAATGCAGATTGATGCAGTGCACACACACACACACACACACACACTGCTTTAATTGCAGAGACCAGAAAGAGGTTGATTTCGCCAGCCATATTGTCAGACCATCCTAGTGCTAAAATGTGAGTTTGAAAGAGGGCTTCGTGTATTCCACAATTCTGGGTCCGGCGCTCAGTGCTGAGATCAGCATAATCGGAACCTTGTCTGTCTGTCTGGTTTGTTTTTTTAAATGAAGTTAAGTTCCTAGTCCTTAAGACAGGTTGAATACAGTTTTTCTTGGGGCCTCCGGTAAAGCCTGTACCTTCTCTCGGATCTCTAAGGCTCTCTTGCAGAGCGGCTCGGCTTCCGTGTATTTACCCCTCTTGCCATAGAGCACGGCCAGGTTATTAAGAGTGGCGGCCACCTGTCAGAAACAGGGGGAAAGGTTTGATTATTTCTTTATTATTTTTTTAAAAAACCTTTATTAAGCATTCAACACAAATTTGCACAACAATACACCATGTTACATTTTCTACAAACTACATGCACGTACTTTATGTAGAAAAAGAAGAAAAGAAAAAAGGAGAGAAAAAAAGAAGAAAATAAAAGATAAAGGATGGATTAAATAAAATAAAATAAACTTCCGATTATTCTCATTGTACTGTATCTCATTTATTATTTCATACACAGAATCTTATTGTTATTATTTGTTTTTCTGGTACCACTGTATATACAGGAGGTATCAGGGCGGTTCACAGAATAAAATCAAAATATAAAACCACAAAATGCAGAATCAAAATAAAAACAACAGTACAGTGGTATCTCGGGTTAAGAACTTAATTTGTTCCGGAGGTCCATTCTTAACCTGAAACTGTTCATAACCTGAAGCACCACTTTAGCTAATGGGGCCTCCCGCTGCCGCCGCGCGATTTCTGTTCTCATCTTGGAGCAAAGTTCTTAACCCGAGGTACTATTTCTGGGTTAGCGGAGTCTGTAACCTGAAGCGTATGTAACCTGAAGCGTATGTAACCTGAGGTAAAGGTAAAGGGACCCCTGACCATTAGGTCCAGTCGCGGACGACTCTGGGGTTGCGGCACTCATCTCACTTTACTGGCCGAGGGAGCCGGCGTACAGCTTCTGGGTCATGTGGCCAGCAGGACTAAGCCGCTTCTGGCGAACCAGAGCAGCGCATGGAAACGCTGTTTACCTTCCCGCTGGAGCGGTACCTGTTTATCTACTTGACGTGCTTTCAAACTGCTAGGTTGGCAGGAACAGGGATAGAGCAACGGGAGCTCACCCCGTCGAGGGGATTCGAACCGCCGACCTTCTGATCGGCAAGTCCTAGGCTCAGTGGTTTAACCCACAGCGCCACCCACCTCCCTTGTAACCTGAGGTACTACTGTACTAATAGCAACACCCTGAACTTGGGCAGGTACCAAATCAGCATCCTCTGAGCAGACCTCTGAGCGCAGGACTTCCATGCAGACGATTCCTCAATGCTGTCAGCAATTGTGCTGCAGGCACAATTGTATCTGGCACTAACTGCACCATTTGGGGAGGGGCATCAGCCAAGCTCACACCCCCCCTCGAAGGCCTAGCACCTTTTAAACACTGCATCTTTGGGAGCTTGGACCATAAAGAAGGCTGATCACCGAATAGTTGATGCTTTTGAATTCTGGTGCTAGAGGAGACTCTTGAGAGTCCCATGGACTGCAAGAAGATCAAGCCTCTCCATTCTGAAGGAAATCAGCCCTGAGTGCTCACTGGAAGGACAGATCCTGAAGCTGAGGCTCCAAGACTTTGGCCACCTCAGGAGAAGAGAAGACTCCCTGGAAAAGACCCTGATGTTGGGAAAGATGGAGGGCACAAGGAGAAGGGGACGACAGAGGACGAGATGGTGGGACAGTGTTCTCGAAGCTACCAGCATGAGTTTGACCAAACTACGGGAGACAGTGGAAAACAGGAGGGCCTGGCGTGCTCTGGTCCAGGGGGTTACAAAGAGTCTGACATGACTAAACAACAACAAATCTTTGGGAGCACAAGAGACTCTTCAAAACTTCCAAGGGCATCCAGAAGAGTTTATTTTTACTAAGAGAATGACCTGCCCCTCCCAAGAAAAATGCTGTGATGGCCTGGGATTCGGACTCGGAGGCTGAACCTGAGGGATCCCAGCCTGCACAGGAGTCCCCGCCTCCAGAACCAGCTGAGCCGGGGCTGGGGCCTGAGCCTGAAGGGTCCTCACCTGTGCTGGATCCTCAGGTGCAGGCACCAGCTGAGTCTGCTCTGGCACCTGAGGTGATGGAGGACCCATTGCCTGCCGATGCTCCACTCTCAGCCCCGTCAGAGGAAGCTGAGGTTGCCTCTGAGTCCGGTAACCCTCCAGCCTCTCCTGAGCTGCAGAGGCTCAGGGCAGAGAGGCGGAGGGAACTACCGTATTTTTCAGCCTATAGGACACACTTTTTCTCCTCCAAAAATCAAGGGGAAACGTGTGCGCGTCCTATGGGGCGAATGCAGGCTCCTTGGCTTCAGCGATAGCAACGCGAAGCCTCCGAAGCCTGTGCTCCGGAGGCTTCGCGTTGCTTTCGCTGAAGCCAGGAAAGTCTGCTCTTTGAGGCTGGTGGCGGGGGAAAGCTGCGCAGGAGGAGTGCTCGCCTCCAGGCCAGGAGAGGCGAGTCACCAGAGGATCGGGGCTGCCCTATGCCTCGGGGCAGATAAAAGCCGGCCAGCCCAGTCCCAGGTTGCGGGAGCAACATAGTTGGTAGCCTGTTCCTGCCTGAACCCTGTCCTGCACCCAGCCTCAGCTTTTACGGACTGCCTCCATATTGCTCCTTCGACCTCAGACTGGACTTGGACCTCGCTTCTCGATTAACCCACGGGACCAGCACAAATGATCTCTGCCCCCACCCACCCAAATACTCCCAGAGGAGAAAACACAAGGAAGAAAAGGACCCAAGAATCATCACCCTCCACCGAGCCCCAGACGGACACTCACGGCAGGGTGCTCCACACCCAGAGTCTGCTCCCGGATATCGAGGGCATCGTTCAGCAGCTCTGTGGCCTCTTTGTACTTGTTCTGGTCCCTGCGGCGGAAGAAGTCGGCACAAAAAGAAACAGAAGATTGGAAAATGTTTATTGAATATACGGGAAATAACAGTGTACAGCTGAAAACGCTGGCAGCATTGAGATGAATTCAACCATGTAAATAAGTTTTGGTGGATGCAATAATGGAGTACTGAACGGTATAGTTTTTGTAAACTATGCAGGGATTTATTATACGTAACGTGAACCATGGAAAGAGAAGAAGGGAAGTCACTGATAAGGATGTATAAATGAGGACTTTAAATTGTAAAATAGAAAATTTAATGATAGATAGATAGATAGACAAAGAGAGAGAGATATGGCCTTCAATTTGAATTAGCCTGATCCTCTAGTCCACGGGTGTCAAACACAAGGCCCGCGGGCCGAATCCGGCCCGCCAGACCTCGTCATGTGGCCCGTGTAGCCGCCGCCAGCCTTCACCTTTTATTCTCGCTTTTTTTCTTGACACAAGAAAGCCGCCTCTTCAGCGCATGCGCGGCAGCCTACAAGCCAGAGAACGTCTGCCCTCTAGCGGCGCTGGCCGTTCTACACAGGAAACCTCCACTTTACATGCATTCAGGAAACTTCCACTTGTTTTTATATTGAGCGCATATTGAGTCCTATAGATACAACCGGCCCTTTGAGGGTGACCAAACTGCTGATGCGGCCCCCGATGAATTTGAGTTTGACACCCCTGCTCTAGTCCCTTTTCTCTTTCCTCTTCTACGAAGAAACCCTTTCTGGGACTCCATATTTAAATTCTTCCCTGGTCTCCTTGCGGGCCCTAGTAGGACCAACTTGGCCAGTTAGCCCTGGTGATCATTCGATGTTTACTGACTGGGTCCCTTCCCCCCAAATGATCCCTGAATTTTTGAATTTCATTGATATTGATGCTGCATTTTATGTTGTCTTTTATGCTGTTTTTAAGTCGCATTTTAACCAATGTTTTATATTTGCTGTTAGCCGCCCTGAGCCTGGTTTTTAAACCGGGAAGGGGGGGTTTAAATAAAAATTTATTACTATTATTATTATTATTTCATGCAAAAAGCATCAGTGCCTCAGCCACGCCTGCAGAAGTCCTGAGAAGGAGACGGCCTCTGAATGCAGGACATCTCTAACTTTGGTGGAACTTTGGGCTCCTGCAGAGGATGCTTATAGAATTGGGGAGTTGGCAGGGGCACCCAAATGCCATCTAGCCCAACCCCCTGCAATGCAGGAATCAAAGCTCTAAGTCTTCTCTTTCCAAGGCTCTTCTCAGCAGCCCGGGACCCTTTCCCACACAACACCCCCCCCCTGCCACCCCCCTTACCTATAAACCAAGGCTAAGATGTTCAGCATGGTGGCCACATCTGGGTGGCTGTGTCCAGAGCTCTTCTCTAGGTCTTCCAGCGCCTGTTTGCAGAGCGGGACGGCCACTTCGTAGCGCCCCTGGGAGGCGTACTGGATCACCAGGTTGTGGAGGGTCCGCAGCCGCGCCGGGATCTCGTAGCCCCCTTGCTGAGCGGCCGAGGCGGCTGTGCTCGGGCTCCCTCCTGCCGCAGACAAGAGAGACAGGTAAATCGGGCCCATTGCAGGAGGAGATTACTGAACCCAGAACCCATCCGAAAACGTCAGGGGGTTAGAACAGTGCTTCTAACGTGGAAACAACGACGAGAGCCAGGATTGAGATTTGGAGTTATGCTTCAAGGTCCAGACTATGGAAAGCCCAAAAAATTAATAATTGCACTTTGGAAGATAATTCAATCTTTTTTTATTTTAGTTTTTTATTAGATTATGATTTGATATGTTAATTGGATGTTTTTTATTGGAAAATTAATACAAATGATTTAACAAAAAGAAGAACAGTGCTTCCCAAATTTTGAGAGCCACTGTCCCCTCGGTTCCAGAAACTCAGCGTTATTCAGAATAGCAATTTGCACAACCCACTAAGTAAGATAATGGCACAATAAAATTATGAGGTAAAGGTAAAGGGACCCCTGACCATTAGATCCAGTCATGGCCGACTCTGGGGTTGTGGCGCTCATCTCGCGTTATTGGCCAAGGGAGCCGGCGTACAGCTTCCAGGTCATGTGGCCAGCAGGACTAAGCCGCTTCTGGCAAACCAGAGCAGCGCATGGAAATGCCGTTTACCTTCCCGCTGGAGCGGTACCTATTTATCTACTTGCACTTTGACGTGCTTTCGAACTGCTAGGTTGGCAGGAGCAGGGACCGAGCAACGGGAGCTCACCCCGTCGCGGGGATTCGAACTGCCGACCTTCTGATCGGCAAGTCCTAGGCCCTGTGGTTTAACCCACGTCCCAATAAAATTATAATCGGGAATGATTAATTGCACAGTTGTTCAAAACCCAATTAAAACTATTGAGTTTCATTAGCTCAACAAAACTGATTGATTTGATCCTGTGATGCCAGCTTTTCAAAGTCCAGATACTTGTTCGCACCTCCAAGCACCCTCCCTTTGCCTATTAGCGCTGCCCCCAGGTCACCCCACGCCCCCCCACAAGCGGGAGAAGCCACCCACTGGGTCAGAATGCGGCCTTCACTGGGGTGGGACGAAGGTTAAACACAACCCCATGTAACCCAGCCGAAAACTGGCCCACCTGTCTAGCTACCAGAAAGAAGACCAGTGGGGTTTTAGGTTACTGACCAATCACTTAATTCCACTTTCCCAAGACATTCTATCTCTGACCGCGGGGTCACCACACCAGGGAAGGCAAATAAGAACGAACCCAAGAAGAGGGTGCTGGATCAGGCCAAGGGCCCGTCTAGTCCAGCATCCTGCCTTCACAGTGGCCAGCCAGCTGCCTGTGCGAAACCAGCAAAGCAACTCTTCCCTCCTGCTGTTTCCATCAACTGGGATTCAGAATCATTGGTGCAACCAACTTTGGAGACAAAGCACAGCTAGTATCCATCGGCAGCCCTTTCCTCCTCCATGAATTTGTCTCGCTTTCTCTTAAAACCATGTAAGTTGGCATTGAAATAAAATAATAATAATAAGGTAGTGATGTATGGAAGTGAGAGCTGGACCATGAAGAAGGCTGATCGCCGAATAATTGATGCTTTTGAATTCTGGTGCTGGAGGAGACTCTTGAGAGTCCCATGGACTGCAAGAAGATCAAACTCATCCATTCTTAAGGAAATCAGCCCTGAGTGCTCACTGGAAGGACAGATCCTGAAGCTGAGGCTCCAGTACTTTGGCCACCTCATGAGAAGAGAAGACTCCCTGGAGAAGACCCTGATGCTGGGAAAGATGGAGGGCACAAGGAGAAGGGGACGACAGAGGACGAGATGGTTGGATAGTGTTTTCGAGGTTACTAGCATGAGTTTGACCAAACTGCAGGAGGTAGTGGAGGACAGAGGTGCCTGGCGTGCTCTGGTCCATGGGGTCACGAAGAGTCGGACACGACTAAATGACTAAACAACAACAACAAGATAATAAATGTTCATAAAGGTGCCAAGCAAACATGTACATAAATATATAAACCACATGTCTGAAGCAGCACAGGAAAACAGCCATGGCTCCCAAACTGACCAAATGTTTTCTCTGCAAGGTCAGAGGAAAATGGAAAAGCCTCCCCATTGTCTTTTCCTTCACAAATCCTGTCTTAAGGGTATGTCTATATATAAATAGGGTGAGCCTGTGACCTGGCTCAGGAACTAAGTATTTGTCATTACAAAAGACTGCCCAGGCTCCCCAGGATATCCAATCAAGTGAGCATTAACAGGTTACCTGCCAGACAGGAGATAAACAATGCACTCAGATTTCTGCTGTAGACCGCCTCTTCTGTGAAGTAGGTATGATGTATTGGGGTGGGGTGGTATTGAGCTACACCCCTTCTGTGATGTAGGTATGATGTTTCTGGGGGTGGTCTTGAACTCCAGGGTAGGCAATTTAAAATGTCTATATAAGGGCAGGCACACCTTTGTTCTGGGTCCTCCTCCTTTCCTGCGTGAGAGGGGAGCACCCTGTTGCAACAGATCAATAAAGATCAGGCTTACGAGCTGCTTTGCTTCTCAATATTCTCTGGTTGGCCTCTGTTCTTTTCTCCGACCGATGGAGAACCTACAACGGACTCTATAAGGGCTCTTGTGTCCCCCATAAGGGCAGATTTTCATTTATTACAGCAGCCACCACTGCCTCCTGTGGCAGGGAGTTCCACAGTTTAACTCTGCGCTGCGTGAAGAAAGACTTCCCCAGATCATAAAAAGGAATCTTTTTCCTGCTGGGTTTTTGAGCAGCTGGAGAAGCAGGCATGCTTAGATACTTTAGTAAAATATTTATTCCTTTCCATTCCATGTTTCTCACTCAGCAAAGTGGGATCAAAATGTCTGCATGCATCCATCCTCTTTCTACCATTGTTCCCCTTTTAACCTCAGCCATACCCAACAGGTGCACAGGTGAAGCATCCATCACCTTCCATGCACCTGGCCTGCATTCAATGGAGTCCTTCCTCTGAAACTCAGGCCACAGTAAGCCTCTCCAAGGCAGCCTCTCCCCAACTACAACTCCCTTGTACTATAACTCCCATCCGCTCCAACCAGCATGACTGTACGCTGTCATGGAAGTTGTACAGTGGCCCCTTGGTTCTCAAACTTAATCTGTTCCAGAGGTCCGTTCCAAAACCAAGGTGTGCTTTCTCATAGAAAATAATGCAAAATGGATTACAGTGGTACCTCGGGTTACATACGCTTCAGGTTACATACACTTCAGGTTGCAGACTCCGCTAACCCAGAAATAGTACCTCGGGTTAAGAACTTTGCTTCAGGACAAGAACAGAAATCGAGTGGCGGCGGCACGGCAGCAGCAGGAGGCCCCATTAGCTAAAGTGGTGCTTCAGGTTAAGAACAGTTTCAAGTTAAGAATGGACCTCCGGAACGAATTAAGTACGTATCCAGAGGTACCACTGTAATCTGTTCCAGACATTTAAAGCAGCAATTTAACATGAATTTTGCTATCTAACACAGGCTTCCTCATATTCAGCCCCTCCCCAGATGTTTTTGGCCTACAACTCCCATGATCCCTAGCTAGCAGGACCAGTGGTCAGGGATGATGGGAATTGTAGTCTCAAGACATCTGGAGGGCTGAGTTTGAGGAAGCCTGATCTAACAAGACCACTGATCCATAAAATGAAAGCAATAAACAATGTACTGCAATCACACAATCAATCAATCGGTAGCTGAACTAGGTTCCTCACCGTCGCAAAAACAAAACAAAAAGAGCCACAAAAACAAAAATGCAAAATAAATAGCAAAAGCAGACGGACCTCAGCGTAACACTCAAAATGGAAGTATGGCACTCAAATTGGAAGTGTAACACTCAAATCGGAGAACGTTTGGCTTCCGAAAAAAGTTCGCAAACCAGAACACCTGCTTTCTGGTTTGCAGTGTTTGGGTTCCAAGTTGTTTGAGTACCAAGGTGTTTGAGAACCAAGGTACCACTGTAGTCTGGTCCCCCCAAAAGGAGGGCACCCGGTTGGGTAATGCCGGCCTGAGGTGCTGCTTTTGTGCAACTGGAAACAGAAAGTTAACCTGCAGGCAGAATTGAGCTCCCACTGAACCTCTGGACAGGCCTAGGTTTCATTGCAAGTTGGGGTTAAGCCTCAAAAGACATGCGCAGGTTAACGCGCATCATCGGCCCATGTACGCACCCTGCCTCTGCTCATCGTCATCGTTGGGGAAGAGAGAAGACAGGCTGTCCTTCCTCTGCTCCGAGTCGTCCTTCTCCGCCTGCAAAGAGAGTAAACGCAAGGCCCGCATATCCCGGCTTAGAAATAATAAATAATAAATAATAATAATAATAATAATAATAATAATAATAATAATAATTTATTATTTGTACCCCGCCCATCTGGCTGGGTTTCCCCAGCCACTCTGGGCGGCTTCCACAAAGACCAAAAATACACCAAAATGTCACACATTAATAACTTCCCTGAACAGGGCTGCCTTCAGATGTCTTCTGAATGTCAGATAGCTGTTTATCGCTTTGACATCTGATGGGAGGGTGTTCCACAGGGCGGGCGCCACTACCAAGAAGGCCCTCTGCCTGGTTCCCTGTAGCTTTGCTTCTCGCAGTGAGGGAACCGCCAGAAGGCCCTCGGAGCTGGACCTCAGTGTCCGGGCAGAACGATGGGGGTTGAGACGCTCCTTCAGGTATACTGGGCCGAGGCCGTTTAGGGCTTTAAAGGTCAGCACCAACACTTTGAATTGTGCTCGGAAACGTACTGGGAGCCAGTGTAGGTCTTTCAAGACTGGTGTTATATGTTCTCGGCGGCCGCTCCCAGTCCCCAGTCTAGCTGCCGCATTCTGGATTAGTTGTAGCTTCCGGGTCACCTTCCAAGGTAGCCCCACGTAGAGCGCATTGCAGTAGTCCAAGCAGGAGATAACTAGAGCATGCACCACTCTGGCGAGACAGTCCGCAGGCAGGGAGGGTCTCATCCTGTGTACCAGATGGAGCTGGTAAACAGCTGCCCTGGACACAGAATTGACCTGCGCCTCCATGGACACCCGTGAGTCCAAAATGACTCCCAGGCTGCGCACCTGGTCCTTCAGGGGCACAGTTGCCCCATTCAGGACCAGGTGGTCCTCCACACCAGCCCGCCCCCTGTCCCCCAAAAACAGTACTTCTGTCTTGTCAGGATTCAACCTCAATCCATTAGCCGCCATCCATCCTCCAGAAAGCACAAATTGCAAAGTCAAAGCTGGGGGGAGTTTTTGCTGTGTTCACCAAGAAATACAGGGAAGATTTACAGCACCGGGTACCATAACAGCATTTTACTAGACGGACAGATTGTGCAGAATCATTCATGTCATGCAAAGCACCGTTCTGCTGGGGGACGGTTATTAAGAAATGAAATGAGAGCGATGAAAGTATCCGGACGACAATGACCACTGGCTGCACAAATCCATCACATGAGATGTTCCCATTAGCGCTAAGTTCCAAGCTCACGTTGCATTCAAAAGAATCATGTTACTAGGCCTTATGGAGCAAGGCTTTGACTCATACGGCCGGAATATTTCCGACCTTGCAAAAATGCACCTGTGCTGCAAACTTGCAGCATGAGCCCACAGGATCTTCAGGAGAGAGAAACCCCAGACAGCCCCTTGCCCATAAATGAAGCACTAGGACTATAGAGAGAGGATAGCAAGGGAAGCTTTGGGGACTTGAATGCAGAAGGTCCCGGGTTCAGTCCCTGAAGGCATCTCCAGGGAGGTCTGGGAAAGACTCCTTCCCGAAGTTCTGCAGAGCCATTGTTGACCATCAGTGTGGGCAACATTGAGCAACAGGTGTGGGCAGGTGTGGAGGACTCCCTGGTCCTGAATGGGGTAACTGTGTCCCTGAAGGAGCAGGTGCGCAGCCTGGGAGTCATTTTGGACTCACAGCTGTCCATGGAGCTGCAGGTCCATTCTGTGTCCAGGGCAGCTGTCTCCCAGCTCCATCTGGTATGCAGGATGAGGCCCTCCCTGCCCACAGACTGTCTTGCCAGAGTGGTGCATACTCTGGTTATCTCCCGCTTGGACTACTGCAATGCGCTCTATGTGGGGCTACCTTTGAAGGTGACCTGGAAACTGCAACTAATCCAGAATGCAGCAGCTAAATTGGTGAATGGGAGCGGCCGCCGAGACCACATAACACCTACATTGGCTCCCAGTATGTTTCTGAGCAAAATTCAAAGTGTTGGTGCTGACCTTTAAAGCCCTAAAGGCCTCGGCCCAGTATACCTGAAGGAGCGTCTCCACCCCCATCGTCCAGCTCCGAGGGCCTTCTGGCAGTTCCCTCCCTGCGAGAAGTGAGGTTACAGGGAGCCAAGCAAAGGGCCTTCTTGGTGGTGGTGCCCGCCCTGGGGAACGTCCTCCCATCAGATGCCAAGGAAATAAACAACTATCTGACTATTAGAAGACATCTGAAGGCAGCCTTGTTTAGGGAAGTTTTTAATGTCTGATGTTTTATCTTTTTAAACTATTATTATCCATTAGTTCTGTTGGGAGCAGCCCAGCGTGGCTGGGGAAACCCAGACAGATGGGGAGGGTATAAATTTCATCATTATTATTATTATTATTTTACCACCACCACCACTACTACTACTACTACTACATGGGTCTCGCTGGGGTATACAGCAGCTGCATATTCAAAATACTGCATTTCTGAAAACCAAGGGAAATGCGGATTTGGGGAGCTTTGCAGGACAAGCATTTCGAACATCTCCTTTTGGGTGGGGTCCGAGGATCTGCTCCAATAATAATAATAATAATAATAATTATTATTATTATTATTATTTATTATTTATACCCCGCCCATCTGGCCAGGTTTCCCCAGCCACTCTGGGCGGCTTCCAACAGAATATTAAAATACAATAATCTATAAAACATTAAAAGCTTCCCTAAACAGGGCTGCCTTCAGATGTCTTCTAAAAGTTTTTTTCTCTCTTTGACATCTGGTGGGAGGCTGTTCCACAGGGCGGGCGCCACCACCGAGAAGGCCCTCTGCCTGGTTCCCTGTTCACCAAGGCCTGGTGGAATGAATAAGCAAGGGGGGCTCTGGTTAGTTTTCAAAGGTGCTGGGGCTGACAGCTGCTGAGAGGCCGCTTGCCTCCGTGGCTCGCCCTCTGATCCTGGGTAGGTTTCAGATTTGCTGGGAGTAAGGACAAGGCACTTTGCGCATGCTTAGAGAGCTCTGTCCAGCATTGCAGATTCAGTAGAAGGCAGCTTCGGGTGTCCCCGCGTCTCTCATTTTGGGGACTGAACGCCCACCACATCCCCTTGTCCGTACCTGGTCATCCCTCGGGTCATATTGCCTGAGCTGGTTGAGGAATTCCAGGTGCTTCTTTTCCTCCTCCAACTGCGCCACCGATTCCTCGCTGTGCTGAAGGCGCAGTTGGGTGAGCGCCAACTCATCCCGCAGCCAAAGGTTCTCCTGGCAGAGACGCTTCACCTGAGCCCGAAGTTTCTGCTTCTCCGCCTCCAGCGACCCGATGTGAGAGGACAGAGCTACCATCATCTGTGGGGCAGGGCGAGATGGGGGGAAGGAAACTGAGTTTGTAGGTTGACTCTTTGCAAACTCTAAACTTCTGCAGCCGCCACGACAACAACTCCCCCTGCCTGGTTTAAGAGCCTGGTGGCTGGATCAAGCCAAACAGCCCACTATCCTTTTCTCACAGTGGCCAAATGCTCCATAGAATTATATTATTATTATTATTATTATTATTATTATTATTATTATTATTATTATTATTATTTATATCCCGCCCTCTCCAGCCGAAGCCGGGCTCGGGGCGGCTAACAACAATCAAATAGTCCAACATTCTAAAAACATTTCATTATAAAAATAATTAAAATCAAATTGATGGCAACCATTAAGAAAAAATTCTGTGCAGATTGCCAGAGGAGGGAGTCAGGCTGCGCCCTGACCAAAGGCCTGGTGGAACAGCTCTGTCTTGCAAGCCCTGCGGAAAGATGTCAGGTCCCGCAGGGCCCTAGTCTCCTGTGACAGAGCGTTCCACCAGATTGGAGCCGCAGCCGAGAAAGCCCTGGCTCTGGTTGAGGCCAGCCTAACCTCCCTGTGGCCCGGGATCTCCAAGATGTTTTTGTTTGAAGACCGTAAGGTCCTCCATGGGACATACCAGGAGAGGCAGTCCCGTAGGTACGAGGGTCCTAGGCCATATAGGGCTTTAAAGGTTAAAACCAGCACCTTGAACCTGACCCTGTACTCCACCGGGAGCCAGTGCAGCTGGTATAGCACCGGGTGAATATGATCTCGCAGCAAGGACCCCGTAAGGAGTCTCGCCGCGGCATTCTGCACCCGCTGGAGTTTCTGGGTCAGTCTCAAGGGCAGCCCCACGTAGAGCGAGTTACAATAATCCAGTCTGGAGGTGACTGTCGCGTGGATCACAGTGGCTAGGTCAGATAGAACCGAGATAGACTGCCTCTGAACCTGGAGGTTCCATAAAAATATCAGAAGAGCCTGGCTGCTGGATCAGGCCAATGGCCCATCTAGTCCAGCATCCTGTTCTCTCGCCGGCCAACCAGATCCCCGTGGAAAACCCAACATCAGGATCCGAGTGCAAGAGCAGCTCTCCCTTCCTGCGGTTACAAGCAGCCGGTATTCAGAAGCAATTGCTGCCTCTGACAGTGGAAAGAGGAGGCAGCCTTTGTGGCTGGGATTTGCCTAATCCTCTTCTAAAGCCATCCAAGTTGGTGGCCAGCCTGAAGGAATGGGTTTCCTGGCGCCATTCCCGGGGGCTGACAAGGTCTGTGCGTCTGTGTGGTCAGGGGGTAAGATAAGACCCAGATGTGTCATCCCTGCTCCACTTTGGAACTGACAAGGCCATTCATTAGGCGTCAAGGACTGATAAAGGAGAGAGCTTTGTTTATACAGCTGTGTTCTTGTTATGCATTTGCTCAAGTGATCAAGTTAATGCATTTAGCTAATGCACCTTTGGAGAAGGAAAAATGAGGATTTTGGGGCCCGTTTCAGACTGCCTGCACAGTCAGATTTTAGATTTTGGAAACCCATTCCTTCAATCCCTGTCTGTCTCCAGTGGGAGGGAGTTCCGTAGGTTAACTACGAGCTGCGTGAAGAAGTCCTGGCTTTTATCAAAAGCATAAATTGTTTGTTATACAATGCACCAGGAGTTGCCAAAAGAGTTGAACACACTAATTACAGCAACCTTTTCTATTAGCTACAACATAATGCTCTTTTTGAGCCTAATTTCAGCAGCGGGGAAAGGCAGGGTAGTGGATGCCATGGGTACCAGGGAAGGCTTTTGCAGGAAAATCTCTGCCCAGGGGCAACATCTCCATAACCCCTGGGCCAAAGGGGAAAGGCTCCAGAAAACCAAACCACCCTGATTCAAAACTATGTGCAAAAGTTGAATTTAGTATATACCAAATAAACTTAAGTGTTGGCATTCAATGAATTATATTGCATTATGTTTCAGAAGCGGAACAACAGGTGTAACACCATCTTCAGTTTGATGGGAAGGTGGGCTTAAATAAAGCAAAATGTGTAAAAAAAAAGAAATCCTTGCTTTTATCAGCCCTGAACCTCAACTTCATCCGATGTTCACAAGCTCTCGCGTTACAACACAGAGAAAACTTTTCTCTAGCCGCATTCCTCATGCCACGCATACTGTATTTTTCGCTCTATAGGACGCACTTTTCCCCCTCCAAAAATTAAGGGGAAATGTTTGTGCGTCCTACGGAGCGAATGCAGGCTCCTTGGCTTCAGCGATAGCAACGCGAAGCCTCCGAAGCGCAGAGGGAGCGCTCCCTCTGCGCTCCGGAGGCTACGCGTTGCTTTCGCTGAAGCATGGAGAGCGAGAGGGGTCGGTGCGCACTGACCCCTCTCACTCTCCAGGCTTCAGGGATAGCCGCCTGAAGCCTTTGGAGCGCAGTGGGAACTCACGCTGCGCTCAAGGCTTCGGGTTCCTTTTGCTGAAGCCGGGAGAGCAAGACTCTCCTGGCTTCAGCAGAGAGGGAGAGCTGCGCAGCGCCCCTTCAGCCAAGCTCCTGCTTCAGGAAGCTCCCTTCTCCTGCTGCTTCGCTGAAGGGGCGCTGAGCAGAGAGGGAGAGATTTTTTCCCCTGTTCTCCCCCTCCTATGGTCCGGTGCGTCCTATAGAGTGAAAAATACGGTAATTTTACAATTGTCTATCCTATGGCCCCTTCCTCGCTTTTTCTCCAAACTGAAAACCCTTAAACGCTGCAGCCTTGGCAATCGCTCCATCCCCTCAATCATTTTGGTCGCTCTTTCCCGAAGCTTTCCCAACCCTACCATATCCTTTTACAGGTGAGGTGGCCACGATCCCCAGCAACACCAGCCCAGCCTGCCTCTCTGACGCCTCTTTCCCCACTTTCTGATGTGGGGGGAGGGCCTCGCCCCCACAGATTCCCAAAACACAAAACCCCTCTCGTGTCAGATTCTCCCCACAACTCCCAGCTGAACCCAAATTTCGGTTCCTTCCCAGAAATTGTGAGCATCCGCCACCCTCCGAAGCTGGAACTCTGGCGGACATTCCGTGACATCAGAGCAACCCAGCCAGTGGCTTCGCTGCAGCCCGCCACAGGATACCTGGGCCTCTGCAATTCCCAGCTCAATTCCTTCCAGACTCTTATAGATGAGGTCGTGCTTTTCCTCCAGCAGCTCCAGCGCCTGCATGTCCACAGCCTCCGCATCTGCCTCCACAGCCTCCTCTCTCTCATCCAGCAGCTGCCTGTCCCTCAGCAAAGCCTCCTGCAGCCGGTGATGGATGCTCTTGTTCTCGCTGCGCAGAGCCTCCAGCCCTTTCATCACCTGCCGCGTGTGGACGATGATGTCGTCGGCCGTCATCCTCTCTGATTGGTTGTCGCCAATCTCCACCAGGACCGACATGGTGGGGTCAAGTCAGCCGGGAAGGAGAGGGGAAGAGGAGCCCAAAGGTGGTGTCTCCGCCCTTTGGGCGATGCTCAGCTTCTGGAATAAGAAAAATAGGTGCTGTGGTCAAGGCCCGAGTTGCGGCTTTCGAGAATGTAGCTTCTCCTCCGATCCCAGCAGTGAGGGCTGATTGGCACTTTGCACAGACTCAGAAACCCAGCCAGATGGGCAGGGAATAAGTCATAATAATCATAATACAGTGGTACCTCGGGTTACATACGCTTCAGGTTACATACGCTTCAGGTTACAGACTCCGCTAACCCAGAAATAGTGCTTCAGGTTAAGAACTTTGCTTCAGGATGAGAACAGAAATCGTGCTGCGGCAGCGGGAGGCCCCATTAGCTAAAGTGGTCTTCAGGTTAAGAACAGTTTCAGCTTAAGAACGGACCTCCGGAACAAATTAAGTACTTAACCCAAGGTACCACTGTATATACCGGAGGTATCAGGGTGGTTCACAGAATAAAATCAAAATATAAAACCACAAAATGCAGAATCAAAATAAAAGCAACAGTACAGTGCTACCTCGGGTTACCTGTTGCTGTGCTGCTGCTGCACGATTTCTGTTCTCAACCTGAAGCAAAGTTCTTAACCCGAGGTACTATTTCTGGGTTAGCAGAGTCTGTAATCTGAAGTGTCTGTAACTTGAAGCGTTCTTACCTCAGGTTAAGAACTTTGCTTCAAGATGAGAACAGAAATCGTGCTCCAGCGGCGCGGCGGCGGCAGGAGACCCCATTAGGTAAAGTGGTGCTTCAGATTAAGAACAGTTTCAGGTTAAGAACGGACCTCCGGAACGAATTAAGTACTTAACCCGAGGTACCACTGTAATCATAATAAATTTTATTTATACCTGCCCTCCCCAACCAAGACTGGGCTCAGGGCTGCTAACACCAGGTATAAAAACAATCGATTAAAATACAACTTAAAAAGAAGATTAAAATACAACGTTAAAATGCAGCCTCATTTCAGTAGAAACTCAAATCAAAAACCTTTTGGGGGATGAAAACGTCAAGTCTTCACCAAGGCCAACTATCCGGACTGGTCCTACGTGGGCCAGAAAAAAGCCAGGGAAGTCCCCAAACAGGAGTTCCATCACAGAAGGAGAAAGGAAAGAGGGGATCAAGTTGATTCCAAGCCAAAGGCCAGTAATAAAATATTATCATTATTTCAGGGCCAGTTCCAAGCCCAGCTCTCTTTTTGCTCTGGATCTGCTAAGCCAGAATCCATCGCTTACTGTATTTTATTTTTATTTGACAGGATTTATATATTACATAAATCATCCCTTAAACAGTTTGCACATTGGAATATAAAATGTTCATCCTTATTATAAGATCAAATGCTAAAAAGCAAATTAAGCTAAAAATTATCAATATATGTTTTCGGTTAAAAAATATACGCTACCTAATAAAACTCTAACATTCTAAAGGAATAACTGGGAGCGGGGAATCAGATTTTTGCCATGCTTTTTATGAAAAGAACCCAAATTCAGAAATGTTATGGGGAGGAAAATTAACACCTGCAATATTTTGTGGCACTGGGTGCAAAGTTTGCTCTAAGTTTGGGATTTAGCAATACAAAGTAAAAACCCCACCCGAAAAAAGGTTGGTGATCACACCAGCCAGACAGGAGATAAACTGCAGGAGACAAGCTGAGCTTAGTCCAAGATTTGGCGGACCCTCACGGGAGACGGTTTGGCCGGCTCCCTTCTCACCACTTGTGAAGGTTTCGCCCCGCAGCTTCCCTTCGTCACCTCGGCTCTCGCCAGAACAGGTCCCGCCAGCGGACGCGCCCGCGAGAACAAGCCGGGACGTGTTTGCTGGCAGAGAGTTCTCTGCCTCCGTGCAAAAAACACGAAGCGAGTGCGTAAGAAGGCGAGAAAACACGCCGGATCATCGACTCAGGGCAGCCTTTCCCAGCTAGAGATATTCCAGATGTTTTGGACTACAACAGAACATAAGAGGAGGTTGCAGGATCAGGCCAAAGAGGGAAGCATCTGGTCCAGCATCCTCTTCTCAAATTAGCCGACCAGATGCCCATTATGGGAAACCTGCAAGCAGGATTCGAACACAGAGCCCTCTCCTTCTGGTTTTCAGACGTTTTGCTGCCTCCAACTGGGGAGAGCAGAGCTAATAGCCATCGATAGTAGCCCTCTCCTCCTCTAGGTAAAGGTAAAGGTACCCCTGCCCGTATGGGCCAGTCTTGACAGACTCTAGGGTTGTGCGCTCATCTCACTCTAGAGGCCGGGAGCCGACGCCGTCCAAAGACACTTCCGGGTCACGTGGCCAGCGTGACGAAGCTGCTCTGGCGAGCCAGCACCAGCGCAGCACACGGAACGCCGTTTACCTTCCCGCTAGAAGCGGTCCCTATTTATCTACTTGCACCCGGGGGTGCTTTCGAACTGCTAGGTGGGCAGGAGCTGGGACCGAACGACGGGAGCTCACCCCGCCGCAGGGATTTGAACCGCCAACCATGTGATCGGCAAATCCTAGGCGCTGAGGTTTTACCCACAGCGCCACCCGCGTCCCTCTCCTCCTCTATTAATTGTCAAATCCTTTTTTAAAGCCTTGCTAGTTGGCGGCCATCTGTGCCTCCTCCGGTGGGAAGGAGTTCCATAGGCTAACTAGGCAGTACATGAAGAAGGCTGGCTGCCCACGAGTCGTGAGGGAGGAGGATAACTTTTCTCTAGGCAATTTCTCTATGCCGTGCCTTATCTTATAAGCTTCCATCATGTTGCTTCCTTACTCGCCTTTTCTCTAAACTAAACAGTCCAAAATGTTGCAACCGTTCTTCACAGAGGAGTGGCCCCTATTTTGGTTGCCCTTTTCTAACCATATAATGCCCTTTTTGAAACAAGGCAACCAGCAAACCTGGTTGGGGAAGGCTGAGTTAATGTGTGCAACATTAAGAACATGATTTACGCGGCCCAGTAACAAAATAATCGTCATAATAGTCCCCCACCCCAGTTTTAACAGGCCATAGATTATTTAATGGCTCAAGACCCCTGGGTAAAGAGGACTGCTTTCGCCTGGCGCCTGAAGAAATGTAATGAAGGCTCCAGGCGAGGCTCTCTGGGGAAAGCCTTCCACAGACAGGGAGCCACCACTGATAAGGCCCTGCTTTTGTGTTGCCGCCCTCCGAACCTCTCACGAAGGACCTCAGATGATGATTGCAAGGCCCTAGTCAAATTGTATGAGGCGAGGCGGTCCTTAAGGTATTGAGGTCCTGAGCTGTGAAAGGCTTCATCGGTCAGCACCGGCACTTTAAATTGGGCCCGGACACTAACTGGAAGGCTTGGGAGAGCTCCAGTCCGCAGACACACCTCTCCCTTCCATCGGATCTAGGCTCCAAGACTCTGCCCCAACTGCTACACCAGCTTTTCCCATCCTTGGGTCCCCAGAGGTTGCTAGACTACAACTCCCATCATTCCCATCCAGCATGGTAATCGTCAAGGGTGATGGGAGTTGTAGTCCAACAGCTCCTGGGGGACGTCGATTCAACCCCAACAGTTTTCTAGGTGTTGTTCTACCTGGAAAGGAGAAGCAGAGGCCTTTTGGGTAGGACCAAAGGCCTCTTCAGGCCAGCATCCTGTTTCTGGAGAGCAACCAAGCCCACCTTCCAGCCAGACCCTCTCCGGTTTAGAACACACACTCGCCTGGGGCGACTCGGAAGCTTTTCCAGGCAACCCAACAGGGGACCTTTCCTGAGGCAGGACAAAAAGTGACTCTCCTATCCCTCAGTTCTGAATAAGACAAATGACGAATGCCAGCCCATCCGGGCCCGTTAATTTCATGAAGTTTTGCAGAGCGGGTGGCGCTGTGGGTTAAACCACTGAGCCTCTTGGGCTTGCCGATCAGAAGGTCGGCGGTTCGAATCCCTGCGATGGGGTGGGCTCCCATTGCTCGGTCCCTGCTCCTGCCCACCTAGCAGTTCGAAAGCACGTCAAAGTGCAAGTAGATAAATAGGTACCGCTCTGGCAGGAAGGTAAAGGGCGTTTCCGTGCGCTGCTCTGGTTCGCCAGAAGCGGCTTAGTCATGCTGGCCACATGACCCGGAAGCTGTACGCCGGCTCCCTCAGCCAGTAAAGCAAGATGAGCGCCGCAACCCCAGAGTCGGCCACAACTGGACCTAATGGTCAGGGTTTATTTTTATATACTATATATGTAATTTTATTAGTTTTTTAACATATCATTTTCAACAGTACAGTGGTACCTCAGGTTAAGTACTTAATTCGTTCCAGAGGTCCGTTCTTAACCTGAAACTGTTCTTAACCTGAAGCACCACTTTAGCTAATGGGGCCTCCTGCTGCCGCTGCGCCGCCAGAGCACAATTTCTGTTCTCATTCTGAAGCAAAGTTCTTAACCTGAGGTACTATTTCTGGGTTAGCGAAGTCTGTAACCTGAAGTGTATGTAACCAGAGGTACCACTGTAGATAAATAGGTACCGCTCCGGCGGGAAGGTAAACGGTGTTTCCCTGCGCTGCTCTGGTTCGCCAGAAGCGGCTTAGACATGCTGGCCACATGACCCGGAAGCTGTACGCCGGCTCCCTCGGCCAGTAAAGCGAGATGAGCGCCGCAACCCCAGAGTCGGCCGCGACTGGACCTAATGGTCAGGGGTCCCTTTACACACATTGCACCCAGGGAGCCAGGGGTCCCTCAGCTCCAAGCCCCGAGAAGGATGCATGCAGGCCGGCTTGCAATGCGCAGAGAGAAGGCCAGGATCTGGCGCACGGATTGTGTGCAGCGCAGCCTCGCCTGTGCATGGTCCAAGACTCTGCGTGAGCCACTCCTACCTGCTTTCGTCAACTCACTTTGAAATATCACACACACACACACACCCAGCATCCTCCTGGATTGCTTGTGCAATGGGATGGGCTCAGTTTGCAAGCAATATGTCTGCCCCGGCCAGGGAGCGGGGAGGGCATGGAAATGCAGGAGTGATGACCTCAAGCCTTACAACAGCCTTCCCCAACCCGGTGCCCCCACTCCGACATTTCAGACTACAACTCCCACCAGCTCCAGCCAGCACCTGACGGGAACTGTAGTCCGAAGCATCTGAGGACCTCCTGGAAGTTACTGACTGTCAGCCAGAGGTTCGAGACCCACCTCGGTACACTTTCAAAAACAACATTTTATTTTGATTATTTATTCCAATTTATTTACACACACCCCTTTACAACAAGGTCCCTGGGCTGGGTTACAACAACCACAACCCTAACATTAAAAAAACACACACACAAAACCACAAACAGTTTAAAACAAGCTAAAATGGCAGAACTAAAGGTGGGGAATTAGCTGCGAGGAACTAATTCCCTGGGAATTAGCTCCCAGGAACGAAAGGGCGCTGACTTCTGACGAGAGGCGCTCAAGTCTTGCCAGATCAGGAGGCGCTTCCCAGCCTACTTTTCATGAAATCTCCTCGCAGCGCCTCGGGTACTTCAGCGTAAACAACAAGAAAAAAATGATATTTTTTTCCAAAACCCACAAACCGTCAACAGTGGGAGGAGCAGCAAGCTTCAGAACAAAAGTCCGGCGGGGAGAAAGAGGGTCTTTTATTTTCTCCTTACCTTGCTCAGAAGGAGGGAGAAGGACGCGCTTTGGGGCGGGTAGGATCCAGCCCCCTTTTATTCTGCCCCTCCTGGAAGAAAAGCGCCCGCAGCTGGCGCGCAAGGCGGGTGGGGCAGCTGGAAAACGACGCTGCTAGATCCCTGGATGTGTCTCCAATGCGAGCTGGGGTTTTTTTGGGGGGGGGGAGCTTAGATCTGCGCCCCACTCGAGAAAAGAGCCCCCCGGGTCATGCTCTGGTGGGGAGAAGGGGGCATCCGAGCCGGAGATTGCAAGAAAGGAGAGTTGCAGGATGGCGAGGCGCCGCTTGCAAGAAGAGACGAGGATGGCGAGGGAGGCGCGTCGCCAGCTGCGCGCCCCGATCCGCGCACCTGCCCGCCGGAGCAGCTTCGGCCTCGCCCCTCCCGGCCGCCCTGCCTCTCCGGCGGCTCCTCCCCGCCCCGCTGGGCCGGCTCACCTGCCTGCTCCGCCTCGCGCAGCGCCGGCCCCCGGGGCTCCCCCATCCGGCCCCCGCGCGCCTCTGCTGCTGCTTCTTTTGCGCGCCCGGGGCGAGGCAGGCAGGCAGGGCATCGCTGGCGGACGGGGCCAGCCGGTCCTGGGCAGCAGCTGGCGTCCAGCTCGCGGTGGGTGGGTGGGGTGGCTGGGTGGGTCGGAGATGGCGAGGTCCCGGGGCCGATGGGAGTTGTAGTGCAGCACATCTGGCGGCCGATGGGAGTCGTAGTGAGATGCGCCACCGGCGGCGGCGGGTCCCGGGAGGACGTTCTGCATGCGGAGCAGGTGTCCGAGGAAGGAGCAGAGGGCAAGATGAGTTGCAGGCAGAACTAAGCCCGTGCAAACGACTCTTTTTGTTATAATAATAATAATAATAATAATAATAATGATAATAATTTATTTGTACCCCGCCCATCTGGCTGGGTTTCCCCAGCCACTCTGGGCGGCTTCCAACAAAGACCAAAAATACACAAAATACATGCGCATCTTCCCATTGCTCATCAGACCAGGGCAATGGGCTCCCAGTGCAATAATTAAGGAAAAATATCTTCCCAGCCTTGACTTAAGGAGGCTTCTTTCCTGGGGCTGGATTCACTATGCTGGGGTGGCAATCAGATTTCCAGGGTCTTGATTTGTTATTTATTTATTGCTTTATTCATTGCCTGTATATTCCACTTTAATAATAATAATAATAATAATAATAATAATAATAATAATATAGGGACGCGGGTGGCGCTGTGGGTAAAAGCCTCAGTGCCTAGGACTTGCCAATCGAAAGGTCGGCGGTTCGAATCCCCGCAGCGGGGTGCGCTCCCGTTGCTCGGTCCCAGCGCCTGCCAACCTAGCAGTTCGAAAGCACCCCCGGGTGCAAGTAGATAAATAGGGACCGCTTACCAGCGGGAAGGTAAACGGCGTTTCCGTGTGCGGCTCTGGCTCGCCAGAGCAGTGATGTCACGCTGGCCACGTGACCCGGAAGTGTCTCCGGACAGCGCTGGCTCCCGGCCTATAGAGTGAGATGAGCGCACAACCCTAGAGTCTGGCAAGACTGGCCCGTACGGGCAGGGGTACCTTTACCTTTACCTTTAATAATAATAATATATTTATACCCCACCCATCTGGCTGAGTTTCCCCAGCCACTCTGGGCTGCTCCCAATCGAGTGTTAAAAACAATACAGCAATACAGCAAATATTAAAAACTTCCCTGAACAGGGCTGCCTTCAGATGTCTTTTAAAGATAGGATAGCTGCTTCTTTCCTTCCCATCTGAAGGGAGGGCGTTTCATGTGCATGCACACTTCTTCAAATGCTTTCTTCAGATACCTTCTTCAGATATTTTGTGCATGCACACCAAAGCTCATACCGATAACAAACTGAGTTGGTCTCTAAGGTGCTACTGGAAGGAATTTTCTTTTGTTTTGTTTCGACTACGGCAGACCAACACGGCTACCGACCTGAAACTAGAACGAGAAGAAAACTTATTTTCCCTCGGGGTGAGGTCCACCTACCAACCTGCAGCCTGGCCTCCTGCCTTCTACAGATAGTTCTGGATCTCTCCGAGGATCCCTTCCCACTGCTGCCTTCCCGGATCCCCAAGGCCTCTCTCTGCCTGTGGGCAATCTTCAGGCACCGACAGAGCTCTGTGAAGAGTGAAAGATAGACTTATCCCAAAGCTACTTCAACCCGAAGTACCTAGCTTTATCTCCTCATTCCAACGCCATTTTAACCCGGCTCCGACCCACGAGACCAGGGCCCTGCAGGACTTGATCTCCTTCCTCCGGGCCTGTAAGACAGAGCTATTCCGCCTGACCTTCAAGTTGAATTAGCCTGCTCCTCTACAGTCATACCTCAGGTTACAGGCGCTTAGGGTTGCATGTTTTCCAGTTGCGCACCGCGCTGAGCCCGGAAGTACCGGAACAGGTTACTTCCGGGTTTCGGCGCTCGCGCATGCGCAGAAACACTAAATCGCACTTTGCACATGCGCAGACGCGGTGCTGCGGGTTGCGAACGTTGCAACCCGAGTGCCCACTGTACACTTAAATCCGGCACTGCCCCCCCTTCTGCCCCACTGACTGAGCAAGGCATTGTGGGAATCCCTGTGGGCGAAGAAGAATCAAAGCCCGTTTCTGTGACTGGTGTTGAGTTTGCCCCCTCTGCCTTCCGGGCCCCTTCTGCTCAATCTCTCCCCTCCGCAACCGCAGTCCCTGCTGGCACCGCAGACGTCATTGGGGAGGAACAAAGGCTGCCCCGGTGCCAGGCTGGGGAGCCACTCCCTGCCTCCGGAGGCCAGAAGCGAAGGCGGGCGGCTGACATCACAGCGCTGGCAGGGCAAGAGAGGGGCAGGCTCAGCGGGAGATCTGAAGAGGCTCTGCTGGGTGGAGTCCCTGGCAGAAGGGGCAGCTGGCGAGGGGCCTGAGGGCACCTCAGGGGCTGCATTTCTCCCTTCTGCTTTGCAGTCTGGACTTTCAGATGCATCTCCTCCACTCAGAGCAGAATTAAACTGTGGAACTCCCTCCTGCAGGAGGGGCTCCCAACCTAGATGCCTTTAAGAGAGGATTAATGGGGAAGAAGCTACTAGCTCTGCTCTGCCAACGTGTTCAGAAAAATAATAGGAGGGGGGGAGTTCTCCTTTGCTTGCTACGGAAATGACAGGGGCCCCCCCCACATCTTTAAAGTTGTTACAATGTTACAGATATTATGCCTGAATGTATCCTTTTGGCTTGACAGCTCAGGGAAGACACAGTGAGGGGGAAAAGTACCGGTATTTGATCTCCTGCTAAATTTGCCTGTTTGCCCCCTGACGAAGAAATAAGCAGTCCATAATTGTTCGCCAGAAGCGGCTTTGTCATGCTGGCCACATGACCCAGAAGCTGTACGCCGGCTCCCTCGGCCAGTAAAGGGATCAAATACTTATTTCACTCATTATGCACATCAATCTCTGAATTTTGTCTTCTGGGTTTCTGGGGGTAAATAAACCTACCATTACAATTATGGACTGGTCATTTCTTCATCAGAGGGCAAACAGGCAAATTTAGCACGGGATCAAATACTTTCCCCCCTCACTGTACCTAGCTTTATATATTTGTAGAAAATCCATACGTTAACTGTCTCTCCTCATTCCAGCGCCATTTTAACCCTTAAAGAAAGCTGAATTTGGGCTCCACCTCCCTCCATGGACCAAGAAGCAGGCAGCAGGAACAGGGCATCCTGCCATAACTCCCCAAGCGTGAGAGCACATACAGGGCCCTCCACTGAGGCAGTGACCAAGGGGGCAACACCAGACATCCGCAGAGGCAGTTGAGCAAGTCAGGTGTTCTGAAAGCCCATCTCCAGACCAGTCCTGAGGGCAAGGAGATGTCAAGAGTTTTATTGTTCTTTCGGTGATGGGTACTTAAGAGGTCCATGTTGTTAAAGCTCTGGTTTTCCCAGTCGTGATGTATGGAAGTGAGAGCTGGACCATAAAGAAGGCTGATCAATGAAGAATGGATGCTTTTGAATTCTGGTGCTGGAGGAAACTCTTGAGAGTCCCATGGACTGCAAGAAGAACAAACCTCTCCATTCTGAAGGAAATCAGCCCTGAGTGCTCACTGGAAGGACAGATCCTGAAGCTGAGGCTCCAAGACTTTGGCCACCTCAGGAGAAAAGAAGACTCCCTGGAAAAGACCCTGATGCTGGGAAAGATGGAGGGCCCAAGGAGAAGGGGACGAGATGGTGGGACAGTGTTCTCGAAGCTACCAGCATGAGTAGGACATGACTAAACAACAACACTTAAGAGGTGTTGGGAAAGGTGTCCGATCAAGTGACCTAATGTTGAACTTGTGTAACCCTTGTGTACCCCTCCCCATTTGTGATATGCTAGTGATGTAGTGATGATGTATCAGTGATGCTGCTCCAAGTGTATTTTGGGGGAAAGAGGGAAGTTTTGAAAGAGGATGTCACCCTGTGTTTGGGGTTCTTACTCCATGTGGGAACCTGTCACACAACAATACAGATCATGGTCTACTGACTGCTGTTTTACTTCAAATTACTTGGCTGGAACTTCCTTCTTTTGCTGATTGCATGGACCTGCGGGGGACTTGCACCCCAATGAGCTGTGCTGTTGAGCAGCCTCTCACCCTGAAATTTTTTCCATAACATGCTCAAATCCTGCTTGCTTGGGGGTTTCCCGCAGGCATCTGACAGGGTCAAGGCAGGACACGAGGAAGGAAACCAGGCAAGGACAAGTACAGGATCTCAGGCAAGATCTGGCATACAGCAATGTTGCTCCCACAGCCTCGGGCGGGGTCTGACAGCCTTTTATCTTTGTTGGGGTAACGGCCGGTCCTGATCCCCTGGCAACTCACCTCCCTGTTTCGCCCGAAGGCAAGCACTCCTCCTGCGAGTACTCAGGTCTCTCCTTCTCTCAGACCTCAGTCTCTGCAGCTCAAGAGATGTTGGTGGGTTACTAGACCCAGGGGCCGCCTCAGCCTCCCCTGACCCAACCGGTAGTGGAGCAGCTGTAAGTGATGGCCCAGCTGGAGGCAACGAGGGAATCCCCACATCTGGAGCCAGGGCAGGCTCAGGCCCCTGACTCGGCCCAGCTGGTGCTTGTTGCAGGGGAACCTGTGCAGACTGGGACTCTTCAGGATCAGGCCCCAGACTTGGTTCAGGTGATGCCTGAGGCAAAGGATCCGGTGCAGACTGAGACTCCTCTGGTTCTGAACCCAAGTCCCAGGCCATCACACCGACTCTCCTCATGTTCTGATGTAGGCCATCTTCTGAGGACCACAGACAGATGTGGGTGATGAATGTGATTATTATTTTTTAACCTGTGCAATAAACCAGGTTCTTCACACTCACACAACCCCTCCTGCCCTAGATCCGCACAAAGAAGCAGCGTGAGGGGAGCTGCAGGATGCTCTGCAGGCAAGCAAAAGCCCTCAGGTAAAGGTAAAGGGACCCCTGACCATTAGGTCCAGTCGTGGCTGACTCTGGGGTTGCGGCACTCATCTCGCTTTACTGGCTGAGGGAGCCGGCGTACAGCTTCCGGGTCATGTGGCCAGCATGACTAAGCCGCTTCTGGCGAACCAGAGCAGGGCATGGAAACGCCATTTACCTTCCTGCCAGAGCGGTACCTATTTATCTACTTGCATGGATGTGCTTTTAAACTGCTAGGTTGGCAGGAGCAGGGACCGAGCAACGGGAGCTCACCGCGTCGCGGGGATTCGAACCGCCGACCTTCTGATCGGCAAGCCCTAGGCTCTGTGGTTTAACCCACAGCGCCACCCGCGCACCTCAAGGGCACTGCAAATCCAGGCCGGCGAGGGAAGGGTGCAGTATGGCCTGGAGAGAGTCCTGTGGGCCAGATTGTGGGGTGCAAAGGGCCACATTTGCCCCCCAAGACCTGAACACACACCCCCGATCCCTGATGCAGACTCTGCTGCAGGACAAAAAATTTTTTTTCCTTCCAGTAGCACCTTAAAGACCAACTAAGTTAGTTCTTGTTATGAGCTTTCGTGTGCATGCACACTTCTTCCTGTCTGCTGCAGGAAAGAGATTACCTGCTGCTGTGCAGGAGGCGAAGGGGGGCTTGGCAGCCTTTTTGCCTGGCCTGCAGACATCTCCGCTGAATATTGCATGGAAAGTGCTTCCATCTCCCTGCTCAGCCCATAAAGAGCTGTGCTGGCAAGAGGCCAGACAAGCTCCCAGCCTTGCTCTCCAGTGGAAGGTGGAGTGGATGGGGAGCGCAGAGGGGAAATAAATATGATGGACGCCCAGTGCAGATGCTGAGCGGGCAGAAGCTGACTCGGATCGATGAGGGAGGCGGGAGGCGCAGGCAGTAAAAGGCTGGCTGAGTGCATGGGGGTGGGGGAGGCCAAGCCAGGCACCCCCTTGGCAGAAACCAGAGCCTGCGCTGCACTTTCTGCCTTGTTCCCGGCCGACGGAAACCGGAAAGCCGATCTGTTTTATTGGACCAGAACTGTTATGTTCTACAAACAGTGTTGGTGCAATAAGAAAGAATCCTTTCTTGAGTTTCTGCCCCTTGATTCGGCTCCACGTTGGTGCCTCAATTCGCTCCAAATGGCCTGCCTGTTTTTCCTGAACTGTATTTATTGACTTCCGTCCCTATGACCCAAATAACAAAACAGAACTTCATGAGACCAACACATAAAAAAGCAAACCGATCCAAACCAAGCCTGGAGTGGGATGCTGGATTTGCCGGAACAAATGATGAAACAGCTTATCCGGATATTTGCGATGAGATAACAGGCAAGTAAGGGACGCGGGTGGCGCTGTGGGTTAAACCACAGAGCCTAGGATTTGCTGATCAGAAGGTCGGCGGTTCAAATCCCCACGACGGGGTGAGCTCCCGTTGCTCGGTCCCTGCTCCTGCCAACCTAGCAGTTCGAAAGCATGTCAAAGTGCAAGTAGATAAATAGGTACCGCTCCGGCGGGAAGGTAAACGGTGTTTCCGTGCGCTGCTCTGGCTCGCCAGAAGCAGCTTAGTCATGCTGGCCACATGACCCGGAAGCTGTACGCCGGCTCCCTCGGCCAGTAAAGCGAGATGAGCGCCGCAACCCCAGAGTCGGCCACGACTGGACCTAATGGTCAGGGGTCCCTTTACCTTTACCTTTAACAGGCAGGTACAAGTGGAGAGAGATTTTGTAAAAATCGAGAGAGCAAGAGCCCACCTGACTCCCAAGATATATGTAAGCCTAGGGCTGAACCCCTCAGAGGCACAAGGTGTATGCAGAATAAAAGGCTCCATGTTACATCAGAAAATATTCAGCCAATTATATGTAACTTATCCCAAATTTCTTGAGAAACTTGTGGAAGAGACAAATATAATCTCTTTATGCATTCAATAACATCCCACCAAACTCGGATGAAAGAGGTTAACTTTGTTTATACAGCAAGAGTAATAAAAAGAATTTGTTATTTAGGGGATTTGAATTTAATTCTAAATTATATACCAGAAAGGTGGGAGATGACAAGGGGTCAAAAAAAATGGATGTACTATGCCATATTAGAAGCAAAAAAACTTGTTTCGATGAATTGAATGAGCCACAAAAAGATTCCATTTAGCACATGGATTCAGCACAGACTAGTTACATACGAACGAATTGCATATTGACGCAAATTAAGAACGGATGAATATGAAGAAATCTAGAAGGAATACTTAAGTGATAAGGCGGACAACGTTAGGAAGTAGGGGGAGGAGAGGTGGGGAAATATTGTTTAAAAGGTGTAGTTATAGGTATGTTGTTGTTGTTGTTTAATCGTTTAGTCGTGTCCGCCTCTTCGTGACCCCCTGGACCAGATCACGCCTGGCACTCCTGTCTTCTACTGCCTCCCGCAGTTGGTCAAACTCATGCTGGTAGCTTCGAGAACACTGTCCCACCATCTTGTCCTCTGTCGTCCCCTTCTCCTTGTGCCATCCATCTTTCCCAACATCAGGGTCTTTTCCAGGGAGTCTTCTCTTCTCCTGAAGTGGCCAAAGTATTGGAGCCTCAGCTTCAGGATCCGTCCTTCCAGTGAGCACTCAGGGCTGATTTCCTTCAAAATGGAGAGGTTTGATCTTCTTGCAGTCCATAGGACTCTCAAGAGTCTCCTCCAGCACCAGAATTCAAAAGCATCCATTCTTTGGCGATCAGCCTTCTTTATGGTCCAGCTCTCACTTCCATACATCACTACTGGGAAAACAATGGCTTGAACTATACAGACCTTTGTTGGCAAGGTGATGTCTCTGCTTTTTAAGATGCTGTCCAGGTTTGTCATTGCAGTTATAGGTATATCAGCACTCAAATCTGAATTGTTAAATTGTGTTATTAGTGTTATTGTGGTTTTTGTTGTATGTGTCTTTTGTGGTTGCTGTTTGTATTGAAAAATGATTAATTTTTTTTAAAAAAAACCCACTTTGTTTTTACTTTAAAAAAGGTGACGCAGTTAAGTTTTTCATGAAATGCAGTCAATGAGAGGTTCATTTAAATATCAATGAGCAACAAAGCAGAAAAAATGTGATGCGTCTTAAGGTGCCCAGGAACCCCTGCTTAATCGATGAGCAGGTGGGTGATTTTCTGCTCTTATCTTTGCCTGGAAAGCCCACTTCACCCTGCAGTCAGGATTCCCTTCTTTTGCAGCCCGAAAGAGTGGCGTTTGCAACCGGCCACGAGATGACAGCATCTCACTATTTTTACTCGCCTGCCAAGACTCCTCCAGCCCGTTCCTCAAAGGCCCTGAGAAACCCCCAGCAGCAATGCCAACTGGGCGGTGAATGTTTGCAAGCGGTTGCTGGAGGAACCAGCCTGGGCCCCTTGATCCCATATGCAAGTCCTTGCAGTTCCCCGACAAAGTTCTGGACCTGTTTCCGCAGGACAGAATCGTCTGCTGTTTTCCCAGTAGCTTCATGAACTGTCAGGGCTGGTTTGAAGACAGCTGCCTTCAGTAGAGCAACTCTTCTCATGCTTCTTATTCTTCTGCAATCCCTTGTAGCTGAGTAAGATTGTCTTCCATATACACGGTTTTAACAATGAGTCCGTAAGTGACTGTAGAGGCCAGTTCTGGATCCACATGTCCTTCCACAGTGGGGACATGGGTTTCTGGGCGGGAGTTGATCCTGGTGAGGGTTTGCCAAGCGTAGCTTCCTCTTGGCATGTTTCTCCCTTGCGTCCTGAGTTCGAGTGTCTTCAAAGCCCAGGACACCTTTGGTCAAGGCTGTTCTCCAACTGGAGCGCTCGCAGGCCAGTGTTTCCCAGTTGTCAGTGTTTATACTACATTTTTTCAGATTTGCCTTGAGAGAGTCTTTAAACCTCTTTTGTTGACCACCAGCATTTTAAGTTCAGAGTACAGTGGTACCTCGGGTTACATACGCTTCAGGTTACATAAACTTCAGGTTACAGACTCTGCTAACCCGGAAATAGTGCTTCAGGTTAAGAACTTTGCTTCAGGATGAGAACAGAAATCGTGCTCCGGTGGTGCGGCGGCGGCAGGAGGCCCCATTAGCTAAAGTGGTGCTTCAGGTTAAGAACAGTTTCAGGTTAAGAACAGACCTCCGAAATGAATTAAGTACTTAACCCGAGGTACCACTGTAGAGTTGTTGCTTTGGAAGACGATCATCAGGCATCCGCACAACATGACCAGTCCAAAGACGTTGATGTTGAAGAATCATTGCTTCAACACTGGTGATCTTTGCTTCATCCAGTACACTGGTATTAGTTCGCCTGTCTTCCCAAGTGATGTGTAAGCACAGCGATCCTGGAAAGGGAGGCGTCAAGGATTACACCCAAACTCTTAACGGAAGGCAATGGCACTAATTGGGCCCCCGCAAGAGAAGGGAGTTGGTCCCTCGTCCCCATGCCATCCCGACCCAGCCAGAGGACCTCTGTCTTTGAAGGATTTATTTTCAATCGGCTCCCACAAAACCATCCAGCCACAGCCTCCAAGCATCTGGTCAGTGTGTCCGGGGCCGAGTCAGTGTGTATATCTCAGTATACACACTGCTCAGTCAGGAGATAGAGCTGAGTGTCATCAGCATACAGTCATACCTCATGTTACATCCGCTTCATGTTCCGTTCTTTCAGGTTATGTCCTGCGGCGATCCGGAAGTACCGGGTCGCTCGCACATGCGCAGAATGACACCATGCGCATGCGCAGAAGCGGCAAATCGCAACTCGCGCATGCGCAGACGCCCCACTGCAGGTTGTGCTCAATTCATGTTGCGAATGTGCCTCTGGAACGGATCCCGTTAGCAACCAGAGGTACCACTGTATTGGTGACAACCCAGCCCAAAGCTCCAGACAATCTGGGCAAGGGGTGTGCGCCTCTGTGCATGTGCAGAAAGCACACCACTAAGGAACCACAGTCAGTCGTCCCCATCCCCCCCAGTTATCAGGGGCTGGGTTTTCTCATTGGAGGGCTTCTGGCAGCCCCCCCTGCTTTTCAGAAAACTGCTGCCAGCTGGGTCTCCTGAGCCAGAATGTGGGGCAGGAGCAGTTCTGGCAGACAGGTTCCCCCCACAGGGACCAAACTGTGCTTAAGTCACAGAAAGTGTGTTAATCACCGGCTGGCCTCTGGGGGTGGCCTGAGCTAATGAGCTGCGCTTTTTCTCCCCCCCCCTCCTCAAAAATATGGGTCACATCCAAGCTCCCTTATTGCTGGCACATGGATTGATGAGCAAGATGCAAGTTGCTAGCGCAGAAACCCACTTGGCTGCGAAGCTCGCTGGCGGTGACTTTGGGCCTTGTCGCAAGGTCGCAGGTTCGATCCCCCTGTGCGACAGCTGCCTATTCATGCATTTCAGGGAGTCGGACTAGATTATCCTCAGGGTCCCAGGGTCCCTTCGAACTCTGTGATTTATTTATTTATTTGAATTTGAATTTTATGTATTTGTTAGTATTCTGATATTACATCGGTAAACGCTGTCATGTTACATTACAGGACTTACTATAATATAATTTCCAACATGTATACAAAAATTATATACAAATTTTATATACCTAGAAAGAAAATGAAACAAAAAACGAAAGAACAAATCCCCCCCACAAAAACAACATATACATGCCAAAAAACTAGACATCCTGTCTTTCCTGTTGTATATTCCTTTTTCTTACAAATGAATGTACTCTTATTATTGTGTATTTCTTTACATATTATCTAATACATGATGTCACCTTGCCAACAAAGGTCCGTATAGTTCAAGCTATGGTTTTCCCAGTAGTGATGTACGGAAGTGAGAGCTGGACCATAAAGAAGGCTGATCGCCGAAGAATTGATGTTTTTGAATTCTGGTGCTGGAGGAGACTCTTGAGAGTCCCATGGACTGCAAGAAGATCAAACCTCTCCATTCTGAAGGAAATCAGCCCTGAGTGCTCACTGGAAGGACAGATCCTGAAGCTGAGGCTCCAAGACTTTGGCCACCTCATGAGAAGAGAAGACTCCCTGGAAAAGACCCTGATGTTGGGAAAGATGGAGGGCACAAGGAGAAGGGGACGACAGAGGACGAGATGGTGGGACAGTGTTCTCGAAGCTACCAGCATGAGTTTGACCAAACTGCGGGAGGCAGTGGAAGACAGGAGGGCCTGGCGTGCTCTGGTCCAGGGGGTCACGAAGAGTCAGACACGACTAAACGACTAAACAACAACAACAAATGGAACCTTCAGCTCCAGAGCCAGTCTATCCAGATTCCCAGGTTCTTAGGGGTATTAGGCCGCTGTGAGAACAGGATTCTGGAGGACTGGGTGGGACCCCTTTGGCCTGATCCAACAGCACTTCTTTTGCTCTTTAATTACATAAGAAGAGCCAGGTCCTGGTCCTGACACATTGTGAAGGAGCACCCTTGGGCCTGATCCTGCAGGCTCTTCTTATGTTCTTAAGGGGCAGGGCTGGGCTTGTGAGGAATGCACCAGCAAGATACCAGCCTCCTTGGGAGGGAATTTTTCTGGGTGTGTGTGCAAGGAGAGTGTGTGGGGCAGTGCATGCCACCCACAACCCCTGCCCGATTTTTCATCCGTTGGTATGGCCTCATGCTGCGACCCATTAATGAGCTCTGCATCCCATAATCTCTCCCCACAGGTGCAAGGAAGAGCCCTGCGACAGGTGCGGCAGGCGGCGCGGGGAGCCCCAGCGAACCTGTGAGCCTTGGAATGCCACAGGAGGGAGGCCATGGGGTGTGTGTGTGTCAGTGTGCGAGTGTGCATGTGTGGGTCAGCTGATAAATGAATGCTGGGCCAGAGACAGCTGCTACTGGCAGGCGATTCTGAAACCTTGCAGGAGCCGGCGCCACCTTCCGCAGCAAGCAGCTTTCCTTCTTTGGTTCCCGAGGAGGAAAACGGCAAGTGGCGCCTCCACACCCCGCCCCTGGTCCGCACATGGAGCGCACTCCTCCTCTGGAAGCCTCGGCGCTGAAACGCAACGGAAGCCTCCTGAACACGGCTGCCGGTGTTGGCTTGTCGCAGATGTGGGTCAAGGCAGGCGGTGGCTCCCCGCAAGAGACCCGAATCGCAGAGTTCAGATTTTGAAGGGTCCCCCAAAGGTCATCCAGACCAACCCGCCTGCAGTACAGGAATGCGCTTGCACCCAAGCAGGGAGGTGCTCACAGGCAATGGTCAAACGGTCCAGTGCAAAGGTGTTTCACCCCATGCCCTAACCCCAGAAAAGCAGGGTGTGTTTCAGACCACAACTCTCCCCTCCTCCGTTTTCCATAGTATTGTAGGGCTGGGAGGGTTCCCAAGGGATCATCTAGTCTCACCCCGTGGACCATGGGAATCGCAACGAAAGGATCCCTGCCAGGGAGCCATCTGACCTCCACTTAAAAACCATAAGACCTTAAAAAACATTTTAAATCTTTAAAATCTCCGGCCCTCCGCTTTCTGGGGGTGTCAGGATTTGCACCTCCAGCCTGAGAATGCTGGCCGCTTCTCTGGGGAGCCGGGGACAGGGAGACAGTTTTCTGCACCCTTCTTTCCAAAACCTGCCTCTCTTTGGCGTGAAACTGGAGACGGGACTTGCAGCTGGAGAGGTCTCTAAAAATACGCTGCTCAGCCCAGTTCTGACCGTCTGCCAGGATTGAATTCCCATGCGTGAGCTGATTTATTGGGGTGAGGAGGCAAATAGCAGCCCCTCAAGGCACCCAGTCCTTCACTCTCCTTGCAAAATATGTAGAGAGACAGCTCCCCACCCTCTAACACCAGGCATCCTGCATGCCCCCCCCTTCCATTAGCGAAAGGGCTAATTGGGGAAATTAACAGTGGCCTGGAATCTGGATTTGGGGTTTTTATTTTTCTGCCAGAGAGACTGTGTAGAGGTTGTTGTTGTGGGGTTTTTTTGCCCTGACGCTGCAGATATGTGTGTCCAACTCCCCCTCCCCAATTCACCTGGGCCTCAGTTTCCAAAATGTCTGATTTGACATGCTTATCACTCGCCCCCTGCCCCGCTCGAGGTCTAGATTTCTGCCGCCTCAGCTATCAAATACGAGGAACCGAAACTGATCCGATGTCCCCGGGACAGTTTGTTCCAACCAAGTCATATGCCAGGCCTAGAGGCGGGGGGGACAGACGGACGCCAAATGTGGATTTTCCCAAAAGAATCAAATCCTGGAAAATGCAAAGAGGGTATGTTTGGTGGAGGGTGCCTCTGAGCATATGCCGAGTGCCCAAGTCCCTATGGGGTTCTGGAGTCCCGTGTCTCTCTCTCCCGATGCTGCATTACTTTTTAAAACCCAAATACAGGGGAGAATACAGTGGGTCTTGCCAATTTTGCTCTCTCTGTGATGCATGTGAACCCAGAAGGAAGGGAGCCCCACTGCAGGGCTTGTGGGTTGCTGCAGCGATGAAGATGCTAATCAGCAGTTTGCGCGTCTTCTTAAAAAGGAGCCTGAGGTCCTGTTACACTCTTCAGCCAAACGGTTTCACCTTTCTCTTGGTCCTGATCCATATTCCAGCCTGCTAAAGCATCCATTTCCACACCCCACCCGCTCAGCAAAAAGGCTCGAGGCCAGATATGCTCTTTCTGGAGGGAAAGAATCACGGAACTTGGAAGGCTACCCAAAGGTCATCCAGTCCAACCCCCCATCCAGTGCAGAGCTCAGGCCCAAATTCTTCATGTGCACAGAGGCACTTCCTTCCCCAAAGCTTCAGGGGCCCAGCGGCCTGGAAAGTGCCTCCCCACGTTCCCATGTAGGGCGTTTGTTTCGCTCTGCGTGTGCTCAGGGACTCCCTTTCCCACCTCTCCAAGCAAACCAGAGCCAAAGAACCGGTCCCAGGGCTGGTGTTCTCTTCCCAGTCTTCATCTGCTCGGGTTGCAAAGGCTGCTGGGAGCTGGCCACTGGGTCACCAAGGTTGGCCAAGAGGAGAAAGACAAGATGGGGCAGTGTCCCTGGGCCCCATGCAGCAGCCAGCGAGACTGCCAAATGCTCCAACATTTCTCGGATGAAAGTACATTCATACCTCGCATTGAATGTGCTTCGGGTTGAGCGCATTCAAGTTGCGCTCCGCGGCAACCCGGAAGTAATGGAGCGCGTTACTTCCGGGTTTCGCCGCTCGCGCATGCGCAGACGCTCAAAGTGACATCACACGCATGCATGGAAGCAGCGAAACGCGACCCGTGCATGCGCAGATGCGCCGTCACATCTTGTGTTCCGTTTGGGATGTGAACGGGGCTCCGAAATGGATCCCTTTCACATTCCGAGGTACCACTGTATTTTTAGCCCAGAAATGGAAGCAAGAAGAAATTCCGACACAAGAAGAATGGCAGACAAAATGAATGGACTACGCAGAATTGGATAAAATGACAGGAAGGATTCGAAACCTGCGGAACCAGAGATTCACAGAAGATTGGAAGAAATATACGAACTATTTGAAGAGCAGCTGTAATCAACAAATTACGTTAGTAGGACTACAAAGAAGTTTTGTAAGGAGAAATATATGAAACATTGCAAAGTAGAAAAAGGATAGAGATATCAGTTATGAGATTTAAATGTAATAGTGAAAGTAAGAAATGTATAGGTGAAGGTAAAGGGACTCCTGACCGTTAGGTCCTGTCGCGGACGACTCTGGGGTTGCGGTGCTCATCTCACTTTATTGGCCGAGGGAGCCGGCATACAGGTTCCGGGTCATGTGGCCAGCATGACGAAGCTGCTTCTTGCAAATTTGTTTACCTTCCCGCTAGAGTGGTACCCATTTATCTACTTGCACTTTGACATGCTTTGAAACTGCTAGGTTGGCAGGAGCAGGGACCAAGCAACGGGAGCTCACCCTGTTACCGGGATTCGAACCGCCGACCTTCTGATCGGCAAGCCCTAGGCTCTGTGGTTTAACCCACAAGAAATGTATATTAAGTGATTAGATTGGAAAATTTTCAGATGTGATTGATGGAAGTAAAAAAAATTGTATAAGATGTAAAAGTATGTTTAATTACTGTTGAAAATGATATGTTAAAAAGCGTACCATATTTTTTGCTCTATAAGACGCACCAGACCATAAGACGCACCTAGTTTCTGGAGGAGGAAAACAAGAAAAAAAATATTCTGAATCTCAGAAGCCAGAATAACAAGAGGGATCGCTGCGCAGTGAAAGCAGCGATCCCTCTTGCTGTTCTGGCTTCTGGGATAGCTGTGAAGCCTGCATTCGCTCCATAAGACGCACACACATTTCCCCTTACTTTTTAGGAGGGAAAAAGTGAGTCTTATAGAGCAAAAAATACAGTGTGTGTGTGTGTGTGTGTGTGTGTGTGTGACATTTCTTGGATGAAAGCAGGGACGTTGTCTTAAGGAAAAGTGGGGCATTCTGGGACCAAATCCAGGAGTCTGCATGGAAAATAGGGACACTTAGAGGGTCTGGACTCCTGGCTTGGCTGAAGCCTGCTCACCTGAACTCTTGCCGGCAGGGAGAGGGGTGAGGCGAGGGCAGCAAGGTGCAAACCCAGCGTCTAGGGAGCGCCCAGCTGGCTCTGCACCAATCTCACTGCCACTTTGCTTCTCGACCTGCTGGTCAGCGGCCAGTCACAGGACAGAGTCACGACAACTCAGGAAGGATATTGTGCAGTTCAGAGAAGGGCAAACAAGATGGTCGAGGGGATGGAAGCTGCAGCGTTTGGGACTTCCAGTTTAGAAACAAGCAGAGTGAGCGCTAACATGATAGGAATTTATAAAACGGCATGGAGCGTGTTGCAGTAATGCAAATATCCAGAGTGTGGGGTCAGGTGGGATTACTATGAGGAATTATAAAATATGCATCAAGCCATTGTGTCCACGATGAATGCATTGTGTTGACTGGGTTTGATACGTTGACAATAATTTCTGATCAAATCCCACAAGCCTCTGCATCTCTGGCCATTTCCTCTGCTGCCCATTTCTCTTGCTTGACCAGTCACGTACACTACAAGTTGCTTTGCCAGGCATGCATCCTGGGCCATAACGATGGTGGGCAAGCTTCTTTGATGTAGCTTTTCTGATATGTTAATCTTAGGATGTTAATCTTAGGGCCAGGAAACAGGTCTCACATAAAGGTGATAATGATCGCTGTCCTCTTGGCCACCCTTCTTATCATGTGTATTGATTGTTTACCAAAAGTATGCATGCTTAACTAGTGTTTGTAGTTTAACTTTGTCCCCACGTGGGGTTTGTTGAAATGCTCAGAAGAAATCTGATTGGTTCTTACAAACACTCTGTAAAAGTTCTTTGTGAATAAAACGACCTGGGCCAAGGGGTAGCGGAGAGATTATTATACGCCCCCTTCCCAGAGTCTTGCTGGTTCAAGCCTCTGTGTGTATTCTTATTAATCAGAGTTCAATCCTTCCTTTACTTTGGGAACGCCTCAGCGTGTGGCTTGGGAAAAGCTTGCGCCCTCTCTCAAAACACTGGGATTCATTGGAAGACGCAGTACAGGTCAAAGAACATTTGATCTCTTGAACATTTCGGCCTCTGACCATGGAGCACAGCCACCAACATCCCTCTCCTCCATGAATTAGTCTCATTCTCTTTTAAAGAGAATTGGTGGCCGTCACTGCCTACTGTGGCAGGGAGTTCCATAGTTTAACTCTGCGCCGTATTTTGTGTTTTTCTTCTCCTTGTATTTTTATGTTGCAAACCACCCTGAGATCTACAGAAGATAATTAAAAAAAGGACTTTCTTTTCTCCGTCCTCGATCTCCCAGCAGTGTTCAGGGTCACGGGACATCCACGAGTTCCTAGGGTTACGAAAGGATTGGGGACTGTGCTCTAACTACAGTGGTACCTCAGGTTACATATGCTTCAGGTTACAGACTCTGCTAACCCAGAAATAGTGCTTCAGGTTAAGAACTTTGCTTCAGGATGAGAACAGAAATTGTGCAGCGGCAGCGGGAGGCCCAATTAGCTAAAGTGGTGCTTCAGGTTAAGAACAGTTTCAGGTTAAGTACGGACCTCCGGAACGAATTAAGTACTTAACCTGAGGTACCACTGTAGCAGCAAACAGGTCGGGGACAGGGGAATGCAGGAACCTTGCCTTATCCTGACCCAAACCCATTGGCCCATCGAGCGCAGCGCTGTCTACACACCATGGGTAGGAAACTAAGGTCCGGGGGCCGGATCTGGCCCAATCGCCTTCTAAATCCGCCTGCGGATGGTCCACGAGTCAGCGTGCTTTTACATGAGTAGAATGTGTCCTTTTATTTAAAATGCATCTCTGGGTTATTTGTGGGGCATAGGAATTCGTCCATTATTTTTTTCCAAAATATAGTCCGGCCCCCCACAAGGTCTGAGGGACAGTGGACCGGCCCCCTGCTGAAAAAGCTTGCTGACCCCTAGTCTACACTGCTCTTTGGGTTTTCATGCAGTGGAAGGGAAGATTCCCAGCTTTACCTGGAGAAGTCGTTTAAGGATTGAACCCTGTGACATTCTGCATGCAAAGCATGCCCTCTGAGCAACGGCCTCTCCCTAGATGACCCTTGATCCCGCTGCATTGCAAGGGGTTGGGATGGATGACCTCTGGGATCCCTTCCGGTCACGCTACAGTTCTGTGGTTCTATGACACACACCCCCAGCTGGCATATCAGCTCTGCAAAATGCTTTCACCCTCCAAAGCCCACACATCTAATCTCTCCGTCCCACTCTCCTGCGGCCTTCCCCTTCCTTCGCAGGCCTCAAGGTCAATCGAGTGGGCAGTCTTTGCCAGGAGGCAGCAGGCATGCCAACCTGGGGGTGGGGGCCGCGCGAGATGATGAGATCAGATTCCCACAAATCACTGTTGAGAAGCAGCTGCTGTCAGGCCCCCCCCCCCGTCCTCCTTTCGCTGCCCCTTTATAAAGGGGGCTGGGAGGGCGAAACCCAATCGCCCGGCTGTTTTGGGGGCCCAGGGTGCAGAGGTTGGGAAGGGGGCCAGTGGAGAAATTGCAGCCTATATAAAGCCCTGAGCTTAGAAATGTGCGCCTGGGGGGTGGCGGCAGTAAGGAAAATGACCCCACGCCCTGGGAGGTTTTGTGCATGTCAAATTACATGCAGGAGGTGTCTTCCCTCCGCCCCCCCCCCATAATCTAAGGGGGCAGCCCAAGAGGCATCCAGTCTTTAGGGGGGGCAGATGTCAAATAAGACAGAGGGGCACCTGGAGCACAAGCCCTCAGTCCCTGCTCCCACCCCTACAATTCCCCAGCTGTGTTCAGATGGAAGGATGATATCCTTCACCTGTTGCTGCTTGCCACCACATCCCACCCTCTGCCATCATATATTTCAATTACCGTATTTTTTGCTCTATGAGACTCACTTTTTCCTTCCTAAAAAGTAAGGGGAAATGTGTGTGCGTCTTATGGAGCGAATGCAGGCTGCGCAGCTATCCCAGAAGCCAGAACAGCAAGAGGGATCGCTGCTTTCGCTGCGCAGCGATCCCTCTTGCTGTTCGGGCTTCTGAGATTCAGAATATTTTTTTCTTGTTTTCCTCCTCCAAAAACTAGGTGCGTCTTGTGGTCTGGTGCATCTTATAGAGTGAAAAATACGGTAATTGATTGTGATTTTATGTAAACTGTGTTATAGTGGTACCTCGGGTTAAGTACTTAATTCGTTCCGGAGGTCCGTTCTTAACCTGAAACTGTTCTTAACCTGAAGCACCACTTTCGCTAATGGGGCCTCCCGCTGCTGCCGCGCCGCCGGAGCACAATTTCTGTTCTCATCCTGAAGCAAAGTTCTTAACCTGAAGCACTATTTCTGGGTTAGCGGAGTCTGTAACCTGAAGCGTCTGTAACCTGAAGCGTATGTAACCCGAGGTACCACTGTAGTGGCGTCCGCCCTATGGAACTCCCTCCCACCAGATGTCAAAGAGAAGAACAACTACCAGACTTTTAGAAGACATCTGAAGACAGCCCTGTTCAGGGAAGCTTTTAATGTTTAACAGACTATTGTACAGTGGTACCTCGGGTTAAGTACTTAAGTACGATTTCTGTTCTCATCCTGAAGCAAAGTTCTTAACCTGAAGCACTATTTCTGGGTTAGCGGAGTCTGTAACCTGAAGCATATGTAAGCTGAAGCACATGTAGCCCAAGGTACCACTGTATTTTTATTGTTGTTAGCCGCTCTGAGCCCAGCTTTGGCTGGGGAGGGTGGGATATCTATAAAAATTATTATTATTATTATTATTATTATTATTATTATTATTATTATTATCTCCCAAGGCTAGCATCAGCACCAAGCGTCTCAGGGCAGCTGGTGGTGCTCTACTACCCTGCAAGAACCCGCTTTTCTTCATGCGGTGCAGAGCTAAGACTGCAGAACTCCCTGCCACTTTAGGCAGCAATAGCCACCGACTCAGAAGGCTTTAGAAGAGGACTGGAGAAATTCACAGAGGAGGAGGAGGAGAGGGCTATCAATGGCTGCTACTAGCCGCAATGGCTATGCTCTGTCTCCACAGTCGGAGACGGCAATGTCTGAATACCACTTGCAGGAAACGGCAGGAGGGGAGGCAGTTATTGTGCTTGTGGGTTCCCAATGGAGGCATCTGGGCAGCCACTTTGAGAACAGGATTCTGGACTAAAAAGGCCACCAAGCTCCAGTTAGGTTCTCAATTTTCTGCCATGTTATTTATTTACTTTGTGTTTACTGAACTTAAGGTAAAGGTAAAGGGACCCCTGACCACTGGGTCCAGTCGTGGCCAACTCTGGGGTTGCGCCACTCATCTCGCTTTACTGGCCAACGGAGCTGGTGAACAGCTTCCGGGTCATGTGACCAGCATGACTAAGCCGCTTCTGGCGAACCAGAGCAGCACACGGAAACGCCATTTACCTTCCCTCCGGAGTGGTACCTATTTATCTACTTGCACTTTGAGGTGCTTTCGAACTGCTAGGTGGGCAGGAGCAGGGACCGAGCAACGGGAGCTCATCCCGTTGCGGGGATTTGAACCGTCGACCTTCTGATTGGCAAGTCCCAGGCTCTGTGGTTTAACCCACAGCGCCACCCGCTTTCCTAACTGTACAGCATCCTTTTTGAGGTGAGGCGGCCAGAACGCTACACAGTGCATTGCAAAGGATTGGACCAGATGACTCTTTAGTTCCCTTCCAGCTGTACAATGCTATGATTCGATGATTCCCTATTTGTAGAGCAGCCTTACGTTAATTGGCGGTTTTGTTTTCAGTTTCTTCCCTAATGATTCCTGGCAGAGCGTGTGCCTTTCCACACAGGTGCTGCACCTGGGCAGCCCTTTGAGCTGCCCTGGCAAAGAGGTCCAGACTAGACCCCTTCTGCCTCCATCCAATCACTCTTGCCCTCCCTGAGGACCCTCTGAGTCAGAGACCATTATCACCCTCTGTGCCAACAGGTGCCAAGCATTTTTCATGGGCAGAAGGACCTTCTGTTTTCGGCTGTCCTTTGGCAAGCAATTGCAAAATCGCCTATCATTTGTTTTGGTTTTTTTAATTTTTTTTATTTAACATAATTATTACAAAATATAAGCGAAATTTTGCAAATACATGCATACATACATATATATTTCAGATACGCACAGACATATAAAAAAGAACAAAAAAGAAAAAAGGAGAAAAAGAAGAAGAAGAAAAGTTGGAAGAATTTCTTCCCAATTTATTCCACAGATATCTCAATAATAAAATTTCACTGGCTTCCATCGCTTACACTGCACTTCCTATATACATTTTAAGCAAAATTGTATCCGTTATTCTGTATTTTCCCCATACAAGTATTCCAACCGATAAGTTTTCTAAATCTTTCATAAACCTATTCTAAACACAACCAATACCTTATGTTTAATCTTTGTCTACTTAAATAATCATTTAAACATTTCCATTGTTTCTGGATTATATTTTTTTGGTGCAAAACCGTCTTATCATTTGCATAAGGTTGAGCCATCGCTGGGTGTCAGGGGCAGCCTGCTAATTGCTCTCCCCCCCCCCCAAATCCAGTGGGTCTCATCCAGCGGGCAGAGAGGGGGGCGGTTTGGCCCTGAAAGATGCCCACCCCGCTTGGCAGCAAAAGCTGGTGGAAGCTGTAGAAATTCTTGCCCTTCCCGGATTTGCAGGCCTGGGAGAGCCGCAAGGCGTTTCTTCTCCAGGGTCTTTCCTTTTGGCTGTGCCAAAGGGCCCCCCCTCCCCGAACATCCCAGCCCCCAACTAGACAACCTCCACCCCACCTCCAAGTGGCATGTTGCACCTGCTGGGGGCTGCAAGATGCTCAACACACAAACACCATTCCAGGACTGGTATGCGATGCAGACGGACCTTCTCTGCTTTATCCAAATGGAGGAGACCCCCTCTGCGCTGCTGACAGCTGCCGAGAAAGTGGGGCCCCATCCGCAGATGACACTGGTGGTAACTGGAACCCTGACAGATGCATGGGGGGGGTTGATCTCCTGCCGCCCCCTCCCTTCTTGGGCACGAGGGAATCCCCCCAGGGTGCGTCCGTTGGATTAGAACAGTGGACCAGACGAATTTATGGAGGGCAAAGCTATTTGACGCCTGCCATTCTGAATTTCCAGTTACCGCTCTCATCGTAGCATCAACAGGCTAGAGGAGGCAGTGGGACGTAGTGGTTAGAGAAGTGGTTCTCGAACTTTTGTCCCTGGGCCACACTTTCAGAAGAAGAAAAATGCCGCTGCCACGCCAATTTATTTTACTGATAAGAAATGCGTTGGAAAACGCAACAGGGATTGTCCTCCGTAGAATCGTAGAATTGTGGAGTCGGAAGGGACTGCAAGGATCATCTAGTCCAACCCCCAGCAATGAAGCTATTCTTTACCCAATGTGGACTTGAACCCAGAATTAAGAGTCTTGTGCTCTACCAATGCCCTTGCTCTCATTATGAGAAGATATCTATCCATATTCTGCAGATAACAAAAAATATTTTGATAAAATACTATACTGAAATGTTTAAATGTTTCTTTGATCATCCTGGAATCTTCCTGCCACATTTTACCCGGCTCTCCTGCTCCACCCTTTGAGAACCTCTGGGTTAGAGTGTCGGACTAGGACCTGGGCAAGACCTGGGTTCAAATCCCCCTTTCAGACATGAAATTCACATGTGACCTTGGGGACCAGTCTCTCTCTCTCTCTCTCTCTCTCTGCCTAACCTTATCTCACAGGGTTTTGCTGTGGGGATTAAATGAGGAAGGGGAGAATCATGCAAGCCACCTAGGACACCTTGGACAAATTAGGTGGGATATAAGTTCAGTAAAAGGGACACGCCGGCTCCCTCGGCCAGTAAAGCGAGATGAGCGCCGCAAGCCCAGAGTCGGCCACGACTGGACCTAATGGTCAGGGGTCCCTTTACCTTTACAGTTAGGAAAGGGTCAGAAAAGGACCACAAAAGCATCAAAGGGATGGAGCTTGCAGTTTAGAGGAAAGCTGAGGAAGAGGCAGCGTGATAGAAGTTTATAAAATTAGGCATGCCATGGAGAAATTGGAGAGAGAAAGCCTTTTTCTGTCTCGCCTGACATCAGAACCCACGGACACCCAAAAAAGGTGAATGTTGGGAGGTTCAGGACAAAGACAGTTTTTATTCACGCAGCAGAGTTTTGTCTTTAAATATACGTATTTTCATTTCATTTTCAATAAGGGACACAGACATGTTTGTAACTTAAAGAAGGCAGTAAAGAAATTCAAGTGAAAGGAGAAGGAAAAGAGGTAAGATACCGCATTTTTTGCTCTATGACTCACTTTTTCCCTCCTAAAAAGTAAGGGGAAATGTGTGTGCGTCTTATGGAGTGAATGCAGGCTGCGCAGCTATCACAGAAGCCAGAACAGCAAGAGGGATCGCTGCTTTCACTGCGCAGCGATCCCTCTTGCTGTTCTGGCTTCTGAGATTCAGAATATTTTTTTTCTTGTTTTCCTCCTCCAAAACTAGGTGCGTCTTGTGGTCTGGTGCGTCTTACAGAGCGGAAAATACGGTAGCAACTCTGCTGTGGCCTTAAATTAAAACTTGCCCAGTTCTGTGCATTTGCACCTTCTGTTTCCAGGATCCAAAGGTTCGTCCTCAACCGCCAGCGCTCATTGGCAGGAGTCGAGCTGGCATCTCTCGCCGGAACACTTTGGATGTTCTCAACGTCGTTTACGTAAAAAATAAAAGATTGCCAAACTTTTTTTAAAAAAACGCTTTACAAAAAATTATCCTCGACTGAACCTCATTTCAACTGTTAGAAATCGCACAGTGCAGAGTTAAACGGTGGAACTCCCTGCTACAGGATCTCGTATGGCTTTAAAAGATGGTTGGACCAATTTATAGGGGAGCAAAGGGCTATCGAAGGCTACTAGGCAGGATGGCTGTGTTCAGACAAGGCATGCCTCTGAATACCCACTGAGGGGTCCCAGAAGTGGGGAGAGGGCTTCAGATCCACTCAGACCCTATTGGTGGACTTCCCAGTGGAATATCTGGCCGGCCAATAAGAGAACAGAGTGCAGGATCAGACGCAGGCCTCTTTGCATGCTCAGAGGCAGTTTAGCTCTGAATACCAGTTCCTAGGGATGGGTTGGCTCTTGTCACCATCGTGTTCTGAACTACATAGAAGCATCTGGATAGCAGAAGCAGGACGCCAGGATGAATCCGTTTGTCTGATTCAGCAGGGTTTGGCCAGGGGAGAGGGCTCTTGTGCTTGAATCCTGCTCGCGAGGATCCAGGCATCTGGGTGGGCCCTGAGAGAACAGGATGCTGGACTAGAGGGGCCATTGGTCTGATCCAGCAGCCAGGCTCATCCTATGTTCTTATGGAACCTCCAGCTCCAGAAACAGTCTATCCAGATTCTCAGATTCTTAGGGGTATTAGGCTGCTGTGAGAACAGGATTCTGGAGGACTAGGTGGGACCCTTTTGGCATAATAATAATAATAATAATAATAATAATAATAATAATAATAATAATTTTTATTTATATCCCGCCCTCCCCAGCCGAAGCCGGCTCAGGGCGGCTAACAACAATAAAATAGTACAACATTCTAAAATCATTTCATTCTAAAATTAATTCAAATCAAATTGATGGCAACTATTGGGCTAAGTTCTGTGACGATTGCCAAAGGAGGGGGTCAGACTGTGCCCTGGCCAAAGGCCTGGTGGAACAGCTCCATCTTGCAGGCCCTGCAGAACGATGTCAAGTCCTGCAGGGCCCTGGTCTCTTGTGACAGAGCGTTCCACCAAATTGGGGCCACAGCCAAAAAAGCCCTGGCTCTAGTTGAGGCAAGCCTAACTTCTCTGTGGCCTTGGGACCTTCAGGATGTTTTTGTTTGAAGACCGTAAGTTCCTCTGTGGGACATACCAAGAGAGGCGGTCCCGTAGGTCCGAGGGTCCTAGGCCATATAGGGCTTTAAAGGTTAAAACCAGCACCTTAAACCTGATCCTGTACTCCACCGGGAGCCAGTGCAGTTGGTATAGTACTGGGTGAATGTGATCTCGCAGCGAGGACCCCGTAAGGAGTCTCGCCGCAGCATTCTGCACCCGCTGGAGTTTCTGGGTCAGTCTCAAGGGCAGCCCCACGTAGAGCGAGTTACAATAATCCAGTGTGGAGGTGACCGTTGCGTGGATCACAGTGGCTAGGTAAGGAGCCAACTGCTTAGCTTGGCGGAGATGAAAAAATGCTGCCTTTGTTATAGCTGCAATCTGCGCCTCCATGGAAAGGGAGGTGATCCAGCAGCCTCTTCTTTTGCCCTTTAATTACATAAGAAGAGCCAGATCCTGGTCCCGACACATTGTGAAGGAGCACTCTGCACATGCTCCAAACCACTCACTTCACGTGTTTTTGGGCCCTGCATTGCGAAAGCAGGACCTGGGGCTGAGCTTTGCCTCTTGGGGGGGGAAGGAGAGCCCTGCAGGAGTCGCTTCAGCTCCATCAGGGGACGGAGGCGAAGAAAGCTCCTGACCCAAATTTCAAGCAGGGACGGGGAAGCAACGCCCAATCAGAGGCTGGCTGCTTGTCCGCGTTCGGCCAATGGTAGCGGGGCACAGGGTATATATGTCTAGGTCCTTGAGCCAGGCTTTCGGGTCACCTGTTGTGCTGGAGTGAGACAAGGCAGCGCCAAGCCCCTGGGGATTTGCAGGATTTGATTCTCCCTGTCAGGTAACAGCCGTCTCTGGTTCCCAGATTTGGGCGCGTGGGGTGGGAGAAGGGAGGACAGAGAAACGGGCAGCAACAGCTGCAGGTGCGTCGCCTACAAAGCAGGCAAGATTTTTTAAAATCTGGAATTTGATCTATCAAGTGGATGGGGAGCGTGGGTGGCAGTCCAGAGAATTTGGGGCGCCAGCAGGGATCCCCTACTCCAGCAATCTGCTTCGGTGCTTCGCCCCCTAGAATGGCCAAGTATAGGGTTGCCAGGCTCCTAGAGCTGCCCTTCTTTTCGGACGGCCCCAAATGGCGCCAGTGACCCCAAACCTTGCAATGACCTTGCTGAGTGCCCTAGACGGGCGTCCTTGCTGTTTGTAAGCTGGAGAGGAGGTCCAGGAAGACCCTGGCATGCGCCCACTGGCCAGCCCTCCTGCAAGCGCCTGCCAAACTCTCCCCCTCTCTCCTCCCTTGCTGCATGCAGAGTGCTTTCCCCGCTTCCCTCCCCACCCCCCTCACCCCGCCTGGAGATTGGATTCCTCGCTGGGCACTTGGATCCGGGGACCGCTGACACTTTGCAAAAGTAGCCGCTGGAATGCAAGCTGAGCTGGCAGCCAAAATGTTCTTCCACGCCATCGGGGGCCCTTTTGTGGACAAGAAAGTCGGCTATAAATAAACCGGTTTCCGAGGGGCCGAGGGCTAAAATTATCCTTGGCTCCCCACTGGCGGCAACTAGATAGGAGTGCTGGAGCCTGCACGCCCCCCTGCCCCACACCTCCCCACCCACTTGGCCCTCTTGACCTCTCCATATGGGCTCCATACAGACAGGCCGCAGAGCTGGGAATGGGATTCCTCACCACCTTGGGAACTCTCCACTCTCCAGCAAAGGCTGGGTGACTTGCGCAAGGAGAATAAATAATAATAAAAATAACAATGCATATCTAGAATAAGCACTGACCCATGGAACGGCCCTTGCCACAGGGGCTGCCGATGTGCTTTGCACGCTTCAAGTTCCCAGATCTCAAGAAAAACGGCTGGGCAAATTACGAAGGAGGTGGAGAAAGTGGATAGGCCCCTCATTAAGAACCTCGGAAGAGCCTGGCTGTGGTTCAGGCCAACGGCCCAACAAGCCCAGCATCCCAGATGCTTCTTCTGGGGAACCTGCAAACAGGATTCGAACGCAGAGCCCTCTCCTCTCCTCCTGTGGTTTCCAGCAGCTGGTGGAGGCAGAGCAATAACCGTTATGGCTAATAGATATCAATAGGCATCTCCTCCTCCATGAATTTTCCCCATCCTCTTTTAATGCCATCCAGGTTCGTGGCTGTCGCTGTTTCCTTCAGCAGCGAGTTCCATAGTTTAACTATGTGCTGTACGAAGGACGACTTTCTTTCCTCTGTCCTGAATCGTCCAACGCTCAGTCTCATTGTGTTATGGAGAGAGGATGCAGATGGCGCTGTGGGTTAAACCACAGAGCCTAGGACTTGCCGATCAGAAGTTCGGCGGTTCGAATCCCGGCGACAGGGTGAACTCCCATTGCTCAGTCCCTGCTCCTGCCAACCTAGCAGTTCAAAAGCACGTCAAAGTGCAAGTAGATAAATAGGTACCGCTCCAGCGGGAAGGTAAACGGCGTTTCCGTGCGCTGCTCTGGTTTGCCAGAAGCGGCTTAGTCATGCTGGCCACATGACTCGGAAGCTGTACGCCGGCTCCCTCGGCCAGTAAAGCGAGATGAGCGCCGCAACCCCAGAGTCGGCCACAACTGGACCTAATGCTCAGGTGTCCCTTTACCTTTACCTTGTGGGGTGGAAAAACTTCTCTCTCTCTGCTATCTCCATGCCACACATAGCGTATTTTTCGCTCTATAAGACGCACCAGACCACAAGACGCACCTAGTTTTTGGAGAAGGAAAACAAGAAAAAAAATATTCTGCATCTCAGAAGCCAGAACAGCAAGAGGGATCGCTGTGCAGTGAAAGCAGCGATCCCTCTTGCTGTTCTGGCTTCTGGGATAGCTGCGCAGCCTGCATTCGCTCCATAAGACGCACACACATTTCCCCTTACTTATTAGAAGGGGAAAAGTGAATCTTATAGAGCAAAAAATACGGTAATTTTTATAAAGCCCTAATGCACCTACCTGCAAACTTAAAAAGCCCTCAACGCTGTGCCCTGCTTTCTTGCCACAGGACTCTGCCCGCCACCCGCCACCATGCCTTTCGGAAACACCCACAACAAGTACAAGCTGAACTACAAGTGTGATGAGGAGTTCCCTGACCTCTCTAAACACAACAACCACATGGCCAAGGTCCTCACCAAGGAGCTTTACGAGCAGATGCGTGGCAAGGAGACTCCCAGCGGCTTCACCCTGGACGACTGCATTCAGACCGGTGTGGACAACCCAGGTGGGTCCTGCCTCTTGGACGAAGCAAACGCTAAAGCCACACTGAGCATCTCTCTTTGCTTTGCGGGCAAAGAGGTCACCCAAAGCCAGGCATGCCATTTCTCCCCAATCCGGCTTGCCATCTCCCTCTGGCGGCCAGTTTGCATAATGCATTTGCCACACGGTGGGGGGGGGGGTGGAGTCCGCAGGGGGGGGCAAGGAAGGGGGAGGAAACAAAAGAGTCCAGAGTCCAGCGTGCTTTGAGCCCCAGCAGCTAGAAAGAGTAGCAAGGCATGAGAATCGCAGGAGGGCAGGGCTGGAAGGGATCCCAAGGTCATCTGGTCCAACCCGTTGCAATGGAGGAATAGCACCTATAATTCAGAACAACTCCTTTTCCCGTGGATATTTAATTGGAAGGTCCCTGTGGCAGAACACCTGCCTGGGAGCCCTGGCCATAGCTGTCAACTTACAGATTTGAAAATAAGGGACCAGCAGCCTCGAAAATAAGGGATCAGCAGCCAAAATAAGGGATTTTAGTCAACCAGCAGCCAAACGAAGCCTCAAGCGGTGCTTCCCACAGCGCAGCAACCCGGCAAAGGGGATGCAGCAAGGAAAACCACCGTCACCTCTCCGCTGGGAAGCGCTGAGCAAAGGCGAGTCCCCAGGCAACGCGGCCGATTTGATCGGCACAAGGCATGCAAGCTCCACACCCCCCAGTCGTTCTTAGACTCCTTATTGGGTGAGCAACGCAGCCAAGCAACACAGTTGGAGCCTCCCTCCTCCCTGGCCGGCAGGGAGGGAGGGAGAGGAGCTGCTTCCTTTGAAACCCAGGAAATTTAAGGGACATCATCAATAAGGGACAGCAGTGGGACACGGCGCTGGGATAAGGGACTTTCCCGCCAAATAAGGGACGGTTGATAGCTATGGCCCTGGCAATGTCACCCTTCTGAAACCCTGGAGAGCTGAGCTGCCAGTCAGTGTTGGTAGCACTTGGCTCAATGGGCCAGTGGGTCTGACTTGACATAAGACAGCTTCCTAGGTTCCTAACTGAAAAAAGATTAAAGGTAAAGGGACCCCTGACCATTAGGTCCAGTCGCAGCCGACTCTGGGGTTGCGGCACTCGTCTCGCTTTACTGGCCGAGGGAGCCGGCGTACAGCTTCCGGGTCATGTGGCCAGCATGACTGAGCCGCTTCTGGCGAACCAGAGCAGCGCATGGAAACGCCGTTTACCTTCCCACTGGAGCAGTACCTATTTATCTACTTGCACTTTGATGTACTTTCGAACTGCTAGGTTGGCAGGAGCAGGGACCGAGCAATGGGAGCTCACCCCGTCGCGGGGATTCGAACCACCGATCTTCTGATCGGCAAGCCCTAGGCTCTGTGGTTTAACCCACAGCACCACCTGCGTCCCTTGAGAAAAGATTAGACCATAACAATTTATCAAATCAGGTCCCCAGCTGTAGTATGAATACAAGGACCCACATATTACATACAAAAGCCCAAACAAACCTCTTGCAAGTTGCAAATATTACTGGAAGTGTTGACTTCCAGCCAACCACAGGAGGTGGTTTCCAGCTGACCACTCCTGGATTAAATAGCCAAGCCCCCTTGCTGGGTTCAATTTGTCGGGGATGCACATAAAATCCTGCGTATAATTCTGCATGTCTCCAGCAGAGACACAGGCTTCATTCATTCATTTGTATGCAATTTTTCCACAAACACACACACACAGCAAAAATCATACTCAAAGCGGCTTACAACAAAGAAAACAACGTTATGAAAACAATTGCATCATAGCATGGAAAAGACACTGGAGGGAAATACTTGTGGTTTTGGTTGTCTCTATACTAATGCACAGAGCATGGGAAATAAGCAAAATGAGCTGGAGCGCTTAACACAGGAGCCTACAATTCTACGATTCCCTGACCCTGCAGAGTGAGATCTCACATGCAGCGCCTGTTCCTTTTCAACAAGGCCTGCCAAAGAGAGCACCCCACTGGTCATACCCGCCAGTCTCCCACTTTGAACACTCTAATCCCATTCCCACCGGCCTCTGGGAGTCATCAGTTTTTTAAGGGGCAGGGCAACGTTCCTGATCATATTATTTATGAATTATAGAATTGTAAAGTTTGAAGGGACTCGCCCCCCCCAGGGGTCATGTAGTCCAACCTCCTGCAACGAGAGAATCACAGCTAAAATAATCCCTGGCAGATGGCCATCAATGAAGAACGCTGCTTCAGGCGCCCTTCTCCTAATCTAACACCTCCTCCCTCGTTCACACACAGGCCACCCCTTCATCATGACCGTGGGCTGTGTGGCTGGTGATGAAGAGAGCTATACCGTATTCAGCGGACTCTTTGACCCTGTCATCCGGGACCGTCACTGCGGCTACAAGCCAACTGACAAGCATAAGACCGACCTGAACCACGAGAACCTGAAGGTAGGAACCAGGACTGGCCAGGGCTGAGGGACTGGAGGGCTGGGCCGTAGTTCTATAGGGGCGCCCATGCTTTAGACACACAAATTTTAACCCCCCCCCCAGTGCCTGGTTCCCTGAACAAGGGAACTCACCTGCACAGGAGGCAGCGACAACTATCAACCTGGATTCAGGACAGATAAAAAGAAGGGCAGAGGCCGAGTTAGCCTGTGGAACTCCCTCCCACAAGAGGCAGGGATGGCCACCAAAACTTGATGGGCCCCGTTTGCCCCGATCCAGCAGCCAGGCTCTTCTTGCCAGTCAGAGTAGACCCGCCTTTGCCAACCTGCTGCCCCAAACATCTGGAGGGCGCCAGGTTAGCAAAGGCTGGAAGAGACGGCACTGTGCTTGACAGATTCGTGGTTTGACTTGGGAGGGGGGCAGGTTCAGACGCTCGCACGGAACGGGGAAGGACCGCCGTGCTTGTGAGAAAGGCAGGTGTGTTGGGGGCTTGCCTGGCCAACTCACGGCAGGCCTCTGCCTCTCTGTTCCCCACAGGGTGGAGATGACCTGGACCCCAACTATGTCCTCAGCAGCCGCGTGAGGACTGGGCGCAGCATCAAGGGGTACACCCTGCCCCCCCACTGCAGCCGTGGAGAGCGCCGGGCTGTTGAGAACCTCTCCATCACTGGTAAGACTGGAAGAATCGCGTCGGGCAAAACAGATTCCTTCTTTGGGTAGCGCAAGAGTTGAACTGCGGAACTCCCTGCCACAGGATCGCTTCGAAATTCAATTAGGCAAATTCAGGGAGAAGGAGAGGGCTGTTAGCCACGATGGTTAGGCTCTGGCCCCCACAGCTGGAGGCAGCAGTGCACCTGAATACTAGTGGCTGGAAACCGCAAGAGGGAAGCATGCTCTTGTGTTCGAATCCTGCTGGTAGGTTTCCTGTGGGGGGGAAACAGGATGCTGGAGTATTTGAACTCCCTTCGCCTGATCCAGCCAGCTTTCCTTATGTTCTTAAGGTGACAAGAGGAACCGGGAATGTCTTAAGGGCTCTCTCTTTGAAAGATCAGTGCATTCCACCTAATTTTGGGCCATTTCTGCACTATTTACACTAATTTAAGTCATTCCTTCTTCCTAAGGAAGCCTGGGAACTGTATTTTTTTGAAAAGCCTTTGCAGGGCCAGACTAGATTACAATTCCTTCTCCGGTGGAAGAAATTCTAAGTTTGAAGTGCAGTTAAAGAGGGCTTTTTGCAACCTCCAGAATCAAGAGGGAACAGTCTGCTCAGGTTCTCTTTTGGGATGAATATCCATCAGACATTCGCCAAATATCTGCTGACTCTGGGCAGCGTTTGATTTCAGTCTCAGTTGTTTGAGAGCTGACATGCAATGGCATGAGGTATTTGGCAAAGGTCTGATGATGTTTACTTCTGTGTTTAGTAAATAGCAGGCAATGGGATCCGGTCTTTAACAGATGTCAGTTCACAAAGCTTCAAATTTGACATATACCCCAAATCAAAAGAATGAGGGAGAATGCCCTCAGCTACAAAGCACACCCAAAATTCAAAGTTGGGAGAGACGCCCCCCATACAGAATGTGCTGTGTACGTACACAGATAGACGAAATATGCTTTTATTTGGCAATATGGGGAGCATATTAAGACCTTGGTGGGTTTTTTTTGCTAACAAAAAGTTTTATTTATAAAGAACTACAATTCAACACCAGTGTAGAAAAGTTATTGAAAATTATGCAAGCCCAAATTAAGTAACTGGCTTCATTCTTCACTCTTCAGACACCAACGGTAGAATTAGGAGTGATACCATTAAACCACTGCATATTTTCTTCTATAGGTTTAAAGATTAAAATAATAAGCAAAACAGACTCAATAGCTATTTCTAGTTAGAAACACTCTGTAGAAGAGTAATATCATCTCCTTTTAACATGATTTGACCCAGCTGTTTCCTTGATTTTGTCTTGGAGTGAATCTCCTCAGCATCATCCAGAACCAAGTTCATATATTCATCAAATCCAATTATACAGCCTTCTAGCCTCATGTCCACCTGTTCATACAGCCACACCTGAATTCTGGACCTATTCTGTAGGTATCTGAAGATGAGGTTGATGGGCTGGACCATCACTTTCTGCACCTTCTGGCCATGGCCGGCAGCTGGGCTGGGAACGACCCCCGACAGGACGAGCCGACTTAGGTGGGATGGGGCAGCCAATGGTCAACTCCTCTCACTCCTCGCTTTCATTGTTGTTGTTTAGTCGTTTAGTCGTGTCCGACTCTTCGTGACCCCATGCACCAGAGCACGCCAGGCACTCCTGTCTTCCACTGCCTCCCGCAGTTTGGTCAAACTCATGCTGGTAGCTTCGAGAAGACTGTCCCACCATCTCGTCCTCTGGCGTCCCCTTCTCCTTGTGCCCTCCATCTTTCCCAGCATCAGGGTCTTTTCCAGGGAGTCTTCTCTTCTCATGAGGTGGCCAAAGTCTTGGAGCCTCAGCTTCAGGATCTGTCCTTCCAGTGAGCACTCAGGGCTGATTTCCTTCAGAATGGAGAGGTTTGATCTTCTTGCAGTCCATGGGACTCTCTAGAGTCTCCTCTAGCACCAGAATTCCAAAGCATCAATTCTTCAGCGATCAGCCTTCTTTATGGTCCAGCTCTCACTTCCATACATCACTACTGGGAAAACCATAGCTTTAACTATAAGAATCTTTGTTGGCAAGGTGATGTCTCTGCTTTTTAAGATGCTGTCTAGGTTGGTCATTGCTTTTCTCCCAAGGAGCAGGCGTCTTTTAATTTTGTGGCTGCTGTCACCATCTGCAGTGATCATGGAGCCCAAGAAAGTAAAATCTCTCACTGCCTCCATTTCTCGCTTTCATTAAGACCTTGTTTTAAACCAGCCTTCAGCAACCAGATGTTTGGGACTGCAATTCCCTTCAGCTACAACTTCATACAGCTGCGCTGGCTGGGACTGATGGGAGCTGTGGTCAAAAACAGTGTTGCACAGGCGATGAGCAGGGAGACGCTGGTTCGAATCTCCCCCCAGCTAAAAGCTTATATTGGGGTGACCATGAGCCGGTCACTCTCTTAAAACTGATCATTTAACTGATCTACATCAGGTATGTGGATCAGGTGGCCTGCAAAGCCTCCCCTAAGTGAATGAGTCTACTTCACAGGGTTGTTTTGAGGATAAAAAGCAGAATTGTAAAGTTAGATGGGACACCCAAGGCTCATCTAGTCCAACCCCCTGAAATGCATGAGTAACAGCTAAAGCATCCCTGGCAGATGACCAGCCAACCTCCGTTTAAAAATCTCCAACTGCTCTAAACAGGCTTGGTTTCCAGATCCTTGACCATCTCTGTCACCTTCTTCTGCCCATGTCCCAGCTTGTCAACATCCTTGTTAAATTGTGGTACCCAGAACTGGACACAGGACTCCAGGTGTGGTCTGACCAAGGCAGAATAGAGCGGGACAATGACTTCCTTTGATCTGGACACTAGATTTCTGTTGATGCAGCCGAGAATTGTTGTTGTTTAGTCGTTTAGTTGTGTCCGCCTCTTCGTGACCCCCTGGACCAGAGCACGCCAGGCACTCCTGTCTTCCACTGCCTCCCGCAGTTTGGTCAAACTCATGCTGGTAGCTTCGAGAACACTGTCTCACCATCTCGTCCTCTGCTGTCCCCTTCTCCTTGTGCCCTCCATCTTTCCCAACATCAGGGTCTTTTCCAGGGAGTCTTCTCTTCTCCTGAGGTGGCCAAAGTATTAGAGCCTCAGCTTCAGGATCTGTCCTTCCAGTGAGCACTCAGGGTTGATTTCCTTCAGAATGGAGAGGTTTGATCTTCTTGCAGTCCATGGGCCTCTCAAGAGTCTCCTCCAGCACCATAATTCAAAAGCATCCATTCTTTGGCGATCAGCCTTCTTTATGGTCCACCTCTCACTTCCATACATCACTACTGGGAAAACCATAGCTTGAACTATACAGACCTTTGTAAGCTAGGAGATGTCTAGCGTTAGCCTTTTTTGCTGCTGCATCACACAGTCAACTCATGTTTGGCTTGTGGTCCACAAAGTCCCATAGATGCTTTCCACATGTACTGCTGGCAAGCCAGGCGTCCCCCATCTTATATTCCTGCCTGAGTGTAGAACCTTGGGGGGGAAAGCAAAACGGTAAATAAGTGCCGCCACCAAAATGTGTGGGTGTCACAGGATGAAATAGTGAGCCACACATCCGGACAGCAATTGCTAGGGATAGGCGGTCGTGGCTGTAAGGCCTCTTTGGTCCACACTCCCATGCACCATAGCGGGCCATGCAGGCTGTGTCCAAATGGTCCTCCATCGCAGCGGGTTGGGCTAGATGACCTTTGGGGGTCCCTCCCAATTCTGCAACTCTATGGTTCTACGAAATGGTCAGCGCCTAGGAGTGGCCTCCTCCACTTGGTGTCTCTCCCCTGCTTACCTCCCTACCTTTCCCCCTGTTCCACAGCCTTGAACAGCTTGACCGGAGAGTTCAAGGGCAAGTACTACCCTCTGAAGAACATGACCGACGCAGAACAGCAGCAGCTCATTGACGACCACTTCCTCTTTGACAAGCCCGTCTCTCCTCTCCTGCTCGCCTCAGGCATGGCCCGGGACTGGCCCGACGCCAGAGGCATCTGGTAAGCAGCAACACATTGATACCCCACAACGTTTTTCTGATGAAAATAGGGACATCCTGTTCAGTGACAGAGGGACGCGGGTGGCGCTGTGGGTTAAACCACAGAGCCTAGGGCGTGCCGATCAGCAGGTTGGCGGTTTGAATCCCCGCGACGGGGTGAGCTCCCGTTGCTCGGTCCCTGCTCCTGCCAACCTAGCAGTTCGAAAGCACGTCAAAGTGCAAGTAGATAAATAGGTACCGCTCCGGCGGGAAGGTAAAGGGCGTTTCCGTGCGCTGCTCTGGTTCGCAAGAAGGGGCTCAGTCATGCTGCCCACATGACCCGGAAGCTGTACGCCGGCTCCCTTGGCCAATACAGCGAGATGAGAGCCACAACCCCAGAGTCGTTTGCGACTGGACTTAACTGTCAGGGGTCCTTTACCTTTTTCATTCAGTGACAACAACAAGAACAATTTTGTTGTTTATACCCTGTCCATCTGACTGGTTTGCCCCAGCCACTCTGGGCATGTCCAGCTCCACCCAACCTCTCACGCCCTTCCCTTGCAGCTTGAAAAATGTTTAATGGAACAGGGGCCACCCAAACTGCATTGTGCGGCTTGCAAAAATATAGCATAGATACGTTTTTTCTGCAAACGATACAAACATTTTGCTCCCTGTTCTACGTGTCCTCCCCTTTTTTTGAAAGCGTTGCAGTGTGTATCTGCATTGTACCGCCCGATCACGTCATGTGTGCAATTATCTTATGCGGTTTCAACCTTACACTGGTTGAAATCTTGCAGATTAATTGCATGCAAAGCCGTGAGCTTAAAAGCCCCTTTTGCACCAGGTTTTCCTGACATGGGAAGAGCTTCTAAGCCTTGCTCTGGTGAGAATTTGGAGGGCCCACGAGATCTCACGAGAGCATCCCAGATTCGCCTTGCTTGTGAAGTAAGGGTGGTTGTTCAGGGGGTGGTTCGGCTATGTGCATTTTTGCATATATACACCATCCTACAACATACCCCCTGTGCAAAATGCATTCATACCATATGGTTTCTATCTTCTGTTGAAAGCTGCCTTGAACACCCTGGTAGAAAGGTTGGATAGAAATGATCATGATAAAGATGCTAAATAATAATAATAATAATAATAATAATAATAATAATAATAATAATAATAATTTATTATTTATACCCCACCCATCTGGCTGAGTTTCCCCACCCACTCTGGGCGGCTTCCAATCAAGTGTTAAAAACAATACAGCATTAAATATTAAAAACTTTCCTAAACAGGGCTGCCTTCAGATGTCTTTTAAAAAGAAGATAGCTGCTTATTTCCTTCACATCTGAAGGGAGGGCGTTCCACAGGGCGGGCGCCACCACCGAGAAGGCCCTCTGCCTGCTTCCCTGTAACCTCACTTCTCGCAATGAGGGAACCGCCAGAAGGCCCTCGGTGCTGGATCTCAGTGTCCGGGCAGAACGATGGGGGTGGAGACACTCCTTCAGGTATACTGGACTGAGGCCGTTTAGGGCTTTAGAGGTCAGCACCAACACAAACGTACTGGGAGCCAATGCAGATCTCTCAGGACCGATGTTATGTGTAAATGATAATAATTACATTCCTGGTGCACTTCAATGCCCTTTTGTGCTGTCCCAGTACCTCCAATGCACTCGAGAGGTTTGAGGCACTCAGGCCTGCGGCGTTCACACTCTCCCTTCTGCCCCCCCCCCCCAGGCACAATGACAACAAAACCTTCCTGGTCTGGGTGAACGAGGAGGACCACCTCCGCGTCATCTCCATGCAGAAGGGTGGCAACATGAAGGAGGTTTTCCGGCGCTTCTGCGTCGGGCTGCAGAAGGTGAGCTTTGCAGAGGGGCTGCTTTGAAGGGGGGGGGGAGAGAGGCACCTGGCTGTCTCAGAGGCCACGTGGAGAGAGCTGTGTGGTTTTGGGCTGGCAGAGAACGGTAGCCCAGAGCGACAGTCCCTGGCAGGCAGGAGAGCATCATGTGATGCATGATTCCCGCATCGCAGGGGGTTAGACTAGAGGACCTCTGGTGGTCCCTTCCAATTCTACAATTCTCATTGCCAACAACTATTTATTACAGTTCTACGATTCGTTGGCAGGCACCTGACAGGCTCACAGGTGACTCAGGCAGGCTGCGGTCAGTTGACAGTGTCCGAGCTGGTACCACCTGCAGTTCTGCCTCTTCACTGGCTGAGCTGGGTTTGAGGTCTGGGATGCTTGCCACAATTGCTAGCAGGAGTGAGGCCCTGGCAGCCCAAAGCACCTGTGCTCAAAGATCTGTGCCGGCTGCCGAGGTCCCTCTGGACCGAGTTAATGTTGTTGCAGTGTGGTGTAGTGGTTAAGGGCAGTAGTCTCGTAATCTGGGGAACTGGGTTCGCATCTCCGCTCCTCCACATGCAGCTGCTGGGTGACCTTGGGCCAGTCACACTTCTCTGAAGTCTCTCAGCCCCACTCACCTCACAGAGTGTTTGTTGTGGGGGAGGAAGGGAAAGGAGAATGTTAGCCGCTTTGAGACTCCTTCGGGTAGTGATAAAGCGGGATATCAAATCCAAACTCTTCTTCTTCAGTTCATAACCACTTGAAGCCCATTTACCTCACTCCAAATGTGCCTCACCCCATATGTGCCCACTTGGTCACTTCGATCGGCAAAACTGGCACTATCACAGGTGCCATATAAGACCCGTTCTACACTGGTTAGCAATCAATCATTTAGTGTGGCTGCACCTACACTTTGGAACTCCCTGCCTGTTGACATCAGGTCCTCTGTTGTACTTTTTCGGCATCTCCTAAAAACATTCCTAGGGACGCGGGTGGCGATGTGGGTTAAACCACAGAGCCTAGGACTTGCCGATCAGAAGGTTGGCGGTTCAAATCCCCACGACAGGGTGAGCTCCCGTTGCTCTATCCCTGTTCCTGCCCACCTAGCAGTTTGAAAGCACGTCAAAGTGCAAGTAGATAAATAGGTACCACTCCAGCAGGAAGGTAAACAGCGTTTCCATGCGCTGCTCTGGTTCGCCAGAAGCGGCTTAGTCATGCTGGCCACATGACCCGGAAGCTGTACTCCGGCTCCCTCTGCCAGTAAAGCCAGATGAGCGCTGCAACCCCAGAGTCGGCCACGACTGGACCTAATGGTCAGGGGTCCCTTTACCTTTACAAAAACATTCCTGCCTAAAGAACCCAGAGGCTTAGAAGGTTGGCGCAAGTTTCGATCCGTTTTTAACTTTTTGAATGTTTCAAAGTGTCCTTGTTGATATTTCCTATTTGATATCTTTTCTGCAAACTGCTTTGAGGTGTTCTCCCTCCTGCCAATCAATTGGTGGTATAAATTTCATGAAATAAATCAGAGGTCAGCAAACTTTTTCAGCAGGGGGCCGGTCCACTGTCCCTCAGACCTTGTGGGGGGCCGGACTATATTGTGAAAAAAATAATGAACGAATTCCTAAGCCCCACAAATAACCCAGAGATGCATTTTAAATAAAAGGACACATTCTATTTCTGTAAAAACACGCTGATTCCCAGACTGTCTGCGGGCCAGATTTAGAAGGCGATTGGGCCGGATCCGGCCCCCGGGCCTTAGTTTGCCTACTCATGAAATAAATGAATGAAAACTCCCAGTCCTGGGCGTTGCCAGCTCCCTACAAGGTCCTACAGTGGACATTCCCAGTTTTGCAGATAAAAGACTGAAGGAGGTTCTTTAAAAGACATCTGAAGGCAGCCCTGTTTAGGGAAGTTTTTAATGTTTAATGCTGTACTGTTTTTAACACTCAATTGGAAGCCGCCCAGAGTGGCTGGGGAAACTCAGCCAGATGGGCGGAGTATAAATAAATTATTATTATTATTATTATTATTATTATTATTATTATTATCTCTCACCCGGCTCATCTTTTCCTTTTTCTCGGGGAAGATTGAGGAGATCTTCAAGAAAGCTGGCCACCCCTTCAGCTGGAACGAGCACTTGGGCTACATTCTGACCTGCCCCTCTAACCTGGGCACTGGGCTGCGTGGGGGTGTCCACGTCAAACTGCCCCATCTCAGCAAGCATGCCAAGTTCGAGGAAATCCTCACGCGTCTCCGTCTGCAGAAACGTGGCACAGGTGAGAGGGCAGGAGGGGATTTCCATCCTTATTTCCAGAAATAAGACAAGCTGGAGGCACCTCAAAGGGACTAGGGACTTGATTCTATTTTTAATTGCTCCCTTGGCCCCACTTACCTGGGAGCGAGCCCCGGGGGGGGGGGCGGGGATTCAGTCCCTGCACTTCTGAGTAGACAGGGTTAGGCCCGTGCTGTTATTTGTGGGGCCCCCTTGCCCATCTCGTGCCATGCAATTGACTGGCGGTTGCTGCATTGCAGGGGGTTGGAGTAGATGACCTCTGGGTGTCCCCCTCCAGCTTTACAGTTCAATGACTGCATGTTGAATTAGGCAGAGGGGTGAGGGGAAGGGGAATGTGCTTCTTTGCAGAGATAAATCTTTGGTCTGGAATCCAATCCTTATGAGGGATGCTCGAGGGAGCTGGGTATTTTTAGACTGGAGAAGAGATGGCCAAGAGCTGATACAATGACCCTCTTCAAATATCTGAAGGGCTGTTGCATTCTGTGTCCAGGGCAGCTGTCTGCCAGCTCCATCTGGTACGCAGGATGAGACCCTCCCTGCCCGCAGACTGTCTCTCCAAAGTGGTGCATGCTCTGGTTATCTCCCACTTGGACTACTGCAATGCGCTCTACATGGGGCTACCTTTGAAGGTGACCCGGAAACTACAACTAATCCAGAATGCGGTAGCTAGACTGGTGACTGGGAGCGGCCGCCGAGACCACATAACACCGGTCTTGAAAGACCTACATTGGCTCCCAGTACGTTTCCGAGCACAATTCAAAGTGTTGATGTTGACCTTGAAAGTCCTAAACGGCCTCGCCCCAGTATACCTGAAGGAGCGTCTCCACACCCATCGTTCTGCCTGGACGCTGAGGTCCAGTGCGAGGGCCTTCTGGCGGTTCCCTCATTGCGAGAAGCCAAGTTACAGGGAACCAGGCAGAGGGCCTTCTTGGTAGTGGCTCCTGCCCTGTGGAACGCCCTCCCACCAGATGTCAAAGCGATAAACAACTATCTTGACATTTAGAAGACATCTGAAGGCAGCCCTGTTCAGGGAAGTTTTTAATGTGTGACATTTTAGTGTATTTTTGGTCTCTGTGGAAGCCGCCCAGAGTGGCTGGGGAAACCCAGCCAGATGGGTGGGGTACAAATAATAAATTATTATTATTATTGCATCAAGGAGGGAGCCAGCAGGGCCCGAAGCGATAGATTCCGGACCACCAGGAAGGAGATTCCTTCAAACAGACTCTCTCCTTCCTTGGAGGTTTCTGAGCAGAGTTTAGATGGCCACCTCTCAGGGATGCTTTGCTAGCACTGAATTCCAAGGGTTTTGAGCTCGATGAGACTTGTGGGTCCCTCCAATTTTATGAAATCCACACTACAAGGAAAAAATAACCCGAGCAGATGCTTGTTTTTAAATCTCTTCCACCACCTGCCTTCCAAAACTGTTGGCATACATTTTTATTTATTTTTATATATACCCCGCCCTCCCCAGCCAAGACCGGGCTCTGTGTCCAGGGCAGCTGTCTGCCAGCTCCATCTGGTACGCAGGGCGGCTAACACCAGGTATAAAAACAATTGATGAAATACAACTTAAAAAACAAGATTAAAATACAACATTAAAATGCAGCCTCATTTCAGCAGAAACTCAAAAACCTCTTTGGGGATGAAAACGTCAAGCCTTCACCAAGGCTAACTAACCAGACTGGTCCTACGTGGGCCAGAAAAAAGCCAGAGAAGTCCCCAAATAGGAGTTCCATCACAGAAGGAAAAAGGAAAGAGGGGAAGGGGGTCAAGTTGATTCCAAGCCAAAGGCCAGGCGGAACAACTCTGTCTTACAGGCCCTGCGGAAAGAAATCAGATCCCGCAGGGCCCTGGTCTCAGGAGACAGAGCGTTCCACCAGCCGGAGCCATCACTGAGAAGGCCCTGACTCCAGTTGAGGCTAATCTGACTTCCTTAGGGCCCGGGACCTCGAGGGTGTTGCTATTTATGGACCTTAAGGTCATCCATGGGGCAGACTGGGAGAGGTGGTCCCGTAGGCACGAGGGTCCTAGGCCCATTTGTGTGCATTGTGTCCATGGGGAATCTTAGCACAGTGATGCAAAAGGTGTCCATAGGCAAATGGAACGGACTTCCTCTGAAGGTGATGGACACCCCTTAATTGGGTGGCTATATCTCAGGGATTCTTCAGCTGTGATTCCTGAATTGCAAGGGGTTGGACTAGATGACCCTTAGGGGCCCCTCTCAAGCCTACGATTCTACCAAACTGATTCCTGGCTCAGTAGGGAGTGCAATTTTAGGGGGTGAACCTGAATTATCCAGCGAGCAGTCTTAAAAAACACATTTTGGGGCGTGAGGAATTCTGGCCAGCTATTATTTCTGTGGCAGCGCAGGCACCATTTAGCCTAGAAAGTCTATGGTTTAATGACAAAGCACATAAACCAGAAAGCCGAATTCTTTTAGCTTTACCTTCCAAAAATGTCGCGTAATGCTAAATACTAATAAAATGTTAATATATAGCGTAACGGCAAGCAACGACCGCTGCGTCATTGCACACACGCATTCTGCTTACCGACCATAAACTAAATCCTATTCATTTAAGCAAAACAGACCGTATTTTTCGCTCTATAAGACGCACCAGACCACAAGACGCACCTAGTTTCCGGAGGAGGAAAACAAGAAAAAAAATATTCTGAATCACAGAAGCCAGAACAGCAAGAGGGATCACTGCACAGTGAAAGCAGCAATCCCTCTTGCTGTTCTGGCTTCTGGGATAGCTGCGCAGCCTGCATTCGCTCCATAAGACACACACACATTTCCCCTTACTTTTTAGGAGGGAAAAAGTGAGTCTCATAGAGCAAAAAATACGGTATTTCAAATGGCCGAGTCGCTTGTTGCGACTTGCAAGCACTTATTGGAAACTGAAAGTTGCAAAACGAAATGCGCCCTATGGGCTCAGCAACCCACTTCCAGTTTCCGGAGGGTCTGGAGGGGGCGATCCAAGTAACGGCGACTCTCCCCCCACCCCCCCAAAAAAACCCCGCAGGTGGTGTGGACACAGAGGCCGTGGGCGCCGTTTTCGACATCTCCAACGCTGACCGCCTGGGCTCCTCCGAGGTGGAACAGGTGCAGCTGGTGGTGGACGGCGTGAAGCTGATGGTAGAGATGGAGAAGAAACTGGAGAAGGGCCAGGCCATCGATGACATGGTCCCTGCGCAGAAGTGAGAGGTTTCCCGCGGCCGCTGTCCTGCTGACCCCGCGTGGACTGGGACTTGGACTCTGGGAGGGTGACCCCAACCTGCCACTCCCGGCCACCCACCGCCCTGTCCCTGGGCGCCCTCCCTTCTCTTGCGAAGGAGGGCGGAGGGCCGCCTGGGGTGGGGTGGGGCAGCCGGGACGCTCGTGACACCTGAGTCCTAGTGGAAGGAGTTAATAAAGCGAATTATGGCCCCCGGAGCCTTGCCTCCTCCCAAAAGGAGTCTCTTGTGCTTTTTTTTTAAAAAAGGTATTTTTTTAGTAAGCATACCAGGGGGTTGGGCTAGATGACCCCTGGGACCCAACTCTATGATGAGCACCACAACCCCAGAGTGGTCTGCGACTGGACTTAACTGTCAGGGGTCCTTTACCTTTACCTTTTTTAAGAAAGGGTACAGTGAAGGCAAATGGGATGCGGATGGCGGTGTGGTCTAAACCACCGAGCCTCTTGGTCTTGTCGATCAGAAGGTTGGCAGTTTGAATCCCTGCGACGGGGTGAGCTCCTGTTGCTCGGCCCCAGCTCCTGCCAACCTAGCAGTTTGAAAGCACGTCAAAGTGCAAGTAGATAAATAGGTACCGCTCCGGCGGGAAGGTAAACGGCGTTTCCGTGCGCTGCTCTGACTCGCCAGAAGCGGCTTAGTCATGCTGGTCATGACTGGACCTAATGGTCACGGGTCCCTTTACCTTTACCTTGGGTTATAGACGCTTCAGTTTACAGACTCCGCTAACCCAGAAATAGTACCTCGGCTTAAGAACTTTGCTTCAGGATGAGAACAGAACAGCTGGAGGCCCCATTAGCTAAAGTGATGCTTCAGGTTAAGAACAGTTTCAGGTTAAGAACGGACCTCCGGAACGAATTAAGTACTTAACCCGAGGTACCACTGTACAGTTGCATTTGCAGCTTTTCTTCGCCGGGGAGGGAGAAAAGCCGGTGAGGTCTGAAAGGAAAGCTGTGTGCAGTGAGCTGCTCTTGTGTTCTGATCCCGACTGCATGTTTCCCATAATGGGCTCTCGCACCCAGGTCTTGCCTTTGGGCTTCACTTTGGGCCACTGTGAGAACAGGATGGAAGACTAGATGGGCCAATGGGCTCTTCTGATGGAACCTCCAGGCCCAGAGGCAGTCTATCTGATTCCTGGGTTCATAGTGGTAGTAGTATTTGACAACAGAAGGAGCAGGAGGCTGGGCGTGATGGTCCCTGGGCCTGATCCGGAATGCTCCTCATAAGTAAATAAGAAGAGGCCTGCTCGATCAGGCCAAAAGCACATCTGGGAATTAGAGAAGGCCACTGATTACTACTAGCTACAAGGGCTGTGAATTGCCTGCGGGACGCGGGTGGCGCTGTGGGTTAAACCACAGAGCCTAGGACTTCGAATCCCCGCGACGGGGTGAGCTCCCATTGCTTGGTCCCTGCTCCTACCCACCTAGCAGTTCAAAAGCACGTCAAAGTGCAAGTAGATAAATAGGTGCCTAGGTCCTTAGGGACATTTGGCTGAGGATTCTGGGGCAGACGGGCCACTGGGTAGCCCAGCTTGGAGAGAAGAGATTATGAAGGTATGAGTGTCAGGATCCTACAGACGTTCCCTGCCATCACCAGCGTCAAGAGTTTCACAGGGCTGGGCTTTTGACCTCCTGACGTTTAGGAAGGGTTACTAGGCTATGAGCCGGAGAGCTTGCAGCGTGCGTCCCTTGACTCAGTTCAGCTCTTCCCCGTCACACACCAGCTGTCCCCAAAGTGTCAAAGGAACCCCAATGGCAACCCCACACTCAACCCAGTACCCACAAACGTACTGGAGGAGCTCTCCGCAAGTCTTGTAACCCCGCCGGAGGCCAGGTCAGCAAACCCCAAAAACGAGATTCAAAAACGGGCCTTTTCTCCACGCAACACAGCACCTATTTGTGGAGTCTGCTCCCGTGGGAGGCGATTTTGGGCACCGGCTGAGACATCTCTAGAAGTGGTTTAAACACACATCCGCCTCTTGGGGGTTGTTGTAGCTGCAATGGTTCAGTGGAGCCTCCATTGGGAGGGGCAGTGTACCCCGACATAGAAGGAGAAGCTGATCTAGGTCCTTCTCAGGCACTCCTTGGAATCAGAGTCCTGTTTCAACCCCCCCACGCCAAATACGAGAAGGAAGCAGAGCACCTCTGAACATGGGCAGAGGGCTGCTCTCAAAACCGAGTGATCCCAACACACAAACAGAGACACACCTCCTCAGGCACACAAAGGGTACGAGTTCCACGGACTCTACCTCTCCGTTGAGAAGTGGGGTTGGGCTGGATGACCTTTGGGGTTCCCTTCAGTTTCCACGAAGGGCCGCTTCGAACCCCATTCCACCCCCGCGGACGAGAGAAGCGGCTCAGGAGCGGACGAGGCAGAGAAGACGACGGGCGGAGGCTTTCTACGTTTATTAAGGGTTTGGTACAGAACTGTCGCTCTGGGGCCGGAATAACTTACAATCGTCCCAAGGCTAAAGGGTGGTCTCATTTAATAATATCGCTAACCCAATGATAACGGGGGCTAACCGGACAATTATTTACAAGGGAGTCTGTACAGATGGGGAGGGGTGTGCACCCAAAGAGGCAGGGTCCGGGAGGAAGGGGGGGAGGTCACAGCAGGGGGACCCAGTGTACAGAAGTGGGGTGAGGCGAAAGGAGCAAGGGGGAAAAGGGGGCAGGAGGAAGGAAACCCACTTAAAATTTCTCCCCGCCAGAGCTGCCGAATTTCGCGTCGCCGCTGTCGCCCGTGACCCCCCCCCCAAGCCGCCCCACCACCAGAGACCAGGCTGCCCCTCTCCTCCGCCCCGGGATGTGGGGGGTGCCGGCCGCAAGGCCCCCTCCACACCGCTGAGCCCATTTCCCAGGCGAGCAAGAAAAGGCAGGGAGCATGGCGGCCGTGCCCGAACTGGTGTGCAATGCCCGTTCGTCCAGTGTGCGAGAAGCAGCCTTTTCTTTTTGGGGAGGGGGGTGGACGCTGCCCCCTCCCCTCCTGAGGGGAGCCGCAACCCCCCCAACGTTGCACCAGCTCTGGCGGGGGCCCCAGCTGTCAGGACGATGGATCTGAGCCCTTGAAGCGACCGTCGGGAGGGCCAGCCTCCCCTCGAGAAGGCCGTCTCAGCACCGGGGTTCCGGTTTGCGAGTGTGTGTGTTGTTGTCGTCGTTTTTAGTCTAGCGATGTGGGGCTGGTAGGGAATGGCGGTGAGGGGCCCGGCCCGCCACTCAAGGCCTTGGTGCGCTGCGGGAGAAGTTCAACAGGAGAAGCCAAAACCCAAACCCCCAACCCACCCTCCCCGAGAGGAGAAGAAGCTCAGCGGCCTTCTACCACCACCACGGCTGCTGCACCGGTTGAATGGCTGCCGCCGTATCCTGCAGCCTGGGGGCTGAGCACCAACCGGGACCCAAAACTGCCCTTCGCGGGCCAAGCCAGCCCCTCGGCAAGACGGGGTCACGCCATCCCCAGGACCTCCCAACTCTCCCCCTACTTCTCACCACCCCTGCCTGGGCAAGAGGATATCCTCTTTTGGCAACATTGCCCCCCAAGTTTGGCTAAAGGCCGGGGTCCCCTCTCCCTGCTCCAGAAAGACTTTGGCAGATTTTGCTTCGTGGCTGTTGAGTTGGCTGCCGGGCTTCGGGTGGGAGTTGCACCCCCAGCTCTCTGGCAATCAAACAGCCCCCCCCAAAAAAGAACTGGGATTCGCATCAGCCAGAGACATAATTGTGTCCCAAATACTAAAATGGAGCTGGAATTAAGACACCCATCCGAAATAGTGGTTTGCAAGAGGGAAAGGTTGCAACTTCTGGGCGTAGCATTTGCCAATGGATGGAAGCGGGGGTCCGGGGGGGGGGGACGACCAAAATTACTATTATATTGAATTTATATACTGCCCTATACCCGGGGGGGGGGTCCTCAAGGGTCTCTGAGAGAGACTTGCTTTGCAGAGACCCCAGTTCCTACACTCTCTCCTGCAATGGCGAAATGGGTGGGAGAGGGGTCTGCAACACCACAATTTGCCAAAGGACCCCCCTTTTGCTTTCGATGCTCCCCATGCCATGCACCTGCTAGTTAACTGAGTAAAGCCCCCCCAAAAAAACTTAGAAAGGGAGGCAGGCCGAGAGAGAGAGAGCTCCCCCTTTAAGATTCCCGCAGCAGCTGAGGACCCCCCTGGGGCGATCCAGGGACCCCCCCTAGAGGCGATCCTTGGGCCAGGTAGGGTGGCAAGGGCGAGGCCGGCCCCGGTGGTGGTGGTAGCATGACCCCCTTTCCTCAACGCCCCCCTCTTCCCCCTCCCCCAACCCCACAGCCCCTAGCACAGCGGGCAGGCCAGTGGGAGCCCCCCCAGAGCAGCTCCTCGTCCTATCAGGCAGCAGGATCAGGCCCCAGATAAAAGCCCCCGGGGGGACGCAACAGAGAGGGTCACGCCCCCTCTCTGGCCCCCCAACAGCCTGTGGGGTTGGCGCGGAAGGAGGAAGCCCCGCCAGCCAGCGCTGTGCCCCTGCCGCTGGCCTAGAGTTGCAGCTGGTCCGAGATTTTTGCCACCAGGGTGCGGAAGGCCAGGGAGGTGCCCGCCTGGCGCCGGAAGAGGACGCCGTGGAGGCCGCCCAGGCGCTGGAGGCGACACACCTCCACCTCGAAGGAGCAGAAGTGCTCGCTGGGGCTCTTCTCGTGGGTGCAGGACAGGACGAAGGGCTCCGTCTGGCGGCAGCAGCAGCTGGCGGAGTCCGTGGCCTGGCGGAGGGCAGCCAGAATGGCCTCGGCTGAGCGGGTGCTGGTCAGCTTCACATTCCAGGTAAATCGGAGCAGCCGGGGTTCTGCTTCCTTTTGATGCCAAGGTAGATTGCAACTGCGCAGGGGAGAGGATAATAAGAAATAATAATAAAAATTTATTTACCATATTTTTTGCTCTATAAGACGCACCAGACCACAAGACACACCTAGTTTTTGGAGGAGGAAAACAAGAAAAAAAATATTCTGAATCTCAGAAGCCAGAACAGCAGTGAAAGCAGCAATCCCTCTTGCTGTTCTGGCTTCTGGGATAGCTGCGCAGCCTGCATTCGCTCCATAAGACACACACACATTTCCCCTTACTTTTTAGGAGGGAAAAAGTGAGTCTTATAGAGCAAAAAATACGGTATATCCCGCCCTCCCCAGCTGAAGTCGGGCTCAGAGCAGCTAACAACAATAAAAGTAACAGCATTCTAAAGTCAATTTATTCTAAAAATCAATTCAAAATCAAATTAATGGCAATCATTGGGCTAGAGTTCTGTGACTATTACCAAAGGAAGGGGTCAGACTGTGCCTTGGCCAAAGCCCAGGCAGAACAGCTCCGTCTTGCAGGCCCTGAGGAAAGATGTCAAGTCCCGCAGGGCCCTAGTCTCTTGGGACAGAGCGTTCCACCAGATCGGGGCCACAGCCGAAAAAACCCTGGCTCTGACTGAGGCCAGCCTAACCTCCCTGTGGCCCAGGACCTCCAAGATTTTTCCCTATTTTCCCTAACATAATGTCACAATGTCTGGTTGCATAAGTTTTGTTTAAACTGAAGCAAAAGCTCTGGAGAACTGTGATTTAAACAACTTGATACATTCCCTGTTCATCTTCCTTTCTTCTTACTCTTTCAAAAAAAGAGAGAAAAAAACCACACACACCCCCTGCAATCTTTCTCTTTAACTGACTAAACTTTTTGAGATTGTCTGCTGCTGTACACCTGTATTGAAGCTACTGCATGGAACTGTACAAAAAGCTGGTAGTCTTTTTAAATTAATAAAAATTGTGCTCTAAAAAATAAAAAATAAGAATGAATGACGGTGACGGCGAGGGAGCTGGGTACCCACCTTGTGAGCGCAGGTCCCCTGATTCTCTCAGGTTCGTCTGCGACCCTGGAAAGAGGAAGAAGAGGAGAGCGATGAAGAAGGCACGGCCGACGGTGGGGAGGTGGGCCAAAGGGTGGGCAGGCTCTTTCCCCCTTCCCAGCCACCGGAGGAGCCTTGAACCCCGGCCCGGGAGAGAGATGGAAGGAGCAAGAGCCCCGCCCTCAAACCTTCCTTGTGAGCAGAGAGCCCAAGCTTCCCTGGCTGAGAACCGTGGAGTTGGGACCCCCAAAGGTCATCCAGCCCAACCCCCTTGCAAGGCTGGGAATCGCAGCTAAGGGAGGCTGCGTCAGAGACCTTCCCCGGGGAGGGGGGCTCTTCTACCTGCATGAGGGCTGTACCACTTCCAACTGCATTTGAGGGGGGGGATCACATGGCTGATACCGGCTGGGGCTTGGGGAGGGGAACGCACCGCAAGGAGAAAGCCAGTGCATCAGGGAGAAGGGCCTTCTCCCCAGCCTGGAACTTGTGTCGACAATGTAAAGGGGCATTCGGTCAGTCTCACAAGCCCCTCTGCGCTGCTTAGATATGGTGTGGTGCAAACTATTCTTCATTTATTGTTTTATTTCTTGCATGGCTTTTTCTCAAGGCGGCAACCCCATGGTTCTCTGCCTCCTCATTTAACCCCCCACCCCACTACAACAACCCTGTGAGGCAGGCTAGCAGCGACTGGCCGCCGGGGTCACGCCCTGAGCTTCACAGCCAAGTGGGGTGGGGTCGGGGGATTCGAACCCTGGCCTCTCTCTCTCCCCGCCACTCTAACCACTACACCACGCTATCTCTCGGCTAGCCCAGCTATCCTCCTGGCCTGGCTCTTACCCAGCCTTGCTTAAGAGCTCCCGGGGAGGGGGTGGAGCCATAGAGCTTAGCTCAGACCTGGAATGTAAGGAAGAGAGTGCTTTTGAGAACGTGCAGAGCGCCTTTCCGCAGCCATCCGAGGGGACCGAGGGGCTTCCGGGTTTGGAAGCGGGGGGGTGGGGGGTGGAGTGGGGAACCCCTTCTACCCCGCCAAGCACTCGTGTTAGAAGCTAAGCCCCGAACAACACACTCTAGATTTCTAGTCAAGTGAGAAAGAAGCAAAAGCTTTTATGGGATCTTTTTTGGGGGGGGGAGCAAATGGGGAGGAGGCAGGAGGGGAAGGGGCTGGAGGCAGGCAGGCAAGGCTTCCCCCCCAGCACCCCCAGGGAAGAAGAGAAGGCAGCCAGACTTACTGATTTTAGATCCTTGAGGCATTGAAGCACCCGAGACACACCTGTTAGAATTCTGGCGCTTAGAGGGGTCAAGAGTGACCCTGAAAACAGAGAAAAGCAAAGTGAAACCAGCACAGAGGGGAAAGCGATAGCAGCAGCAGGAGGAGGAGAAGGGAGCAAGAGAGGTTAGTGTCAACTTTCCCCTTTTCTCGTGAGGAATCCTATTCGGAATAAGGGAATTTCCTTTTTTTAAAGAAGGGAAACGTTGACAGCTGTGGTTAGTGGGGGGAGCAATCTCTTCCTTCCAGCAGAAACGCCTCCAAATTGGGGGGGGGAGAGGGGACGGGATCGTACAGCTGGGACCCCCAAAGGTCATCTAGCCCAACCCCGCTGCGGTGCAAGAACCGGAACCGGCGCCTCGTGGGCCGAGAAAGCCAAGTCCCGGAGTTTCAATTCCCAGGGTTCCTCGTCAGATCTGATTATCAAACCACGCTGGTAGCTCTGGGAAGGGAATTTGGACACCCCCCTAACGAAATCTTGTCACCCTTAACAAACTACTGAAGGAATGGGTTTCTGTGCAGTCAGTCATGAAACGGGACCCAAAATCCTCATTTTTCCTCCTCCAAGGGAGCATTTCTAAAATGCATTAACTTGAGCTCTTGAGCCAATGTGTAAACAGAAAGCCAGCTGTATAAGCAAGTGCTCAAAGCCCTCTCCTTTATCAGTCCGTGACGGCAATGGATGGCCTTGCCAGTTCCGAGTGGAGCAGGGATGGCGCGTCTGGGTCTTATCTTACATCCTGACCACAAAGACGCACAGACCTTGTCAGGTCTGACAAGAGACCCGGGAACGGCGCCAGGAGTGCTCTTAGAGTTGGTGACCTCCTGCCCCAAGATAAGAGTATAGGATCAGGAACAACCTTTTATGGTCAAGAGTACCGGAACAGGAATATCTGTTTATGGTCATGGATGTCAACTTACGTGTATAAGCTGACGTGGTTGGATTCCTGGGGAAGGGGGGAGAGGGTGCCTGAGTATATATATACTGCATGAAATATCTCATTTTTTTGGACTTGCTGTGGACTGACCACGCAAGTGCCTTCTGCTATCCGGAGAGCAGAATAAACTCTTTCTCTGAACCAAACCTCGGTGTCATTTGACTTCCTTTCTTCCTCCCGGGAGCAACGCAGACCCCACCAGTCGGCAAAGTCTAAGAAGGCTACACTACATCTCCCAGAACTCTATGGGGGAAGCGGCGGCGGTTTAATGAGGCTTTAAAACGCCCGCCATGAACGTGGCTGCAGGAATGGGGCGTTTGTGGCAGATTCATCCCGTTTTGCTAGCCGTTCTGCGACTCGGCCGACATGATGGCTGCATGGAGGGCTTGCAGCACAGCAAAAAATAGGAATCACAGAATCAAAGGACTGTAGAGTTGGAAGGGACCCCAAGAGTCATCTAGTCTAGTCCCCTGAAATGCAGGAATCTCAGCTAATGTTAAATAAGGTGGAGTTCTCGTTATTAAATATACCAAGAAAAAAGCACACCAAGAACTCAGGCCAATGTAAGTTTCAATAGTGGGAGTGGACCCTCCTCACAAATCAATAGTCAATAGTATCAAAAACTAATCCATTCAAAAGTATGTATTCTGACAAGGAATACAAACTCAAATATAGATGACAAACTCTGTTAGATTAGAAACTTTTAAATTCTAAATGATCATAAATTATAATAGAGTAGAAAATAACAGGATATATTTATCCGAAAGTCTTCAAACTTACACGACCCTTTAAAAATTAGGTAAGGAACCAAATGTTATATAATATTGTTTCATAATTTATGACTGTTTTATAATTTATGATAATTTAGAACGTAAATGTATTTTCATGTAATATTTGATGCTTCCAGCTGATGAAGGTGAATACATCGAAACAGCGCCATGTCCTGGTTTCTAATCTATAATTGACTTCTGACTTCGGCTCTATGAAGACCTCCACGTCGAATCTGACTATGGACTAACATAAACTTATCTCTACTCACAAACTCTTATTTCTAATTCTGTAACGAATTATTGTCTTATACATATATTTATGAGCTTGAGCTTGTAATCTCTGTTAGAGTTTGTAATCTCTATTTGAGTTTGTAATCTTTGTCAGAATACATACTTTTGAATGGATTAGTTTTTGTTACTATTGACTATTGATTTGCTAGGAGGGACCGCTCCCACTATTGAAACTTACATTGGCCTGAGTTCTTGGTGTGCTTTTCTCTTGGAATCTCAGCTAAAGCATCCCTGACAGATGGCCTTCCAACCTCTGCTCAAAAACCTTCAAGGAAGCAAACACACACACCAGAACATCTGTGCTAAGAGACGTTGCGGGATTTCAGGTTTTGCAGGGTCTGCACTGATCGGAAACGACCCCTTCCCCCAAAACCTTTGCAGGGCCTTCTCGGTGGTGGCTGCTCCCAGGCAACTTTGGAACTCCCTGCCAAGAGAAGCCAGGCTGGCCCCCTCCTTGCTGTCCTTCAGGTGAAGCCTTTCTTTTTCCAACTGGCTTTTGGGGAACTGACTGCTTTTAATGAAAGGGCTGGCGTCGTGCCCTTTTTACTGCTTTGATCATTGTAATTATCTGTTTGCTTTTAGATATATGCATGTATGCCGTTTTAAGTCTTACTGACTAGTGAATTAAACCAAGTCTTACTGACTAATGAATTAAACCAAGTCTTATTGACCAGTGATTTAAACCAAGTCTTACTCACTAGTGAATTAAACCAAGTCTTACTGACTAGTGAATTAAACCAAGTCTTACTGACTAGTGAATTAAACCAAGTCTTACTGATTAGTGAATTAAACCAAGTCTTACTGACTAGTGATTTAAATTGTGATTTAAATCGATTTGATTTTTTTAAAAATCCCATGCAATAAATCAAACTGGGGGGGGGGGAGGAAGAGGAGTCGGGGAACGGCAACCACCCAGCCTGCGTTCTCGATTTCGTTACCCTCTTCGCCCTCCCGCCCGCCTGCCCCCTTTGTCGCGGCCGCCCGCTCACCTCCGCGTGAGTTTCGACGTGAGCTTGCTGAAGAGGTTGGAGGTGGCGCGGCTGCGGCTCTGAGGCAGAGGGGTGGCTTCGTGGGAGAGCGTGGGCGAAGTGGGGGGCCCGTTCTGAACGCCGGTCCCCCGCCGGTCCCGCACCTGGCCCCCATGGAAGGTGCTGCGGATGTTGGTGCCGCGAGACAGCCGGGTGCGGTCTGAGGAGGTGGACGAGGTGGCGATGCTGTGGCTGGAGGGGGAGGCGGGGGGCACACGACTGGTGGCAGAGCTGCATGGGGCGGGGGGGGCGGAGAGAGGGAGAGAGAGAGAGAGAGAGAGAGAGAGAGAGAGAGAGAGAGAGATATGAGGCAGAAATCAGCGTCACCCATCATTTTGGACAGAAATGATAGAATATTTCTAAAGAAACGATTGCCTGCTGTCCGTAATTAACGGCACCAAATATTACAAACCACCCCATCACGGTCCTTCAGTCCCATCCTAACTACAAACAAACAAATTAGAGAGAGTCACAAAAACCTAGACAGTATCTTAAAAAATAGAGACATCACCTTGCCGACAAAGGTCTGTATAGTTCAAGCTGTGGTTTTCCCAGTAGTGATGTATGGAAGTGAGAGCTGGACCATAAAGAAGGCAGATTGCCAAAGAATTGATGCTTTTGAATTATGGTGCTGGAGGAGACTCTTGAGAGTCCCATGGACTGCAAGAAGATCAAACCTCTCCATTCTTAACGAAATCAGCCCTGAGTGCTCACTGGAAGGACAGATCCTGAAGCTGAGGCTCCAATACTTTGGCCACCTCATGAGAAGAGAAGACTCCCTGGAAAAGACCCTGATGTTGGGAAAGATGGAGGGCACAAGGAGAAGGGGACGACGGAGGACGAGATGGTGGGACAGTGTTCTCGAAGCTACCAGCATGAGTTTGACCAAACTGCGGGAGGCAGTGGAAGACAGGAGTGCCTGGTGAGCTCTGATCCAGGGGGTCACGAAGAGGCGGACACGACTAAACGACTAAACAACAACAACAGGAATGGAAAGCGATAAAATGACCCCCTCCAGCCTGCCTTCCCCAAAGAGACATAGAAATGTCCTTCTGTTCTTCCACAAGATCTGTTTTCAGAGTTCCTCTGGTCCATACTCTGGGCTGAGGAGGAGGAGGTCCAGATGGACCCTCCTAGAAGCTGAAAGAAACAGAGCTTCTCTCCCCCCCCACCCCCGGTCTCTGGAGACTGTTCTGGATTCTTCCACAGCCAGTCACATGGGTGACCGACCAGGGCCTGGAGACTCCCTGGGGCCAGGGCAGCATTGAGCCAGAATGAGACCAGTGGAAACTGGGCAAGCGTCCAGCGGCAAGCTGAAGTCTGTGGGAAGGGACAGGGATGGAGAGGTGAGAGGGGGGAGGCCGGAACTCAGCTCCCGGGCCAGAAGAAACTGGGAAGAGCAGGGAAACCAAGAGAGGCTAATCTTAATAATAATAATAATAATAATAATAATAATAATAATAATAATAATTTTTATTTATACCATGCCCTCTCCAGCCAGAGCCCGGCTCAGGGCAGCTAACACCAATAAAATTTCAGTAAAAACATAATAAGAAAAAAAAAGAAAAAGATTTTTTTTTTAAATACAGGTTAAAATGCAGCCTCATTTTAAAAGTGAAAACCATAAGGCGAGGGAAACATAAGGGTCAGCCTGAGTCCAAACCAAAGGCCAGGTGGAACAGCTCTGTCTTGCAGGCCCTGCGGAAAGATGTCAAGATCTTTGCATAGCAATGGAATTACAGAATTGGAAGGCATCTAGTCCAACCCCCTGCAGTGCAGAAATCACAGCTAAGCAGTGTTAGAAATTCAGATATAGAAGCCAGATGGCTCCCGAAACCAGGGTTACAGCCGCCGAAACAGAATGCCTAGTTGCCATTTTTGAGCCAGATGGCTAGAAAGTCGTATTTTTCATTACAGCCATTTTGGTTTCTGAAATTCCTTCTGATCATAGCTGTGAACTTACAGATTTGAAAATAAGGGACCAGCAGCCTTGAAAATAAAGGTTCAGTGGCCAAAATAAGGGATTTTGGCTTAGCTTTGCTGCCACTGACTGTGCTTTGCAGGGGGTTGGACTAGGTGAGCCTAAGGGTCTACAACTCCCACCAAAGAAGAGGGGCAGACAAAACGGATGAACGACGTCCAGATGGCAAAGCTTACAGGCAGAATTAGAAACCAGCAAGAGGACGTCTTTAATAAAGAATGGGGAAAGTCTATAATTTATTTGAAAAGCTATTGTCAAGAGTTACATACATTGGTACGACTGACAGAAAACTTGTAGTAAAAATTTGAACTATGGATGGACAAATGATTTATAAAAATAGAGTTATGAAAGGGATGCAGAGGGGGAAATCACTACGTTAAGATGCTGCACTGGTTGGAGGGGATGCTAAGCCGCACGTCGGGGCTGCCATCGTCCTGGCGCCAGGAGTTCAATAGACACTTCCCCACCCGAGAGAGAGGGAGGGAGGGAGGGAGACTCTCGCCCACGCCACCCACGACCCCAGCATGAGGCGGTTGCGGCACTGCGGCGGCCGCTGAAGCGTCGCCCTTCTGCGTCCCTCCCCATCCCCTCCTCTTCCTCCTCCCTCAGGCGGCCTTCCTCAGCCGTCGCCACCACCTCCGGCTTCCCCTGGCAGTGCGGTGGAAGTCTCACAAGAGAGGGGCTGCCTGCCCGCCCGCTGCCACCCGCCTCCTCACGACGCACCACTGAGGGGGGAAAGGCAGAGACAGAGATGCGGCAGCTCGTGCGCGCGCTCTCTCTCGTAGCGGAGGACCCCGAGCCGCTGCTTCCCTCCCAAGCCGGGCGAGCATGAAACCCGGGAAATTTAAGGGACATCATCAATCCGGGACAGCAGTGGGACACGGCGCTCGAATAAGGGAGATTCCCGCCAAATAAGGGACGGTTGACAGCTATGCTTCTGATTGTGTAGATAAAATTCTGCTGCATGTGTGGCTAGTATGTGAAAATAGTCAAGGGCTCCCACAATGCACCTCCAGAGGGTGGAGATGTTAGCGGTCATCCCGGCACCTGGGCATCTTCACTTGGTTGCAAATGGCCGACAGCCTGGTGGAAAATGCGCCTGGCAAATTTCGAACGCGGTAGCAGAGGCGTACGTTTGTAGGAGACACCGTACTTTGCCTTTGCAAGTAGTTTTGAAACTTTCCCCCCCAATGTCATGTTTTGATTGCCGCAGCCTGTCTTAGGACCTTAGAGGAATAATCGCAGCGATACCTGTTCTCCTTCCCGTTCTGGAGCAGGGAGTGTCGTTCTCCGCCAGGCCGATCCGTGCAGACGTAGGTATTCCTCCGGGTCATCATACTCGAGGGAATGTTATTCTGCAACGAGAGATGAAGAGCCCAGGCTGAAGAGGCGGAGGCAGGAGAGAAACAACGGCAAAAAAACCCCCAAGACGGAACTTTTGAGAAGCCGGACTCGTTTCGGCAAACCGGTTTTTCGCCGGGTCAGCTCAGAGCTCTCCAAACCGGGAAGCAGGCAGCCGAACGCTCAGGCATCTCAGATTGGGGATTTGGGGGGCAAGTCAAGGCTGTGTGTCCAAGAGGGATTTTGAAGTTGCTGAGACAGATTCCAGCTTCGGACATGCCTGAATGTGCATGTGCAGCTATGCACATGCGTGCTTGCTGCCCGTGTGGGGTTGCTACACATTACAAGACACAGATTTTTCCCCCCCCAGGGTAGATGACCAGACCTGCTGGACTTGGCTACTGCAGGGCGCTCTGAATCTGGTCCCAGGGTAAAGGTAAAGGGACCCCTGACCATTAGGTCCAGTCGCGGACGACTCTGGGGTTGCGGCGCTCATCTCGCTTTATTGGCCGAGGGAGCCAGCGTACAGCTTCCGGGTCATGTGGCCAGCAGGACTAAGCCGCTTCTGGTGAACCAGAGCAGCACACGGAAACACCGTTTACCTTCCCGCCGGAGTGGTACCTATTGATCTACTTGCACTTTGATGTCCTTTCGAACTGCTAGGTTGGCAGGAGCAGGGACCGAGCAACGGGAGCTCACCCCGTCGTGGGGATTCGAACCGCCGACCTTCTGATCAGCAAGCGCTAGGCTCTGTGGTTTAACCCACAGCGCCACCCGCGTTCCAGGGTAGTTTGAGGCTTTTGCCTCTTGCCCGAACCCAGCCATGCCTCCCTCCATCTTGAGCCGGTGCCTGGGAATAACTCACAGGCAAGACCAGCGCCCAGAAGGACAGCTTCCGCAAGGGCTTCTGGGGCACAAAAAGCAATGTGCGTTTAGGGGAGGAAAATTTCGTTTTCTCTGCACCCCAGCTCGGAAGCGGATGGGGTTGCAGCCACGCCAGAGCTGCAGGCCCCTACCCTTGCCTCCCCACGGGTGGGGGTCACTGGGATGGGGCGCCCGCAGGACCCCGGAGCCCGCTCCTGCTCACCGTGTTCACGGCACTGTCCTTGCGGCGGTCGGGGATCTCAGATTTGTTGGGGTTATTGGCACTGCTCACCATGGGGCTGGAGGGCGGGATGCCTCTGCCGCTACTGCTGACGACGCTGCAGCTGGCCTTGCGCGAAGGCATGCGCTCCTCTTTCAGCTCCCCGTCCCCCGTGCTGGTGGGGCTGCGCTTGGGGTGCATGGGCACTGGGGATGGGCCGCCTGGAGAGGGAAGGAGGAAAGAGAGGCCGTCAGAGACAGAGAGGAGAGAACCCGTGGCTGGTCCAAAGGAGCGCTCCTTAGCAGAACAGGGATTCGAACGCAGGTCTCTGGGAAACCGAAGAATGGATGCTTTTGAATTCTGGTGCTGGAGGAGACTCTTGAGAGTCCCATGGACTGCAAGAAGATCCAACCTCTCCATTCTGAAGGAAATCAGCCCTGAGTGCTCACTGGAAGGACAGATCCTGAAGCTGAGGCTCCAAGACTTTGGCCACCTCATGAGAAGAGAAGACTCCCTGGAAAAGACCCTGATGTTGGGAAAGATTGAGGGCACAAGGAGAAGGGGACGACAGAGGACGAGATGGTGGGACAGTGTTCTCGAAGCTACCAGCATGAGTTTGACCAAACTGCGGGAGGCAGTGGAAGACAGGAGTGCCTGGCGTGCTCTGGTCCAGGGGGTCACGAAGAGTCGGACACCACTAAACGACTAAACAACAACTCTGTGAAACTTTTAGTTCACAGAAAACAAAAGCAAGGCGAGAGCCACTGTGGTTGGACTAGGTCCACAGGGGTCAGCAAACTTTTTCAGCAGGGGGCCGGTCCACTGTCCCTCAGACCTCGTGGGGGGCCAGACTATATTTTGGGGGAAAAAATGAATAGGGGCAGTCTATCTAGAATTCTAGGTTCTCAGGGGTATTTGGCCACTGTGAGAAGAGGATGCTGGACTAGGGGAGCCCTTGGCCTGATCCACCAGCCTGGCCTTTCTTAGGTTCCTTTTTCTCACTTGCTGGATCATTGCCTTGTCAGCATTTTCCAATGTCTCCGAAAAATTTTACACATCACTTGGGAAGACAGGAGAACTAATACCAGTGTATGTAATCACCAGTGTCAAAGCAATGATTCTTCAACATCAACTTCGTTGGACTGGTCATGTTGTGTGGATGCCCGATGATCATCTTCCAAAGCAACTACTCTATTCCGGACTTAAAAATGGAAAGCGTAATGCTGGTGGTCAACAAAAGAGGTTTAAAGACCGCCTCAAGGCAAATCTTTAAAAATGTAGCATAAACACCGACAACTGGGAAACACTGGCCTGCGAGCGCTCCAGGTGGAGAACAGTCTTTACCTAAGGTGTCCTGGGCTTTGAAGACACTCGAACTCAGGACGCAAGGGAGAAACGTGCTAAGAGGAAGGCACACTTGGCGAATCCACACCGTGATCAACTCCCGCCCGGAAACCAATGTCCCCACTGTGGAAGGACGTGTGGATCCAGAATCGGCCTCCACAGTCACTTACGGACTCATTGTTAAAACCGTGTTTATGGAAGACAATCTTATTCAGCTACGAGGGATCGCGGAAGAAGAAGAAGAAGAGGAAGAAGATGCAGAAGAGGAAGAAGAAGAGGACGAGGAGGAGGAGGAAGAGGAAGAAGAAGAGGAAGAGGAAGAAGAAGAAGAAGAAGAGGAAGAAGAAGTAGAAGAGGAAGAAGAAGAGGAAGAGGGAAAAAAGAAGAAGAGGAAGAGGAAGAAGAAGAGGAAGAAGAAGAAGAGGAAGAGGAAGAAGAAGTAGAAGACGAAGACGAAGAAGAAGAGGAAGAGGAAGAGGAAGAAGAAGAAGAAGAAGAGGAAGACGAAGTAGAAGAGGAAGACGAAGAAGAAGAGGAGGAAGACGAAGAAGAAGAGGAAGAGGAATGAGGAAGAAGAAGAGGAAGAGGAATGAGGAAGAAGAAGAAGAAGAAGAAGAAGAAGAAGAAGAAGAAGAGGAAGAAGGTTCCCTTTTCCTTTCAGGCAACCAAGGTGTCATGAAACACCCATGGACTGGAACAATCTCCTAGGGACTTTCACGGGAAATGGAGCAAGGAGCCGTTTCAGCCCTGCACTGATCAGTTTGGGTGGTGGTACGAGACTGGGACGGAGCGGTTGGGGGGGCGCAGGGAGGGAAGGGAGCCCACGTCACTCACAGAAATCGCTGTGCCGCCGCTGCCGGTGGTAAGTGGAGGAGCTCCGCTGGCTCTTGGAGTGAGACGAAGAGGACTTGCTGGTGCCGTTGGAAACCTCGCTGGGCGCCCGCACCCGGGCCAGCGAGAGGCTGCTGCCCGTGCGAGACTCGCCCCCTTCCACCTGCTGGGAGACAGGGAGGCGACACGGCAGACACTTATAAGATTACACACAGCACAACGAGACAACGACCTGTCCCAAAAATGGAAAGGGGAAGAAGTCGCAGCAAAAACCATTAACGGAGAAATATGAGGGCTCCCTTGGACAAAAAACAAGGACACCAGCCAGCAAAACCAGTAGGCTTGGTCTTGATTGAAGACTGTCGCGACAGGACTCCCACCTGCCACAAGGTGGAACAAGATGGAAGCCCCGAACAAAAGAGAACCCAAACTTTTATTAGCTGCTAATCCCCATGTTACACCCCCCCCCAACTACATCATGGTTACATCATGAAAGGGGAGGTCTGGTGGCCGTAATCTGAGCATCCTGGACCCTGCCCCATGGTTCTCCTTGCTCTCCACCTAACACCCATCAGGTGTAACAAAAGAGATATTTACATTTCCCTGTTTCCCAGCCAAGTTATCACACCCCTTTGCCTTCATCTGGGCTTGTTATTTCAAGGATGGCTACCTGTCTGGCACTCAGGTATCAGGATGCCAGGAATTATCACTCAGCAGAGGGGCTGCTGAGTAGCTGAGCTCAGGTGTCTAGATGAATTTCTGAAGTTTTCCCAGGGAGCCAGGACATAGATGCATTTATCAGTGAATTCTTACATTTGGTATCGTGCAGCAAAGGCCCTTGGAATAGGAAGAAACTGTGATGAAGTGTTTTGTGGGGGCAAATCACAGAAGTCACAAAAGCGATGGTGCTGATTTTGGTAGTGGGCTGCATGTGCATGGTATCTGCTGGAGGGGCAACCCCCCCAACCTAGACATAAATTCCTGCAACACCCCCCACCCCGCCCGTAACCCCGGGCCTCACCTCGTTCTTCCTGCCCAGCAGGAGGTAGGTGGCCGTGACCTCGTTGTACTTCTGGCTGGTCAGGGCTTCCTTGATCTCTTCGCGGGTGTAGCCCATGCCCACCATCACTTCTGGGCAGGGAGAGGAAAGAGACGGCGAAGAAGGTTAGGCTCTAAGTCACCAACTTACGTGACAGAAGGGAAAGTGGCTCAGATGGAGGAAGTTAGAAGGTGTTTTCTGCTGCTCCAGAGGGCAGGATCCGAACCAACGGATTCAAATGGCAAGGAAGGAGAGTCCAACTAAACATTAGGAATGATTTTTCTTAGGGTTAAAGGTAAAGGGACCACTAACTATTAGGTCCAGTCGTCGCCGACTCTGGGGTTGCGGCGCTCATCTCGCTTTACTGGCCTAGGGAGCCGGCGCACAGCTTCCGGGTCATGTGGCCAGCATGACTAAGCTGCTTCTGGCGAACCAGAGCAGTGCACAGAAACACCCTTTACCTTCCCGCCACAGCGATACCTATTTATCTACTTGCACTTTGACGTGCTTTCGAACTGCTAGGTTGGCAGGAGCAGGGACCGAGCAACGGGAGCTCACCCCGTCGTGGGGATTCGAACCGCTGACCTTCTGATCGGCAAGCCCTAGGCTCTGTGGTTTAACCCACAGCGCCACCCGTGTCCCGACTTTCTTAGGGTTAGTTAGAGCCATTTGGCTGTGGAACGGGCTCTCTCAGAAGCTGGCACACCCTCCTTCCTTGGAGGCTTTTAAGCAGAGTTAGGATGGCCCTCTGTCATGGATGCTTTAGTTAAGATTTAACCATTGCGGGGTTTGGGCTGGATGACCTTTGGTTACCCCCTTCCAACTCTACAATTCTATGTTTCGATGACTCTCTGAGTTCTGGGAGGAAGTGTTTGTCCAAATAAAAAGCAATTATTGGACAAAATGTCTCCCAATGCCTGGAGCTAGCTCTCCTCAATCTTTTCAGGGGAGATAATATTAAATCTGCAGCTTTAAGTCCCTAGTAAGTTCTTTTCTCCTAGTGGCCAGGCTGTGGATAACCAGGCCCTGGAGGAACTTGAAGGGTGATTGGCACAAGGCCTGAAGCACAAGAACTCCTCAGGGATTGAAAGGCACAACTGAAAGGCAGAGGGCTCCCCTCACATTGCAAAATTCTTTGGTTACCCTGAACTATTTATCACCTTCTATACAAAGATTAACCTGGGATAGGAACTGGTGTATAAAGCCCATAACAATTTGGGAACAGTTTACCTGCAAGATCATCTCCCCCAATATCTACATCATCATAATCAATTATTTATACCCCACCCATCTGGCTGGGTTTCCCCAGCCACTCTGGGCGGCTTCCAACAAAGATTAAAAATACATTAAAATGTCACACATTAAAAACTTCCCCAAACAGGGCTGCCTTCAGATGTCTTCTAAAAGTCTGGTAGTTGTTGTTCTCTTTGACATCTGGTGGGAGGGCGTTCTACAGGGCAGGTGCCACTACCGAGAAGGCCCTCTGCCTGGTTCCCTGTAACTTGGCTTCTCACAGGGAAGGAACTGCAAGAAGGCCCTCAGCACTGGACCTCAGCGTCCGGGCAGAACGATGGAGGTGGAGACGCTCCTTCAGGTATACTGGACTGAGGCCGTTTAGGGCTTTAAAGGTCAGCACCGACACTTTGAATTGTGCTCAGAAACGTACTGGGAGCCAATGCAGGTTTTTCAAGACCGGTGTTATGTGGTCCCAGCGGCCGCTCCCATTCACCAGTCTAGCTGCCGCATTCTGGATTAGTCGTAGTTTCCAGGTCACCTTCAAAGGTAGCCCCACGGAGAGCGCATTGCAGTAGTCCAAGTGGGAGATAACCAGAGCATGCACCACTCTGGTGAGGCAGTCCGCAGGCAGGGAGGGTCTCATCCTGCGTACCAGATGGAGCTGGTAGACAGCTGCCCTGGACACAGAATGGACCTGCGCCTCCATGGACAGCTGTGAGTCCAAAATGACTCCCAGGCTGCGCACCTGGTCCTTCAGGGGCACAGTTGCCCCATTCAGGACCAGGGAGTCCTCCACACCTGCCCAGCCCCCGTCCCCCGACTGCTTCAAAGTGTGGAACCTGTTATGTGCTGAAGTTCTCACCCTGGGCCAGCAGGGGGATACTGTAGATAGTTTTCACTCAGGTCCACATATGCAAATAAGGGATTGAAAGTGACGTTCAGTGATTGGATAGTTACAGAAAATGGTTACTGTTGCGTTCTAGTGGAGCTCTATATAAACAGGCTGGCTGAACCCTTCAGTTCAGTTCAGTTCAGTTCTGGCCTGTGAATAAACAAGAGCTGTTTGAAGAATCGCTGTGTCGTTTGATATGTTCACCCACAACTTAACAGAACTGACCCTGCTGCAGGGTCCACATTTGCAAGAACTCAGTCTCTGAGTGTGGCAGCACCTGCTGTTTCATAAGCAGCGAAAACACACCACACGCCCTTACCGATGCGCTTGGCATCTGCGAAATCCTCTTCCGGCTCTTTATAGGGTTTTAGTTCGTCCCCCTCGTAGCCAATATTGATCCACTTGTCCTTCATGATTTGCTGTGGAGAAGAAGAGCGTTCGTGAAAGGGAGGGGCGAGAAGGGGAGGCCTAGACACACACACACTCTCTGTCCATGCCTGGAAACTCCTTCCTCTCTAACCCCAGTTGCTCCCTAACTTTTGGGGGGTTTCCACAGACTCACTCCCAGTGGGCACTACCCTAACCTATATATAAAAAAGCATTTTTCAGAATAGCCCTTTGCATGGCACACCAAGGAAGGCAACAGCGCCATAAAATCCAGAACAGTCACAATTAATTGCACACTTATTCAAAGCCCAATGAAAACTATTCAGTTGAAGTAATTCATTCAGTTGGACTTGATCCAGTGCTAGCAGGTTTACGAAATCGTTTGCACCTCAAAATTGTTTGCACCCAACATGCATCTTAGCATTCTGCTAGGTGACCCCATGTATCGCTTGCGCTTTGGGAACCGCGGTTCAAATTCCTGCAAGCTCAGCAGTGAGGGAGAGGCACTCTGCACCTGCTCAAGGGCACCCTTGGTCGTCACAAAACAGCTGCAGGCACAAACTCGCTTTAAATAAAATAAAACGAACAACAGCTCAGAGCATCTGCTTTGTAAGCAGAAGGGGTTTCGGGTTCAAATCCCGGTAAGGCTGGGAGAGGCTATCTGCTTAAAAATCCTCGAGAGCAGCTGCCGGCCAGTGAAGACCGTATTGCACTAGATGGATCAACGCCCTGACACAGCGTAAGGAAGCTTCCTTTAAAAAACAACAACATCTGGACTCAGGAGAGCAGAGGCTCTGAGATCATCTTTAGCCAGAAGGGACCCCCTTGGCAAAGAAGACACCCCCCCAACACACACTCAGGGCACCCTCACCCCATCTCTCAGCATCCCCCCCCCCCACAGAAGCCTGCGAACTACGCTGGGGGAAAAGGCAGGCAGGCAGGCAGGGAGCTGAGGCTGCTCTCTGCCTCCCTGACACACGGTATAATTATCCCTGAGTCGATTAGGCTAATTACAGCCATCCGTGGGGGGAGGGGGGGAGGGAGAGGCGGGTGGGCAGGGCCAGATCCCACGAGACATTAGCTAATTAAAGGTCTCCTCCCGCAGCAGCAGCAACAGCTTCCTGTAAGGAGAAACTGGTTGGAGGGCAGAAGATGGCTGGAGAATAGGTCTGGGGGGCGGAATCGTGGCTCAGAGGAGGTGGGGGCACCAGCTGCGCTCCCTCGTTCTCCCCCAGGGAACGAGCAACGTCTCAAGCAATGGCTTAGAGAACAGGGAAGAAAAAGCAAGCAGCGGTTGCAGGGTCAATGCTTCTGAATGCCAGCTGCGGGGAAAATGGCAGGAGGCGAGAGTTGCTCTTGAACCCGGATCCTGATTGCGGGGTCCTCCTAATGGGCATCCGGTTGGCCAATGCGGGAACAGGATGCTGGACTAAGAGGAGGCCCCCTTTGGGCTGGCTTTTCTTATGTTTTTATGGCCCAGAGGCAATCTATCTATTTTTTATTTTATATAATTTTAATCCAATTTTCTATCATTTAAAACACTCATTTTTACCTCCTTAAAATACCAACGACTTCCTTTCTTCTCTTTCCATCGTTCATTTTACATATCTTGAATCCCTGCGTGTTTTGCAGAAACTATCCCATTCGGTATTCCATTATTACGTGCATCGTAACTGTTGAATCTATCTCAATGCTGGCAGCGTTTTCAGCTGTGTGCAGTTATTCCCCATGTATTCAATAAACGTTTTCCAATCTTCCCTAGATCCCTAGGTTCTTCGGGAGCACTTGGCTACTGGGAGAACAGGATGCTGCCGGACTAGATGGGCCCCATTGGGCCTGATCCAGCAGGATCTTATGGAATCAGAGAATCGTAGGACTGGAAGGGACCCCCCAGTGGCCATCTAGTCCAACCCCCTAATAATAATAATAATAATAATAATAATAATAATAATAATAATAATAATATTATTTATACCCCGTCCATCTGGCTGAGTTTCCCCAGCCACTCTGGGCGGCTCCCAATCAAAGGTTAAAAACAGTGCAGCATTAAATATTAAAAACTTCCCTGAACAGGGCTGCCTTCAGATGTCTTTTAAAGATAGGATAGCAGCTTATTTCCTTCACATCTGAAGGGAGGGCGTTCCACAGGGCAGGCGCCACTACCGAGAAGGCCCTCTGTCTGGTTCCCTGTAAGCTCACTTCTCGCAATGAGGGAACCGCCAGAAGGCCCTCAGCACTGGACCTCAGTGTCCGGGCAGAACGATGGGGGTGGAGACGCTCCTTCAGGTATACTGAACTGAGGCCATTTAGGGCTTTAAAGGTCAGCACCAACACTTTGAATTGTGCTCGGAAACGTACTGGGAGCCAATGCAGATCTCTCAGGACCGGTGTTATGTGTTCCCGGCGGCCGCCCCCAGTCACCAGTCTAGCTGCCGCATTCTGGATTAATTGAAGTTTCCAGGTCACCTTCAAAGGTAGCCCCACGTTGAGCGCATTGCAGTAGTCCAAGCGGGAGATAACCAGAGCATGCACCACTCTGGCAAGACAGTCTGCGGGCAGGGAGGGTCTCATCCTGCGTACCAGGTGGAGCTGGTAGACAGCCGCCCTGGACACAGAATTAACCTGCGCCTCCATGGACAGCTGTGAGTCCAAAATGACTCCCAGGCTGCACACCTGGTCCTTCAGGGGCACAGGTACCCCATTCAGGACCAGGGAGTCCTCCACACCCGCCTGCCCCCTGTCCCCCAAAACAGTACTTCTGTCTTGTCAGGATTCAACCTCAATCTTCAGTGCAGGAATCTCTCTCCCCCCCCCCCCCGCACAGTAAAGCCATGGTCCTTGGGACGTGGCTCAGCCGCCGCCCCCCGGCCATCTTCACCAGGCCCACTCACTAAGCCCCTCTTCTCCCCCCCCCACACCCAGCCATCTTAGGTGTCCCTACCTCCAGGGTGCAGCGCTTGGAGGGGTTCAGAACCAAGAAGCGCCGCAGGATGTTCTCGCAGTCCGTCGACATGTAGAAGGGCACGCGGTATTTGCCACGAAGGACACGTTCCCGCAGCTCCTGGATTGAGCAGGTGGAAACGTCAGTCATATCCAAACCGGGTTCCCCCATCCTGCCTCAAATTCACCCTCCTTTCCCCTGCTTTTGGGTCAGCCTGGCCATATACCAGCAGAAAAACGGGAGGTTTGGGGTGCAGAAGGGCACCCGCAAGGAGTTAATAGTGCTTCCAGTCTCTGTGGGCGCCACCGCCACTGGTTCCCGCCCCATAAGCCACAGCCTGGGGTCGTAGGTGGTTAAGGAATGCTGCAGCACGATTGCTGACAGGAGGGAGGCCTGTAACACCTCGGCGCTCAGGGATTTGCCCTGTGGAACTCCCTGCCTATTGACATCAGGCAAGTGCCTTCACTATCCTCGATTCCTGGTCTGGGAAAAAGGTGGGATTTGAATAAATATAGTAATGATGATATAATTTGGTGCCTGCTAAAAAAACATTTTTGTTGAGACAGTTCTGCTCGGATGTTTAGAAGGCTGGTGTGAGTTTTCGAAAGTTTTAAATTACTGTTCATCTTCCTTGGTGATACCTTTATTTCCAAAATCTCTTTTGCAAGCTGCTCTGAGGGTTGTTATAACCAAGTGGTGTGCAAATTTTATGAAACAAAAATAAAATAAAGAGTTGCTGGGCAGAGGAACCGGCATTATCTGGGTGGGACGTGCATAATATGCGGTTTTCACATTTTGTCACATAGAGACATTCTTTTCTCTGCTTCCTCATCTTTTTGTTTCAGGTCTTTTTTATCAGTTTATTTCATAAAAGTTACGTACTGCGTGATCGTTAAAAAAGAAATGAACTTTGAAGGGGTTCACAAAATGGATAAAACGATGAAATGACCAGTGACAATGTAATAATAAATGTATTCTTATTTATAATAATCTATTGCAGGAATATGTTGTTGTTGTTACTATTCTTATTATGTCAGAGCCTAGGACTTGCCGATCAGAAGGTCGGCAGTTTGAATCCCCGCGACGGGGTGAGCTCCCGTTGCTCGGTCCCTGCTCCTGCCAACCTAGCAGTTCGAAAGCACGCCAGTGCAAGTAGATAAATAGGTACCGCTCCGGAGGGAAGGTAAACGGTGTTTCCGTGCACTGCTCTGGTTTGCCAGAAGCGGCTTAGTCATGCTGGCCACATGACCCGGAAGCTGTACGCCGGCTCCCTTGGCCTGTAAAGCGAGATGAGCGCCGCAACCCCAGAGTCGGTCACAACTGGACCTAATGGTCAGGGGTCCCCTTTACCTTTTTATACAGGAATATGTTGTTGTTACTATTATTATTATTATGTCTGGGTAGACTTTGCCTAAATAAATATGCTTTTAGCAGGAAGGAGTACAGTGAAGGCAACCTGCCTGATGTCAACAGGCGAGGAGTTCTGAAGTCTGGCCCTGTAAAAGATTGATTTGGGAACCATTTCCATTACATAGAACACAAAAGACAGGATGTTGTACAATTTAGGTGAGAAGTGTAGTTTGGGGAGGCGGGTTAAGCTTTTGGGGAGAGGAACCCCTTATGCTATTCCAACAAAGCTGTCTGCAAGTAGAGGCATGGAATAGTTTTTGTTTCAACTTATTCTGTCGGACATTGTCGAAGTAATGTCGCAGGAAACAATGTGGAAGGTCAAATCCACCACGATAAGGAACAGATGGAACCCCTATCTACATTGGATAAAAACTACTGGAACAAAAGACGTTCGGTGGAAACAACCCGAACCCTTCTAATGGATATGGATATGGGGGTGGTGTGGGAAGGGAGGGAGGGAAAGAAAAAAATTGTACAGGAAATTTAAAAATTGGAAGGCGATAATATGCAGGTGAAACTCGGAAAATTAGATTATCGTGGAAAAGTTCATTTATTTCAGCAGTAATTGATGCAAAAGGGGCCCAAACCAAGTACTGAGTACATATGCATGCTTCTACTTCTCAGAGGTCCAATAGTGCTCTATTTGCAGTCCTTCTTTTGCTGATTTCATTTAATATTCTCATTTTCTGAGATGGTTAATTTGGGGTTTTCATCAGCTGCACGCCATGATCATCGCAATGATGACAAATCAAGGCTTGACATATCTCGCTTTGCATGTCATGAGTCTATCTCATATATTAGTTTCACCTTTTAAGTTGAATTACTGAAATAAATGAACTTTCCCACGATATTCTAATTTTCCAAGTTTCACCTGTAATGTATGTAAAAATCCCAAATTCAAATAAAACGGTTCTTAACCTGAAAAAAAAACACCCACCTGTCTGCAAAAAGAGAAAAGTTCAAGGGACCCAAATAGACCCCCTCCTTGCCCCCCACCCTATCTCTGCTTCTGGCTTGGGAGACCCCGCAGTCCGCTGGGCCTGTCTCCGGCCCCATAACCCCCCACTTCCCTCTTCAAGGCTTCCTGGCGACCCCCACTCTGCCCCACCTTGAGGTTCTGCCCGTCGAAAGGCAGGGAGCCGCTGACCAGCGTATAGAGGATGACCCCCAGACTCCAGATGTCCACCTCGGGGCCGTCATACTTCTTGCCCTGGAAGAGTTCTGGGGCGGCGTAGGGGGGGCTCCCGCAAAACGTGTCCAGTTTGGAGCCCAGCGTGAACTCGTTGCTGAACCCAAAGTCGGCGATCTTTATGTTGGCGTCGGCGTCCAGCAAAAGGTTCTCGGCCTGTTTTAGGTGGCGGAGGGGAGAGTCACAGAACGGACGGTGAAGTCACAGAACGATAGAGCTGGAAAGTTGGAAGGGACCCCCAAAGGTCAACTAGCCCAACCCCCGCTGAGGCGAGGGGCACAGAAATATTCTAGGAATCTGAATCAGCTTTGGGGCACCTGGATTTGGGTTCTTAAGAGGCGGCACGAAGCAGAGAAAATGCTGAAGGCCACCCCCAGCCCTGCTCATCCAACAGGGTAATAAGTATGCCCATTTTACAGATGGAGGAATGGAGGCATAGAGCGATTTGCCCCAGACCGTGCTGTGAAGTCCAGGGCAGAGGCCTGCACCCCAAATTTTGCCAGCCCAGCTGTTCTACTGAGTGACGTGGTGCTCATGGCATCGTAGTTACTAGGAGGGGGTGGGAGGGAGGGAGAGGAAATGGAGGGGAGCAGTCCAGAGCCCCCTCACCTTCAGGTCCCTGTGGACAATGTTCTTCTGGTGACAGTAGTGTACGGCCGAGACAATCTAGGAGCGAGAAGTAGAAATATAATAATAATAATAATAATAATAATAATAATAATAATAATAATAATAATTTATTTGTAGCCCGCCCATCTGGCTGGGTTTCCCCAGCTACTCTGGGTGGCTTCCAACAAGGATTAAAAATACATCAAAATGTCACACATTAAACACTTCCCTGAACAGGGCTGCCTTCAGATGTCTTCTAAATGTCAGGTAGTTGTTTATCTCTTTGACATCTGGTGGGAGGGCGTTCCACAGGGCGGGCGCCACCACCGAGAAGGCCCTCTGCCTGGTTCCCTATAGCTTCACTTTTCACAGTGAGGGAACCGCCAGAAGGCCCTCAGCGCAAGACCTCAGTGTCCGGGCTGAACAATGGGAGCGGAGACGCTCCTTCAGGTATACTGGTCCTTTGAGGCCATTTAGGGCTTTAAAGGTCAGCCCCAACACTTTGAATTGTGCTCAGAAACGTACTGGGAGGTCTTTCAAGACTGGTGTTATGTGGTCTCGGCGGCCGCCCCCAGTCCCCAGTCTAGCTGCCGCATTCTGGATTAGTTGTGGTTTCCAGGTCACCTTCAAAGTTAGCCCCACGTAGAGCGCATTGCAGTAGTCCAAGTGGGAGATAATGTGGTGGGTGCAAATGTCCTGGGGTGTGGGAAAGATCCTGAAAGGCTCTCCCATTTTCTGCAGAGATGACACTCCCTCTGTCCCCCCCCCATCCAGAGTCGTGAATGCCCCCCCTTTAAAGCAAAACAGGCCAGGCTGCCAGGATCAATCCTTACCCCGCCCCCTCGGCTGGAAAGAGAAAGGAAATCAATCCGTGGCCACGTGAGAAAGCCATAGGGGATGGATCTGGACCAGGGAGTGTCTGATATCCTCTCTGCCCCAGAACATCAGCCAAAAAGAAATTGATATTTAGGGGAATTGAATTTAATTCTAAATTATATTCTGGAATACGTGGGAGATTGCAAGGGGTAAAAAAAAATAATGGATGTACCATGCTATATTAGAAGCAAAAAAAACTTGTTTTGATGAATTGGAAGAGCCGCAAAAAGATTCCATTGAGCACATGGATTGATAACATTGACAGATTAGCTGCATACGAACGAATTGCATGTTGATGCAAATTAGGAACGGATAAATATGAAGAAATCTGGAAGGAATATTTAAGCGATAAGGCGGATAGTGGTGGGGAAATATTGTTAAAAAGGTGTAGTCACAAATACCCTGAGAGGCAATTCAAAACAAAAAATTATGGAAAAGTGGGATAGATATAAAACATATGTTCCAAAATACAGTAAAGGTTCGCTATCTATGCTAGCATTGGATTGACGTTGGAGTGAGACTAATAATAAGACTAAGAGCACATATTGATATAGGAATGTATTAGATAATATGTAAAGAAATATACAATAATAAGAGTAGATTCCTTTGTAAAAAAGGAATATACGACGGGAAAGGCAGGAAGTCTAGTGTGTTGGTATGTATATGATTTTTGGGGGAAAATCTTTTCTTTTCTTTGTTCTTTTCTTCTTTTTTGTTGTTTCATTTTCTTTTTGGGTATATAAAATTTGTATACAATTTTTGTATACATGTTGGAAATTATATTCTAGTAAATCCTGTAATGTAATATGACAATGTTCACCAATGTCATATAAGAATGTTAATAAATAAATAAAATGCAAAAAACAAAAAGGTGTAGTCATAGGTATATCAGCGTATTCAAATCTGAATTGTCAAGTTATTAGTGTTATTATGTAGGGACGCAGGTGGCGCTGTGGGTAAAAGCCTCAGCGCCTAGGGCTTGCCGATCGAAAGGTCGCGGTTCGAATCCCCGCGGTGGGGTGCGCTCCCGTTGCTCGGTTCCAGCGCCTGCCAACCTAGCAGTTCGAAAGCACCCCCAGGTGCAAGTAGATAAATAGGGACCGCTTACTGGCGGGAAGGTAAACGGCGTTTCCGTGTGCGGCTCTGGCTCCCGGCCTCTTGAGTGAGATGGGCGCACAACCCTAGAGTCTGTCAAGACTGGCCCGTACGGGCAGGGGTACCTTTACCTTTACCTTGTTATTATGGTTTCTGTTGTTTGCGGCGGTTGTTTGTATTGAAAAAATGATTAAATTTTTTTTTTAAAAAAAACCCAAAACATCAGCCAAGCCACGTTCCCGCCAATCATCCCTCACCCTTTTTCTGGCACCCAAAGAGCAACCAGCTCCCCGGCTGGGGTCCTTTCCTCACCTGTCTGAACTTGGCCCGAGCTTCCTTCTCCTTCATGCGCCCGTGGGAAACCAGGTAGTCAAAGACTTCTCCTACAGGCGGAGAGAAAAGGACGTTAGGCTAACATCAGAAGAGCCTGCAGGATCAGGCCAGTGGCATCCTGTTCTCACAGTGGCCAAGTAGATGCCCCAATGGAATCGGAGTGCTTGGAAATGTAAAGAAAAGGAAGGAACCTTTTATCATATGTGGTGGACCTGTCCCAAGGTGAAAGACTTCTGGGAAAAGATTTATAATGAATTGAAAAAAATGTTGAAATATACATTTATAAAGAAACCAGAAGCATTTCTACTTGGAATAACAGGTTTGGAATTGCCCAAGAAACATGTTAAATTATTTTTGTATGCCACAACTGCTACTCGTATTTTGTTAGCTAAAAAGTGGAAAATCCAAGAATTACCAACGATAGAAGAATGGCAGATGAAGATGATGGATTTTTCGGAGCTAGCCGACCTAACCGGAAGAGTCTGCGGCCAGAAGGAGGAGGAATATCAGGAAGAGTGGATTAAATTTAATGATTACTTAGTTAAATATGTTAAGTTAAATTAACTGAAAACAGCTTGCAGATACTTAATTGGCTCAGGATTTTATTTATGTTAAGCGTCGAATTAATATGTTTAATTTCATAATGTGAAGATCTAAGGATGTCAATGTTTAAGTAAAATTTTATAAGAACTGTGGTTTGGAAAACTGTTGAAAGGACATGCAATGAAATTCAACCAAGGGGAAGCGAGGAAGTCACTTAACAATGTTAATAAGTGTAATTTTCAATAAGGCTATGATTTATGTTTGTCTTATGTGTTTGTTTGTTTATAATGTCGTGAAAACCAATAAAAAAATTTTTTGGGGAAAAAACCAATGGGATCTGAGTTCAAGAGCAGCTCTCCTCTCCTGTTGCTATCCAGAAATTGGGATTCAGAACCATTGCTGCCTCCGACTGCAGAGTCAGGCCAGTGGCATCCTGGCTAGTCGCCATGAGAAGCCCTCTCCTCCTCCATGAATTTGTCTATTCCTCTTTTAAAGCCACACAAGTAGGTGCCCATCATTGCCTCCTGTGGCAGGGAGTTCCATAGGTTAACTATGTGCTGCATGGAAAAAAAAAACATGCTTCTATCTGTCCCGCATCTTCCAACATTCAGCTTAATTAAATGTGGGCAGAGATGGCGAAAATGACTGCAGCAATCAGGGGCTGCTCCAATCAAAAATTCAATACAGAATGTGAATGCATAGGGGAATACATGAAGAAAAATGGTGTTAAAGCAGAACTCTTAATAGGCAATTGTTAAGCGTGTAAGGACAAAATAAGTAATTATAACTTAAACAGTTTTCAAGTTACTCTGTTTTATCAAAGCAACTAGAAAAAAATATATTATGATGGGAAGAGCAGTGGGGAGGAGGGGAGGGTTAGGATGAATTTGGGAAATAAAATAATATATGGGACAGCAAAGGATATAATAGAATCTTATAGAATAGTTATATATTGTAACCAGAATAGAAGTTTAAAAGCGGAAGTAAGTGTACTTTTAGTATTTTCATTATTGTAATATTATTATTTGTTATTGGTAGAAGGCAATGTTAATTTAGACTTCTTTGTTTTGCTGTCTGTATAATTTTTTTTAAGTCAATAAAAAATAGGAAAAAGTAAATAAATAAATGTGGGTATTATGAGAAAAGGAGAAAAACTCCCCTCTCTCCACTTTTCCCCAGCCAATGTTTATTTTCATAAACTTCCATCATTTCACCTCTTTGTTGTTGTTGTTGTTGTTGTTGTTGAGTCGTTAGTCATGTCCGCCTCTTCATGACCCCCTGGACCAGAGCACGCCAGGCACTCCTGTCTTCCACTGCCTCCCGCAGTTTGGTCAGACTCATGCTGGTAGCTTCGAGAACACTAAACAACAACAAGTCCTGGTCACCTTGCCTCAAAAAGCATATTGTAGAACGGGAAAAGGTTCAGAAAAAGCCACCCAGATGATGGAGGGGATGCAGCGAATTCCCTACAAGGAAAGGTTGGGGCTTTTTAGCTTAAATGGTGAGTAAGAGGTCTGAAGCTCAACATCCAAAAAACGAAGATCATGGCCACTGGGTCCATCACCTCCTGGCAAATAGAAGGGGAAGAAATGGAGGCAGTGAGAGATTTTACTTTCTTGGGCTCCATGATCACTGCAGATGGTGACAGCAGTCACGAAATTAAAAGACTCCTGCTTCTTGGGAGAAGGGCAATGACAAAGCTAGACAGCATCTTAAAAAGCAGAGACATCACCTTGCCAACAAAGGCCTGTATAGTTAAAGCCATGGTTTGCCCAGTAGTGATGTATGGAAGTGAGAGCCGGACCATAAAGAAGGCTGATCGCCAAAGAATGGATGCTTTTGAATTCTGGTGCTGGGGGAGACTCTTGAGAGTCCCATGGACTGCAAGATCAAACCTCTCCATTCTGAAGGAAATCAGCCCTGAGTGCTCACTGGAAGGACAGATCCTGAAGCTGAGGCTCCAAGACTTTGGCCACCTCATGAGAAGACTCCCTGGAAAAGACCCTGATGTTGGGAAAGATGGAGGGCACAAGGAGAAGGGGATGACAGAGGACGAGATGGTGGGACAGTGTTCTCGAAGCTACCAGCATGAGTTTGACCAAACTGCGGGAGGCAGTGGAAGACAGGAGTGCCTGGCGGGCTCTGGTCCAGGGGGTCACGAAGAGTCGGACATGACTAAACGACTAAACAACAACAACCCAGAGTCCTGCTGGTCAAGCCTTGTGTGTATTTTATTAATCAGAGTCCAATCCTTCCTTGTTTTGGGAATGCTACATGCCCCAGACTCACCTGCGCTGGCATACTCCATCACTAGGTAGAGTGTCTTCTCCGTCTCGATCACCTCAAAGAGTTTCACTGCAACAGCGAGAGAGAGAGATTTCAGCCCCCGGATTCCACGGAGCAAGATCTGCCTGGATTTCTTGAACATGACCCTCTCCCTCCCTCCTGGTCCTGCCCTCGCGCTCCTTAAGAGAAAGGCAGCTGCCATTGTGAACGAAGGCGGACCTCTTTCCAGGCTCCCGGCTCTCTTACCGATGTTGGGGTGATTCAGACCCTTCATGATCCTGACTTCTCGGAAGAGCTGCAAAGAACGGGAGGAGGAAGGTGGGTTAAGCCAAGTCATCCTCTCCAAGGGTCGGTCGCCGCATGTTTTCACACACAAACACACATTTTGGACATGTTCCCATTGCAAGAACGTACTGTATTTGGGGAAACGATTTATTCAGAATGAAAGTGGGCTGCGTGAATCGTCTGAAAGAGGAAAGCTTCCTGCTGGTTCCTCCCCAAGCAAACTCTGTTCCCAAAATCGCTCTGGAGGCAGTTATTTCCTCCCCACAGATACCACATTTTTTGCTCCATAAGACGCACATGACCATAAGATGCACCTAGTTTTTAGAGGCAGAAAACAAGGGGAAAAAAATATTCTGAACGAAACAGTGGATGGATAATTTTTGTGGCTCATGCTACGGCCACAGACATGATATGTGATTTGACGGTGAGTTTGGGGCAGCCCAATGCAAAAATATTGAGAATCCATGTGGATCCGTGCTTTGTAACCACATTTTTGCACCATTGCGGCCCCAGGAAACAATGGATGTATGATTTTTTTTTTGGTGCAGGCTGTAGCCATGGACATGCTGTGTGATCTGATGGTGAATTTGGGGTGACCCAATGCAAAAATCCTGAGGATCCATGGGCTTTTACCTCCCCCCTCCCAGGCAGCCTCCTTTATCGCTAGAGTCCCTTATCTCCCTCCCCGATCGCTTGCTGATCAGCTGCTCAGCGGCTTTGTTTCAACACCCCCTTCCCTCTTTCTTAAAAAAAAGGGACCATGCATTCGCTCCATAAGGCGCAGAGACATTTCCCCTTACTTTTTAGGAGTAAAAAGATGCGTCTTATGGAGCGAAAAATACGGTACTTTGCTCTCAGGTATTCCGAAGGCGGATGGCAGGAAGAGTTAATTTCTAAAGAGGAGAGGTGCCAAGGTGAGAGACCTTTAACATGGAAGCCTCTCCCCACAATCCTGGCAAACCCTGACAATTTGGCAGTGGCAGCAGCAGCAAAAAACATTCTGCGCATGCTCAGAGGCCCTCTTGCCTTTGGTATCGTATTAAGTGTTTGAGCCACTCTGTGGATCAGATCATCAGCTTCTTATAGCAAAATTCAAGCTTAAACTGAAGAAAGTAGGAAAAACCACTGGGCCGGTAAGATACAATCTAAGTCAAATCCTTTATGAATACACAGTGGAAGTGAGGAAAAGGTTTAAGGATTTAGATTTGGTGGACAGAGTGCCTGAAGAACTATGGATGGAGGCTCGTAACATTATACAGGAGGCAGCAACTAAAACCATCCCAATGAAAAGGAAATGCAAGAAAGCAAAGTGGCTGTCCAACGAGGCCTTACAAATAGCGGGGGAGAGAAGGCAAGCAAAATGCGAGGGAGATAGTGAAAGATACAGGAAATTGAATGCAGATTTCCAAAAAATAGCAAGGAGAGACAAGAAGGCCTTCTTAAACGAGCAATGCAAAGAAATAGAGGAAAACAATAGAATGGGAAAAACCAGAGATCTGTTCAAGAAAATTGGAGATACGGAAAGGGACATTTCGTACAAAGATTACCATAATAAAAGACAAAAGTGGAAAGGACCTAACAGAAGCAGAAGACATCAAGAAGAGGTGGCAAGAATACACAGAAGAATTATACCAGAAAGAAATGGATGTCTCGTATACCCCAGGTAGTGTGGTTGCTGACCTTGAGCCAGACATCCTGGAGAGTGAAGTCAAATGGGCCTTAGAAAGCACTGCTAACAACAAGGCCAGTGGAAGTGATGATATTCCAGCTGAACTATTTAAACTTTTAAACGATGATGCTGTTAAGGTGCTACATTCAATATGCCAGCAAATTTGGAAAACTCAGCAGTGGCCAGAGAATTGGAGAAGATCAGTCTACATCCCAATCCCCAAGAAGGGCAGTGTCAAAGAATGCTCCAACTACCGCACCATTGCACTCATTTCACACACTAGCAAGGTTATGCTTAAAATTCTACAAGGCAGGCTTAAGCAGCATGTGGACCGAGAACTCCCAGAAGTGCAAGCTGGATTTCGAAGGGGCAGAGGAACCAGAGACCAAACTGCAAACATGCGCTGGATTATGGAGAAAGCTAGAGAGTTCCAGAAAGACATCTACTTCTGCTTCATTGACTATGCAAAAGCCTTTGACTGTGTCGACCACAGCAAACTATGGCAAGTTCTTAAAGAAATGGGAGTGCCTGATCACCTCATCTGTCTCCTGAGAAATCTCTATGTGGGACAAGAAGCTACAGTTAGAACTGGATATGGAACAACTGATTGGTTCAAAATTGGGAAAGGAGTACGGCAAGGCTGTATATTGTCTCCCTGCTTATTTAACTTATATGCAGAATTCATCATGCGAAAGGCTGGGCTGGATGAATCCCAAGCCAGAATTAAGATCGCTGGAAGAAATATCAACAACCTCTGATATGCAGATGATACAACCTTGATGGCAGAAAGTGAATAGGAATTAAAGAACCTTTTAATGAGGGTGAAAGAGGAGAGCGCAAAATATGGTCTGAAGCTCAACATCAAAAAAACGAAGATCATGGCCACTGGTCCCATCACCTCCTGGCAAATAGAAGGGGAAGAAATGGAGGCAGTGAGAGATTTTACTTTCTTGGGCTCCATGATCACTGCAGATGGTGACAGAAGTCACGAAATTAAAAGACGCCTGCTCCTTGGGAGAAAGGTGATGGCAAAGCTAGACAGCATCTTAAAAAGCAGAGACATCACCTTGCTGACAAAGGTCCGTATAGTTAAAGCCATGGTTTTCCCAGTAGTGATGTACGGAAGTGAGAGCTGGACCATAAAGAAGGCTGATCGCCGAAGAATGGATGCTTTTGAATTATGGTGCTGGAGAAGACTCTTGAGAGTCCCATGGACTGCAAGAAGATCAAATGCATCCATTCTTAAGGAAATCAGCCCTGAGTGCTCACTGGAAGGACAGATCCTGAAGCTGAGGCTCCAATACTTTGGCCACCTCAGGAGAAGAGAAAACTCCCTGGAAAAGACCCTGATGCTGGGAAAGATGGAGGGCACAAGGAGAAGGGGACGACGGAGGACGAGATGGTGGGACAGTGTTCTCGAAGCCACAAACATGAGTCTGACCAAACTGCGGGAGGCAGTGGAAGACAGGAGTGCCTGGCGTGCTCTGGTCCAGGGGGTCACGAAGAGTCGGACACGACTAAACGACTAAACAACAACAACAACAACAACAACAAGAGCAGCAGAAAACAAGCTTTCTCTCAGTGAGCTTCAGGGTGGCCATGTTGAGGGAATCTGAACCCTGATCTCTCCCAGGTTGTGCGCTCTAACCACTGCCCCACACTGCCTCTTCAGCACAGCTCAGTCCTACGATTCTCTTAATTAAATGTCAGGATTAGGAATGCGATCTGTTTATGAAGCCCATCAATGGGGGCAGTCAGTGGGAGTTGAGGAGGGAGCACCCATTTCATGGGGGGTTTTCCCCTTAAAAGGAGCTGTGAGATGGATGGCAGATGAATTTTGGGGGGGGGGGAGAAGGAAAGAGGCTTTCAAGGGAGTACAGGGCCTCCCCCCCCCCCCGCCGCCGCCCAAAAGGATGCTGGGGGTGTCAGTCTGGCTGCAACTGGGAAGACTGGATTGAACAGGGAGCTTCCCCCAGCCCCTTGCCAGGGGAAATGACTAATTTGAAAGGGGGGCGAGGAAAGGCCTTCAATATCCATCTCTCCCCCCCCCATCTTCCCCAAGCTCATTTGGCCTGGAAAATCCAGCCGCTAATTAGCAGCTCCACCCCCCACAACCTCCCCCACAGCGAGATGCTGGCAGGAGGCGGCGTTACCACAGCGACCAACTTGGACTCCAGGCGCTAATTAGGGAAGGGGGGGCAGAAAGCGGGGGGGGGATGAAGAGCGATGGGTGTCTTTGGCAATGAGCAGACCAGAGGAGGGAATGGTGGGTTGGGGTCAGTGACGTGAGGGAGACAGAGACCCCAGAGAGAGAGAGAGAGAGAGAGAGAGAGAGAGAGAGAGAGAGAACAGGGTCCCCGTGAACCCAGTGCTTTTTTTCCTGGGGGGGTACGCAGGGGTACGCATACCCCTAAACATTTTGTGGATCTTCATACTTTTGTCCATTTACTGTATTTACTTTTCCCAATTTGAACTATAAAATGGTGATCGTCTTGAGTCAAAATGAGAGTACCCCTAAACATATTTATTTACTGGGGGGGAAGCACTTGTGTGAACCAAATAATAATAATAATAATAATAATAATAATAATAATAATAATAATAATAATAATTTATTATTTATACCCCACCCATCTGGCTGGACTTCCCCAGCCACTCTGGGCAGCTTCCAAGAAAATATTAAAATACCGTAATACATCAAACATTAAAAGCTTCCCCGAACAGGGCTGCCTTCAGATGTCTTCTAAAAGTCTGGTAGTTGTTGTTCTCTTTGACATCTGGTGGGAGGGGGCTGGACTAGATGTCCCCTGGAGGTCCCTCTCAATTCTGCAGTTCCGCAATTCTAGGCCACCATGAGGTGGAAAGGAATGGATCTGGACCCCTCTTCTGCCATTTTCTGGGCCCCTCTTCTGCCATGCGGGAGCTAGACTGGTGACTGGGAGTGGCTGCCGAGACCCTATAACACCGGTCCTGAAAGACCTGCATTGGCTCCCAGTACGTTTCCGAGCACAATTCAAAGTGTTGGTGCTGACCTTGAAAGCCCTAAACGGCCTCGGCCCTGTATACCTGAATGAGCGTCTCCACCCCCATTGTTCTGCCCAAACACTGAGGTCCAGTGCTGAGGGCCTTCTGGCGGTTCCCTCACTGCGAGAAGCAAAGCTACAGGGAACCAGGCAGAGGGCCTTCTCGGTGGTGGCACCCGCCCTGTGGAACGCCCTCCCACCAGATGTCAAAGAGAACAACAACTACCTGACGTTTAGAAGACATCTGAAGGCAGCCCTGTTCAGGGAAGTTTTTAATGTGTGACATTTTGATGTATTTTTAATCTTTGTTGGAAGCCGCCCAGAGTGGCTGGGGAAACCCAGCCAGATGGGCAGAGTACAAATAATAAATTATTATTATTATTATTATTATTATTATTATTATTATTATTATTATTATTATTATTTACACCTCCAGAGTCCGCCCCCCAGCTGCCTTCTGCCTCTTAGCGCCCACCTGGGGAATCCTCTCTGGGTAATGGTGTTCCCCAGCAGCCGACCCCTGCAATCCCTGATACCCCCCCCCGGGCCAAAACACCCTTTGGGGCATTCGTGCACTGCAAAGGGGTTGGACTAGATGACTCCCGGGGTCCCTTGCAAATCTAGAGTTCTACAATTCTGATCAAAGGGGGGGGGGAGGTTGAAACAACAACAAACATACACACCTTCTGGAGGCTCGTTGGATTCAGCTGCGTCTTGTCGATTATTTTTATAGCCACCTGGAAGAAATGAAATGCCAGAAAATCAGTCTGGTGAAAAAGTGGGGGTGGCTGGGGGCGGAGAGGGGGGGGAGAGAAAGGCCATGCAATTTTGGGAATTATAGGGACAGAACAACCTGAATTGTATCGAAATTGACTTATGAATGCTACTCGCCCAAAAATGAAAAGAAGCGGAAGTCCCAGCAAAGGAAGAACAGATTAAAAAACAACAACTTATGGAATATTTACAGATAAATTGCAAACAGATAAAAACACTGGCAGGGTTCTTGTAATAACCTGCAGTTTCATAAGAGTGTATATTTAAAGCAGATAATTAAATGAGCAAATCAAATCAATTTGGATACGCAGGAGGTGTTAAAAAAATACATTTAACGAACCACAGAAAGAGGGGGAAGGAAGTCAAACTCTGAAATGTTCAATTGATTGTAAAACTAATGATATGTATAAACTTGAAACGTATAAATAAAAACTTTTAAAAAGGCCATGCAATAGCTGGTTCCTACCAGCAATAATTCACTAAATCCTCCTTTCCAAAATCAGCCCCCCCCCCGGTGATTTCCACCTGCTCCTTCCTTTCTGCCTTTCCTCATTCTCCCTCCCCATCCCCATCTAGACTGCCCCCTCGCCACCTAAAGTCGCACCTGCATCCCACCTGCTCAAGACAGACGCACCTGAGGCTTGCTCCAGCCCTTCCTCACGGCTGCAGAAAACATCACCAAGGAGGATGCCGGGACGGTGTCCAATTAGTCCTGGGGCACAACCCCTCAGATCACCTCTCCCCAGGGCTGAAAGTGGCCCTGGGGTGCCTCACAGAGGACCCAGGACGCCATTTGCACATGCACTAAAAATGTTAACTGCTCTAACTCTCCCCGGCAGAAGGGTAAGCTGGGCAGGCGCTTGAATCTGTGCCTTGCAGACTTCGCATTCAGGCTGTGAGCACAGGACTGGCTCTTCTGATGCTGCTATGGAGCCTCCAGATTCAGGCGCAGTCTACGTAGATTCCCAGGTCCTTTGGGGCATTTGGCCACTGCGAGATGCTTTGGCCTGGTCCGGTAAGCTCTTCTTGTGCGGGACAATAAACTGAAGCCGATTTCTGGCCTTAAGTGAAATCTGAGGCTCTCCTCAGGATTGGCAACCCAGTTGTGGAACACACGCACGCACACAGGTCAGGCTGGCACCCACCTTGTGCAGCAGCAGGGACCAGGTGAAGACTGGCTTTCAGAAAGGCTGGGACCATATTGGTCTATGTGAGAAATTGACAGACCTGAGAGTACAGTCATACCTCATGTTACGTCCGCTTCATGTTACGTTCTTTCAGGTTACGTCCCACAGCGACCCAGAAGTACCAGAAAGGGTTACTTCCGGGTTTCGCCGCTCACGCATGCGCAGAAGCACAAAATGACGTAACGTGCATGCGCAAAAGCGGCGAATCACAACCCGCGCATGCGCAGAGGCGCCGCTGCGGGTTGCACTCTTTTCATGTTGCGAATGGGCCTCTGGAACGGATCCCTTTCGCAACCAGAGGTACCGCTGCATTTGGTTTTTCCGATAACTTGTTCTATGCATTGATTTGTGATAATCAGGGCCCTTGCAACAGAAGGCAGGGCGTGAGTTCTGGACAAACAAAGAAGCGACCCAGCTTCCCAGAGGCCCACCTAGCCTGGCATCCTGTTCTTGCAGATAGACTGCGCATGAAGCTGGAGGTTCCATGAGAAGATACAAAGAGCCGCCACCTCCAAAATTTGGCGGCGCGAGAACTGCGGCAACAGGAGGACTTTCAGCATCAGTCCGGGAACCAAGACTCAACAAGCGCCTTGCTATCTTAGGTGTCTGCTCAAGACATTTTGTACGAGAAGGCTTCCCTTGGAGTGTGACCGGAGTCATTTTATGGAATATTAACTGCTACAATTGCAGAAAGGGTTTTATTGCTCTTAGTTCACTGAGTTAGTAACCTTCCGCAGTTTATCTTGGCTTGTTCCGCACTGCTTCAGTAGGCTATGAGCTGGTTTATAAATCGGCAACCCCAGTCCTGAGAGGGGGACACAGTGACCCAGCCTTGCGGCAGCCCCCAAAACAAGGTTTCCTGCTGCAATGAGTGTTTTTAGGCTCCTGCCAAAGGCAACCTTCCCCCTTCTTTTTCCTCCAGAGACCCCTTCTGCCTCACCCACATAACAACAGCATATTACTACTTACGGTCACCTTCAGTTACGTGTCCTTTGGAATACGTCTGTGGCAAATCAGGAAGTGTTTTTCCAGGTTTCGCCGCATGCACAGAAGCGCTAAATTGCGCTGTGTGCATGCGCAGAACAAGGGCCCCCGGTTGCAAATTCCTCAGGATCCGTCCAGAGCTCCGGAACGGATCCCGTCAGCAACCCGAGGTACCACTGTATGTTGTACTTAAACCCAGAAAATATGTTTATGTGTGTGTATATGTGCAATTCAATATATTCTGTGCCGGTTAAGTAGCTGATTTTTGAATTTGCTGACCTGCTCTGTGTTCACCTGCTTGCATTTCGATGTTTCGAATGCTTGCTGTATGCTGGTGGGAAGTGGCCTGCGAGTGAGCCTAACTCATCCATCAATCAATCAATCAATCAATCAATCAATCAACCAACTCTTCTTGCCCATCCTTGCACCCCACCCCTTCCGGCCCCCGCTTACCTCCCTTCCTGTCAGGATGTGCCTGGCCAGCTTGACCTTGGCGAAATTGCCCTTTCCGATGGTCTTGAGGAGGCGGTAGTTGCCAATGTGAGGCTGCTCGTCGGCGCAGGAGGCGATGGAGTTGCGGCAGCGAGCGCCCAGAGAGCGGCTGGACCATGACGAACCCTTTTCCGAGCGGCTGCTGGCCAGGGTGGAGGGCTGCGGGGACAGCGGAGGCGTCGCCGGGGCGGGGGGCGGGTCGAGGGTGACCACCGGGCAGCGCTGGTGCTGGGGAGAAAAGGAAGACGGAGACGTTACATACGAAGGGGCAAAGGATATATCATTTCCCAGAATGCTTTTGTTATTTTGCATGTCCATCACCACATGGGATACAATATACAGTGGGCGTTCGGGTGATCCGTGCAGGATGCACATCCGCAACCCGCGTCTGTGCATGTGCAGGTTGCGATTCGGTGCTTCTGTGCATGCACAAAGCGTGCCTTAGTGCTTCTGCACATGTGCAACTGCCAAAACTTGGAAGTAACCTGTTCCGGTACTTCTGGGTTTCGGCAGTCCATAACCTGAAAAAATGCAACCTGAAGCGTCAGTAACTCGAGGTATGACTGTATAAGGTAAAGGTAAAGGACCCCTGACAGTTAAGTCCAGTCGTAGACGACTCTGGGGTGGCGTGCTCATCTCGCTTTACTGGCTGAGGGAGCTGACATTTGACTGCAGACAGCTTCCGGGTCGTGTGGCCAGCATCACTAAGCCGCTTCTAGCGAAACCAGAGCAGCGCACAGAAACACGGTTTACCTTCCTGCTGGAGCGGTACCTATTTATCTACTTGCACTTTGACATCCTTTCGAACTGCTAGGTTGGCAGGAACAGGGACCGAGCAACGGGAGCTCACCCCGTCGTGGGGATTCAAACCGCCGACCTTCTGATCGGCAAGCCCAAGAGGCTCAGTGGTTTAACCCACAGCACCACCCGCATACCTATTGATACAATATATAATGAGTGATATATAACGAGTTGAAAAAAAATTGTTTAAAATAACGTTTGTGGGGAAAAACCAGAACCTTTTTTTTACTAGGAATTCTAGATGCAGAATGATTATTCGTCTATGCAACGACACTACTGGCCCAGAGATGGAAAGAAGATAAAGTCCCGACCGGAGACGAATGGTTGATGAAGATGATGGACTATGCCGAAATGGCCCGGGAAAATCAGAAACCAGACAGGAACTTTAAGAAGGAATGGGGGGGGGGAATTACAATTTACTTAAGAGAACACTGTAAAACAACTAAAGACTTTGGCAGGATTAAAAATATATGATGCAATAGAAAATGTTTGGTAATGGAAACCATGGGGGTGGAGTCTAAGGATTCAGGAAATACTAAATGTTAATGATTATGATCAATGTTTGAATTTAAATGTGTAATGTGAAATTGAATAAAAGAGATTTAAAAAAAAAACACCACAAATGGGCAAAGGATTCAGAGCAGGGCCAGTCTGGCAGTTGGCCCTCTTCACGCTTCTCGATGTACATTTTGGGGAGCAGGGGGGTCATTCATAATGCCCACAAGCTCCAACCCCCCATTTTTTGCCAAATCTTCCTCCCCTCTGCCAACCAGTGCCACTGTAGCTGTCCAGGAGTTGGTGGGGTATAGTGTTAGGGTCGTAGGAACATTTTGACAGCTGCTTTGTACTAATTCACCAAACTCAGTATTGTCTGCTCTGACTGACAGCCGCAGCTCTCTCCCCAAGCCCTGCCTGGAGATGTCATGGAGTTTTGAATTCAGGACCATGCGTATCATAGCAGTGGTGCAGCAGATGGTCTTCTGGCTGCAGCAGCAAGGAGGGACACACAGACCCCGCCCGGAGATCACAGGAGAGAAAGAAACCAAGTCCTGTGCAACTCTCTGCCACTAGAGATCTGGCAGGCGCCTTCTGTGCCAACTTTTAGATGCCTACAGAACACATTTCTGTTCTGCCAGGCCTAGGCAGGCAATTAAGAATACATCTTCCCCACACCAGTTATTTGACACCTGTTTTAAAACTCTTAGCTTCTTTACGGATTTTATTAGATGGTTTTTGCGTTTGGCTGCCGCTAACTGCTTTGCTCGTGGGACGCGGGTGGCGCTGTGGGTTAAACCACAGAGCCTAGGACTTGCTGATCAGAAGGTCACCGGTTTGAACCCCCGCGATGGGGTGAGCTCCCGTTGCTCAGTCCCTGCTCCTGCCAACCTAGCAGTTCAAAAGCACGTCAAGTGCAAGTAAATAAATAGGTAGCACTCCGGCGGGAAGGTAAACGGCATTTCCGTGCGCTGCTCTGGTTCGCCAGAAGCGGCTTAGTCATGCTGGCCACATAACCCGGAAGCTGTATGCCGGCTCCCTCGGCCAGTAGAGCGAGATGAGCACCGCAACCCCAGAGTCGGCCACGACTGGACCTAATGGTCAAGGATCCCTTTACCCTTTACCTTAACTGCTTTGCTAACTTCCATACATCCCAGTAGTGATGTATGGAAGTGAGAGCTGGACCATAGAGAAGGCTGATCGGCAAATAATAGATGCTTTTGAATTATGGTGTTGGAGGAGACTCTTGAGAGTCCCATGGACTGCAAGAAGATCAAACCTCTCCATTCTGAAGGAAATCAGCCCTGAGTGCTCACGGGAAGGACAGATCCTGAAGCTGAGGCTCCAAGACTTTGGCCACCTCATGAGAAGAGAAGACTCCCTGGAAAAGACCCTGATGTTGGGAAAGATGGAGGGCACAAGGAGAAGTGGACGACAGAGGACAAGATGGTTGGATAGTGTTCTCGAAGCTACCAGGATGAGTTTGACCAAACTGCAGGAGGCAGTGGAAGACAGGAGTGCCTGGGCTGCTCTGGTCCAGGGGGTCACGAAGAGTCGGACACGACTAAATGACTAAACAAAACAAACAACTGCTTTAATACTTTCATATTCTTTGGCACAGTGGTGCACCAATATCTTTTATAAATACCGTATTTTTTGCACCATAACACTCACTTTTTTCCTCCTAGAAAGTAAGGGGAAATGTCTGTGCGTGTTATAGAGCGAATGCCTACGGATGACGGGGGGGTCTGCTGCAGTCGTGAGCAGAGGATCCATGGTTCCCCTTCCCTCCTCCGTGGCTCGCTTTGAAACAGCAAAGCGGGAGAAGAGCCGCCGAGTGGGGAGGAGAGAGGGACAGAGAGCCTGCTTCTTTAAAGGAGCAAAGCGGAAGAGGAGAGGAGCCGCTTACACAAGTGTAAGCTGCTCCTGTCCTGTCCGGTTGGTTCCTTTAAAGCAAGAAGGCTCTCTGTCCCTCTCTCCTCCCCACTCAGCTAGCTAAATAGCAGCAAAGTTTTTCAGCTCGCTAAGCCAGGGATGAGCAGGGAGGAGGGAGAAAAGCAGAGCCTGCTTGCTTTAAAGGAGCAAAGCGGGAGAGGAGAGGAGCCTTCTTCCCTTATACCCCTCTTCTTCATTATTAGCAGCATCCTTCTCCACCCACCCCACGCATGCTCCTTGTCCCTTGAGTGCTTTTCCTTCCCTCCCCACTTAAAACGTGGTTACAAAGGATCCTCAGGATTTTTGTATTGGGCTACTCCAAACTCACTGTCAGATCACATGTCTGTGGCCACAGCATGAACCACAAAAATCATACATCCACTGTTTCATTTAGAATATTTTTTTTCTTGTTTTCCTCCTCTAAAAACTACGTGCGTGTTATGGTCAGGTGCGTGTTATAGAGCGAAAAATACGGTAAATATCACGTTGGTCCTTGCGTGTGACCGTAAAATTACCCAGGCCCAGAGATGTGTCCTGTCAATCTACTAGTAGGTGACGCCCTCAAAACTACCTGTCCAAGGCCTTGGGTCCCATGATGAGAGAAAGATAGATATTCATTGAAGCCCATAGCTGTCAACTTACAGATTTGAAAATAAGGGACCAGCAGCCTCAAAAATAAGGGACCAGCAGCCAAAATAAGGGAGTTTAGTCAACCAGCAGCCAAACGAAGCCTCAAGCGGTGGTTCCCACAGCGCAGCAACCCGGCAAAGGGGATGCAGCAAGGAAAACCACCGTCACCTCTCCGCTGGGAAGCGCTGAGCAAAGGCGAGTCCCCAGGCAACGTGGCTGATTTGATCGGCACAAGGCACGCAAGCGTCATTCTTAGACTCCTTATTGGGTGAGCAACGCAGCCAAGCAACACAGCTGGAGCCTCCCTCCTCCCTGGCTGGCAGGGAGGGAGAGGAGCTGCTTCCTTTGAAACCCGGGAAATTTAAGGGACATCATCAATAAGGGACAGCAGCGGGACACGGCGCTGGGATAAGGGACTTTCCCACCAAATAAGGGACGGCTGACAGCTAAGTTGAAGCCCCCCCCCAACTCCAATTGATAATAAATTGCAAGGCAAGGTCAAAAGGTGTTGTTTGTGCCCGCTTGCGATCTCAGCACCGTTGGCGGGGCTGCAATTGCACCCGGCCCGGGTTCACGGAGGCATCCCGGCCTGGCAAGTCCACGTCCCAGAAAACTCCCCTGGGAGGCCGTTCGCCTTAACAAGCTTAGACAGCAAAAGATCTTTAAGTCCGAGGAGATTATGGAGATCAAGAGCCACAGCGATGCTTACGAGGCCCTATCTTAACCGCCTGGCACAGGCCGGGAGAGGAGGCTGCCGGGCGCCCCATCCCAGCTCCTGCCAAGGGGTGCCCCATCCCAGAGACCTTCCCCTTGGCAAGCCGGAGGAATCCCAGCACATAACATCATTTTAGGAATCAAGAAAACCTGGATTTGAATCTGCGAATCAGACACACACACTCTAAAAACGGGACCTACGGTTCGAAACTAGCTTCAAACAGACAACGCATTTTCAAAAATCAAATTCCAATGGGCACCCACAACCAGGAGATCATTTTAACTGTGGTTCTGAAATCCTACTCGAATTCAACAGAGCTTCTCCCATGGGTAAAGGTAAAGGTACCCCTGACCGTTAGGTCCAGTCGCGGAGAACTCTGGGTTGCGATTCAGTCCTTCCACGCATGTGCAAAGCACAATTTAGCGCTTCTGCGCATGCGCGACCACCAAAACCTGGAAGTAACCCGTTCCGGGTACTTTCGGGTTTCAGCGGTCCGTAACCTGAAAAAATGCAACCTGAAGCATCTATTACTCAAGGTATGACTGTATAAGGTAAAGGTACCACTGACCGGTAGGTCCAGTCACGGACAACTCTGGGGTTGCGTGTTCATCTCGCTCTATAGGCCGAGAGAGCCGGCATATTTCCGCAGACAGCTTCCGGGTCATGTGGCCAGCATGACTAAGCCACTTCTGGCGAACCAGAGCAGAGCACGGAAACGCCGTTTACCTTCCCACCAGAGCAGTCCCTATTTATCTACATACACTTTGATGTGCTTTCAAACCGCTAGGTTGGCAGGAGCAGGGACCGAGCAACGGGAGCTCACCCCGTCGTGTGGATTTGAACCGCTGACCTTCTGATCGGCAAGTCCTAGGCTCTGTGTTTTAACCCACAGCGCCACCCGCGTCCCCTTTCTCCCACGAGTAAAGGTAAAGGGACCCCTGACCTTTAGGTCCAGTTGCGACTGACTCTGGGGTTGCGGCGCTCATCTCGCTTTATTGGCCGAGGGAGCCAGCGTACAGCTTCCGGGTCATGTGGCCAGCATGACTAAGTCGCTTCTGGCGAACCAGAGCAGCACACAGAAACGCTGTTTACCTTCCCACTGGAGTGGTACCTCTTTATCTACTTGCACTTTGACGTGCTTTCGAACTGCTAGGTTGGCAGGAGCAGGGACCGAGCAACAGGAGCTCACCCCATCGTGGGGGTTCGAACCGCCGACCTTCTGATTGGCAAGCCCTAGGCTCTGTGGTTTAACCCATAGCGCCACTCGCGTCCCCTTTCTCCTGTGGACACTTTGGGTTAAACCTCAGATGGGAAAAATAAGCTTAGGAGCTCTTTCTGGAGTGGCAGATGAGAAAGGGACACACACACACACACACATACACACACACACTGATCCCCAGTGGGTTTGCCAACCGACCGCTTCGCTCCTTTTGACTCAGCCTTGTCTGCGGAAAGGGGGAAGAAAAATCTCCACCAACCAGTTATGAATCCAGGCCTGCGGAAGGCAAGCCTGGCTCTCCCGAAAATTGGCGAGCAAAGAGAGTGGGTTGGTATGAAAACCAACCTGAAAGGCAGGGCGCAGCCACAAAGCCCGGCTGGTTCGCAGGAAAGAGAAAAGGCGGGTTCCCTTTTGTCCCATCTGAGGGAAGCTTGATGAGAGGTGGAAAGGTGCTTATTAGGATCCCAGCCAGGTTCAGCACCACTTGCCACCCTGATAGAGCTAGGAGAAGGCCAGCACTTGGGGTCTTCACAAGTGAAGAGCTTGCAGGATCAGGCCAATGGCCCAGCTGGTCCAGCCTCCTGTTCTCCCAGTGGCCAGCCAGGTTCCTGGGAGAAAACAGGAAAGCAGGACTTGAACACAGGACCACTCTGCTCCCTCTTGTGGATTCCAGAAACTGGGATTCAGAAGCACGGCTGCCTCCAACTGCAGACTGGCATCATGGCAGGTAGCCATTGGTAGCACTCCCCCCTAATCCTCTTTTAAAGCAATCTAGGTTGGCGGGCTTCCCTGCCTCCTCTTGTGGCAGTGAGTTCCACAGTTCAACTCTGCACTGCTTCCTTTTTTTCCTGCCCAAGGAAGCTGCCATTTATCACGTCCCTCTGCTATTATTCGTTTATTAATTGTATTTATATCCCCGTTGGCTTTCTCCATGGAGTTTTCTTGGCAGGGATACTGGAGTGGCTTGCCGGTTCCTGCTCCAGGTGGATCATGTTGGGTCAAAACTCTCCACTATGACCTGTCCGTTTTGGGTGGCCCTGTAGGGCATAGCTCATGGCTTCTCTGAGTTATTCAAGGCCCTTCACCACAACAAGGCAGTGATCCATGAAGGGCGCAAAATATGGTCTGAAGCTCAACATCAAAAAAACAAAGATCATGGCCACTGGGCCCATCACCTCCTGGCAAATAGAAGGGGAAGAAATGGAAGCAGTGAGAGATTTTACTTTCTTGGGCTCCATGATCACTGCAGATGGTGACAGCAGCCACGAAATTAAAAGACGCCTACTTCTTGGGAGAAAAGCGATGACAAACCTAGGCAGCATCTTAAAAAGCAGAGGCATCACCTTGCCTACAAAGGTCCGTATAGTTAAAGTACTTTTCCCAGTAGTGATGTATGGAAGTGAGAGCTGGACCATAAAGAAGGCTGATTGGCAAAGAATGGATGCTTTTGATTTATGGTGCTGGAGGAGACTCTTGAGAGTCCCATGGACTGCCAGAAGATCAAACCTCTCCATTCTGAAGGAAATCAGCCCTGAGTGCTCACTGGAAGGACAGATCCTGAAGCTGAGGCTCCAAGACTTTGGCCACCTCAGGAGAAGAGAAGACTCCCTGGAAAAGACCCTGATGCTGGGAAAGATGGAGGGCACAAGGAGAAGGGGACGACAGAGGACGAGATGGTGGGACAGTGTTCTCGAAGCTACCAGCATGAGTTTGACCAAACTGCGGGAGGCAGAGGAAGACAGGAGTGCCTGGCATGCTCTGGTCCAGGGGGTCACGAAGAGTCGGACACAACTAAACAACAATTGTATTTATATCCCATCCTCTTCACCCAAGGAGATCAGGGTGGTGTACATTGCTGTCCCCCTCTCTTCAATGAATCCCCCACAACAACCCTGTGAGGTAGGTTGGGCTGAGAGGCAGGGAGCGGCCCCCAAGGTCACTTCTGGGCCAAGCAGAGATTTGAACCCTGGTGTCTCCCGGGTCCTACTCCTGACACTCTCACCACTGAACCACACTGCCTCTCGAACCCAGTGATGCTTACCCAGACTGGCAGCTGCTCCCCAGGGTTTCAGGCAGAAGAGGACTTTTTTTTGAAGCCCCACCCGGATGTTGAACCTGGGCCCTTCAGCATACAAAGCCACAAGTCACACAAACATCCCCAAAGGCCTTGAAGCCTCCACCTCACAGCTGCCTCTTGATTATAAGCTCGGTCGGCAGAGCATGAAATTCTTAATCTCTGGGTTGCGGGTTTGAGCCCCATGTTGGGCAAAAAAAAAATCCTGCCTTGGAGCGGGTTGGACTAGATGACCCTCCTGGTCCCTTTCCGACCCTACAATTCTATGATTCTATTATGCCCGTTGGCAGCAGGGGAGACTTTCCCATCCTGGTTCCATTCAGCTGTTGTTGGACTACAATTCCCATCATGCCTCTGGGCATGCCAGTTAGGGCTGATGGGAGTTGTAGTTCCAAACATCTGGTGAGGGTGAGGGTTAGGCTAGAACATGGATAGGCAAACTAAGGCCTGGGGGCCGGATCCGACCCAATCGCCTTCTAAATCCGGCCCGCGGATGTTCTGGGAATCAGCATGTTTTTACAAGAGTAGAATGTGTGCTTTTATTTAAAATGCACCTCTGGGTTATTTGTGGGGCGTAGGAATTCGTTCATTATTTTTTTCCAAAATATAGTCCGGCCCCCCACAAGGTCTGAGGGACAGTGGACCGGCCCCCTGCTGAAAAAGTTTGCTGACCCCTGGACTAGAACCAAGGCATAGATTCACATCTACGTTCCATCCCACTTTCGAACTTGTTTGAACAAGCAAAAGGAGGCTTCGGTAGAAGCCTGGCAGATAAACCGAGTGCTCGTCTTTGCCCCTATAATAACCCAGGACAGTCACAGAATCACAGAGGCACCCCAAGAGTCATCTAGACCACCCCCCTGCAACGCAGTCCTCTCCTGCTTGGTTTGCCGCAGGACCACATAGTTGCAAAGTTGATTTTATTTTATTTTATTTAGTGGGTCCTGCTCAGCTGGCTTTAGAAGCAGCCTTAGATGTTGACACTTCAGCAAGTAAAACTTTTCCATGCACAGAGAAAAAGGGGCAGGAAAAGCTTCACCAGGTAAGCTATCTGCGTCTCAGGCAGCTGGTAACAGCACAGGAGCAAAGCGAGCAAAAATGTTGGCAACCCTACATGTATTTTTTTGGGGGTGTCACAGGAAAGAGAAACCCTGGTAGAGCCTGTCTCCTCCTTACAGCTGCCTGCCAACACTTGCGAGAAGGAGGGAGACCAGAATAGACGAGGCCTGAAGTCCTAGGAGAAATAGTTGAAAAGGTTGGGTTATGTTTGGGCTAGGAAACAGACGATTAAGATGGGGGGGGGGAATATTTAACACATTTATCCCCTGCCTCTCCTCCAAGAGCTCAAAGGGGCGGACGAAGACGAAACCATCAATTAACAGTTAAAAACATCCCTTGGAATTTAACGCTGAAACAAGAGGAGGAAGTAAAGGCAGCCAAACGCAAGCCCACTTGATGTGGGAGGTATACTGGTTCTGGATACAGAGGTTCTATTCTTAGCCATCATGACTAATAGGCATCGACAGACATTGTCCTTTATGACTTTGTCTACATTTTTTCAAGAGAGGCAGAGCCACCAAAGGAAGCAGCCGCCACGACGTCCTGTGGGAGATGACTTGGTTTCGTGGCATCCGAATTTCCTTTCGGCGGTCTCGAATCTGCTGCTACGACACAAGGAGACCCTCCCCGTTCGCCCCAGCACAGGGCAAGAGCAGGCTTGCCCCTCTGGGTTGCCCTCCGGGGGCAGAAGGAGAACCAAAAGAGGGCGAATGTGGCAGGGAAGCAGATTTCAGCTCAACGTTCGTATTTTGGCTAAACGTTAAACAGTGGAACTCCCTGCCACAGGATTCAGTGGTGGCCACCAACCTAGACAGCTTTAAAAGAGGAAAGGGGAAATTCATGGAGAAGGAGGGGGCAGAAATGCTTCTGAATTCCAGTTGCTGGAAATCACAGAAGGAGAAAGCTCTTGGGGGGCAGGGGGCGGGCGGGTGTGGAGGACTCCCTGGTCCTGAATGGGCCCCTGAAGGACCAGATGCGCAGACTGGGAGTCATTCTGGACTCACAGCTGTCCATGGAGGCGCAGGTCAATTCTGTGTCCAGGGCAGCTGTCTGCCAGCTTCATCTGGTACGCAGGATGAGACCCTCGCTGCCGGCGGACTTTCTGGCCAGAGTGGTGCATGCTCTGGTTATCTCCCGCTTGGACTACAGCAATGCGCTCTATGTGGCATTAATCTATCCTGAGATTAAGAGCCTGGCACTCTATGGACTGAACTATGTGTCTACCATCCCAGGCCAGGTGGGGCCACCTGAAGAGGCTGCTGGATCAGGCCAGAGGGCCATCTAGTCCAGCATCGTGTTCCCTCAGGGGCCAACCAGATGCCCTAGTAGGAAACCTGCAAGCAGGATCCAATAATAATAATAATAATTTATTATTTGTACCCCGCCCATCTGGCTGGGCTTCCCCAGCCACTCTGGGCGGCTTCCAACAAAGATTAAAAAATACATTAAAATGTTGCACATTAAAAACTTCCCTGAACAGGGCTGCCTTCAGATGTCTTCTAAACGTCAGGTAGTTGTTTATCTCTTTGATATCTGGTGGGAGGGCATTCCACAGGGCGGGTGCCACTACCAAGAAGGCCCTCTGCCTGGTTCCCTGTAACTTGGCTTCTTGCAATGAGGGAACCGCCAGAGCGGGACCTCAGTGTCTGGGATGGACAATGGGGGTGGAGACGCTAGTTCAGGTATACTGGGCCTTTGAGGCCATTTAGGGCTTTCAAAGTCAGCACCAACACTTTGAATTGTGCTCAGAAACATACTGGGAGCCAATGTAAGTCTTTCAAGTCCGGTGTTATATGGTCTCGGCGGCCGCCCCCAGTCACCAGTTTAGCTGCCACATTCTGGATTAGTTGTAGTTTCCGGGTCACCTTCAAAGGAAGCCCCACGTAGAGCGCATTGCAGTAGTCCAAGCTGAACTATGGAAAATGTGGAGCAAGAAGTGTCAGCCCAGGGTGTTTTGCTCCCTGAGAAGGGCAAGATGGTGCCCACCCGTTCTCAATTCCACATGTGGAAGCCAACTGGACCAGCAGTTGCATCTTCTTTCAGCCCTGGTGGTGAGGTAGCCTTACTCTGACCCCTAACCATGCACAATTGACAGGGAAGTTTAGGAGGAACGGCTGGGTGGGTGGGGGTTGTCAACAGGTCCACCCCCTCTCCAGCAGTTGCTGTCTGAGGGGGTCGGTCCTAGGAGTCTGATCAGATGAACCCACCGGTACTTGCTGTCGCTCTTCATTCTATGCCTCCGGGCAGATAAATGACCCCCCAAATGCCATCAACCCATAGCTGTCAAGTGTCCCTTATTTGAAGGGACAGTCCCTTATTCCAGCACCATGTCCCGCTGCTGTCCCTTATTGATGGATGTCCCTTAAATTTCAAAGGAAGCAGCTCCTCTCCCTCCCTCCCTGCCAGCCGGCCAGGGAGGAGGGAGGCTCCAACTGTGTTGCTTGGCTGTGTTGCTCACCCAATAAGAAGTCTAAGAACGACTGGGGGGTGGAGCTTGCATGCCTCGTGTGTGGCTAGTTAATGCAAGCTGAGGGAGTTTTTGAATGCTGGACACCATCTTGTTGCACGTGCTGCTGCAAACTTTGCAGTGCAAAGCCAGGCTGGGGAGCCATCTTAAGTTGAGGCTGCATAGGCCTTGTGGTGCATGTGGTTCAGATTCTATTCAGTTGAACCTCTGGTTACAAAGTTGGTTCAACAGTGTTCTTGAAGCTACCAGCATGAGTTTGACCAGACTGCAGGAGGACAGGAAGACTGGAGTGCCTGGAACAGGTGAGGTTGCAGGTCCCTTATTTTCAAGGCTGCTGGTCCCTTATTTTCAAGGCTGCTGGTCCCTTATTTTCAAATCTGTAAGTTGACAGCTATGCATTAACCCCACCGCTGAATCACTGCGGAGTATTCCCACCCAAAACTGCATTATGGCCGCTAGATATCTTCAAATGCGCTCTCTGTCCCTGCCACCTAATCAAATTAAACGACAGCCATCCCCTTCACCCTTCGCTGAGCCCAGAACCTGCTCATGTTGATGCTTCCAAAGGCCTAGACCAGGCACCCCCAAACTCAGCCCTCCAGCTGTTTTGGGACTACAACTCCCATCATCCCAAGCTAACAGGACCAGTGGTCAGGGATGATGGGAACTGTAGTCCCAAATCAACTGGAGGGCTGTGTTTGGGGATGCCTGGCCTAGACAAACCCCCAAACACCCCATGGCACTAAGGGGGCAAAGTACCAGGTGGGGGGGAAAGCTGCATCTCAGAAATCCAACTTGGGGGTGTAAGAATTTGTTAGCAGGTGTGTGGCCGTATAATAAAATGTTTGATTGATTGATTGACATGAGAAGCTGAGAGGAGCCTGATGGATGTATCAAGCCAATGGCCCAACCATCTAATCCAGCATTCTGTTCTCACCTGTGGCTACCAGGTGCCTCCGAAAAGCCTCAATGACTCCTCCCCTCCTCTGACCGGCCAGGTAAGCAGAACATAGCCATTGTGGTGAGCAGCCATCGATAGCCTTATCCCGAATTAATCAGCCTAATCCTATTTTAAAACCACTTACGTATTTATACCTGGTTTTCTAAAACAGGGTTTCAAAGCGGCTAACACTTGTACGACAATTGAAAAGCAAAAGGAACGTCAGCGGTCGACGCAGCACTAAAAATCATATTCACAGGATCGTGGAAGGGAACCCAAGGATCATCTAGTCCAACCCCGGCAATTCAAGAATCACAAATAATCCCTGACAGGTGGCCGTCCAACCTCTGCTTGCAAATCTCCAGTGATGGAGAGCCCTCTATTAAAAGCTGTAAACACAGGAGGCAGATAAAGCCACATCACTGTTGGCCAAATTGGCTGGGGGAAATGAAATTTTTTTTTTCAGGTTGGCCCCAAAATCTCACAAAATCTCGCTGGAACCCCTCAGCGGGTGGGGAGCCACTCCCCCCCCGAAGGAACGACCTCAAAGGCTGAGTGGGAGCAGGCGCCCTTTCGATACTCCTTAGGGAATGAGAGGATGGCAACATTTCCTGCATTGCAAAGGGGTTGGACTAGATGTCCTTTGGGTGGCTTCCAAAGCTAAAACTCTATGAAACCTGCTGCCTAGTTTCAAAACAGGCAAGCATGAATCGGACAAGACTCGCCCCTTCCCAAACTGATATTATTCCAGCAGGAACCGTAAATGGAAATGTTGTCAGCGTCCCCGTGAAGACCAGAGGAATCTGTGCAAGCAAATTTTGTCTCAAAAGGACACATTGCAACACACACACACACACACACACACACACACACCGGCCTTCCCTTCTCCGCACACACAAAGGAACCCTTTTCTGCCCCATTTCTTCCTTGAGTGGACCGAACGAGAGAGCCGGGAGGCGCATTTTTCTGCCTCAGAAGGCGCTTTCTCTGAGCGTGGCGGAGAAGGCAGACCCGGCGCAGGGAGGCAAGCTGTGCTGCAGCCACCAGTCGCTCTGTTCACCGCACAGCGGAGGACGGTAAATCCCACAAGAGCGTTTGTGTGAAGGATCAGGGCCTGGGCTTGGAGCCCTGAGCCTGTTGCTGATCTCCACGAGGTCAGTCAGCAAGAAGTTCCGGGCTGGGCAAACAAAGGGAGAGATAGCCATCCTTGCAATGGTTATTTTCAAAGCAAGCCATCTTGATAAGGGCTCTGCTCTGAGGCTCGTGGTCTGTGGCCGACGAGCCCGGTCCCAAGGCCACTCGCTCCCATCCCATACGTTTCCGAGCACAATTCAAAGTGTTGGTGTTGACCTTGAAAGCCCTAAACGGCCTCGGTCTAGTATATCTGAAGGAGCGTCTCCTCCCCCATCTTTCTGCCCGGACACTGAGGTCCAGCTCCGAGGGCCTTCTGGCGATTCCCTCATTGCAAGAAGCCAAGTTACAGGGAACCAGGCAGAGGGCCTTTTTGGTAGTGGCGCCCACCCTGTGGAACGCCCTCCCACCAGATGTCAAAGAGAAAAACAACTACCTGGCATTCAGAAGACATCTGAAGGGAAGTTTTTAATGTGTGACACCTTAGTGTATTTTTGGTCTTTGTGGAAGCCGCCCAGAGTGCTTGGGGAAGCCCACCCAGATGGGCGGGGTACAAAAATAACAAATTATTAATTATTATTATTATTACTATTATTATCATCATCCTGTTCCTAAATGTGTTTGGAAAAGGAGGGAAAGGAGAACACAAAAACAGGCCACAGGACAATCAAATCCAGGATCCTGGTCTCACAGTGGCCAACCAGATGCCCTGATGGGAACCTGGCCATCAGGATTTGAGCACTGGGCTTTCTAGCAACTGGTATTGCTGCTGCCTCCGACTGTGGAGGCCAGAGGATATCCATCCTGGCTGGTAGCCATCGATAGCCCTCTCTTCCTCAATGAATTTGTCTCATCCTCTTTTTAAAGCCATCTAGGCTGGTGGCAGGGAGTTCCGCAGTTTAACTACATGCTCTATTTTACCTGTGTGGAATCTTCCACATGCAGCTTCTGTTAAAGGTAAAGGGACCCCTGACCATTAGCTCCAGTCGTGGCCGACTCTGGGGTTGCGGCGCTCATCTCGCTTTACTGGCCGAGGGAGCCGGCGTACAGCTTCCGGGTCATGTGGCCAGCATGACTAAGCCACTTCTGGCAAACCAGAGCAGCGCACGGAAACGCCGTTTACCTTCCTGCCAGAGCGGTACCTATTTATCTACTTGCATGGATGTGCTTTTGAACTGCTAGGTTGGCAGGAGCAGGAACCGAGCAATGGGAGCTCACCCTGTTGCGGGGATTTGAACCACCGACCTTCTGATCGGCAAGTCCTAGGCTCTGTGGTTTAACCCCCAGCGCCACCCGCGTCCCGCAGCTTCTGTAACATCATCATTAAAAATGCTAGGGGGGGAAATACACATAATCATGTAAAGCAACATTTAAAACTAGAGATTCCGAAATCCCACTTTCTTAAAAAGGTAATTGTTGTGTATTAAGTCATAGTGACATATTTGTGTATCGACCTCAAAGGAAATTGAGCTGGATAAATCGCTGACTGGCAGATGCACTGGAGAGTGACTGCCTTCTCTTTCCTTGTGTTTTAAGTCCACCTCTCTCTCTCTCTCTGCATATACCTAACAGCCAGTACAAGGCTCGCTTGCAAAACAACTTTGCTAATCCTGAGCAGCTATGCACCTCAGCTCTTGCAAGGGCAGCTTAAGGTAGGGCTTGCCAGAATCAAGCTGTCATGACAGCTGCAACTGGCTGGTGTTGCCGCTTTTGCAGGTGGCAGAGAAAGAGGGTGGGGACTGGGGAGCATTCAGAGGTCAGCAATGTCACACAAAGGAACAAGGAAGGAAGCGCTAAGGCAGGCAGCCTCTGCGTCACACAGGTCACCTAGCCGCGCACCCAGCCGGCAGCCTATTAACCGCACAAGGTGGTTCTTAGGACCACTGCCAGGTCGGCTCCACTGGTTGTGGCAGCTGCGGCCACGACCTCTCTGAGCTCCCCGAAAACTCGCTGCAATCCCACAACAACAATCCCAACAACATCACACACACCATCTCGGGACTATTTAATTGCTCATCGTCTAACATTGTATATGCCATCAAATGCCAACAGTGTCCTTCAGCTCTCTATATTGGACAAACAGGCCAAACCTTACGCCAAAGAATAAACGGACATAAATCGGACATCAAGAATCACAAGACAGAGAAACCAGTAGGAGAACACTTCAATCTCCCAGGACATTCTATACAAGATCTCAAAGTAGCTGTTTTACTACAAAGGAATTTCAGAAATAGACTGGAAAGAGAAGCTGCTGAATTGCAACTCATTACCAAACTTAAAACCATGGAGAGACCTGGTCTGAACAAAGACATTGGATTCTTATCTCATTATACATGACAAAGCCATTTTTCACCTTCTCACCCCTTGCTTTTTCCTGTAAGACCTATTGCAGTTGTTAAGAGTCGTCAACAGGCTCATCACAGCTATCTGCCAATCACCCATTCCCACCACCCTTCTGAGTAATACCCCTCCCCACCTTCTCACTATATAGAAGGATCTGGCAACTTCTGTTTCAGTGTATCTGAAGAAGTGTGCATGCACACGAAAGCTCATACCAAGAACTAACTTAGTTGGTCTTTAAGGTGCTACTGGAAGGAAAAAAAATTTTTGCAATCCCACCGTAAAACTCTGCAGCTAGCAGCTCCTTCCTGGAGAAAGAACAGCAGCATCTTCGACTGGTGGTTCATAGGGCCGATCCTGAGCTCAGGGCGTGCGCTCCCTTGCCATGGGTCTCTCAGGAGGAGCGAGGGCAGGCGATGATGCAACCAAGAGAAAACAGCCATTTCAAACCTCCTTGGCCTAAGAACCCAGAAAGAGCCTGGTTCCTAGTCCAGCATCCCTTTCTCACAGTGGCCAAATACCCCTAAGACCCTAGAACTATATTATAATGGAACCTCCAGGTCCAGAAGAAATCTATCTAGACTGGGCAGCTTCCAACAGGACACGAAAATACAATAAACTATTAGATTGAGGGCACAAGGACAGAGGACAAGATGGTGGGACAGTGTTCTCGAAGCTACCAACATGAGTTTGACCAAACTGCAGGAGGCAGTGGAAGACAGGAGTGCCTGGCGTGCTCTGGTCCAGGGGGTCACGAAGAGGCAGACACGACGAAGCGACTAAACAACAACAATTAAACATTAAAAGCTTAAAAGGGCTGCCTTCAGATGTCTTCTAAATGTCAAATAGTCGTTTATTTCCTTGACATCTGATGGAAGGAAATTCCACAGGGTGGGTGCCACCACCGAGAAGGCCCTCTGCCTGGTTCCCTGTAACCTCGCTTCTTGCAGAAAGGGAACCGCCAGAAGGCCCTCGGAGCTGGACCTCAGGGTCCGAGCAGAAAGATGGAGGTGGAGACGCTCCTTCAGGTCTACAGGGCCGAGGCCGTTTAGGGCTTTAAAGGTCAGCACCAACACTTTGAATTGTGCTCGGAAACGTACTGGGAGCCAATATAGGTCTCTCAGGACCAGTGTTATGTGGTCTCGGCAGCCGCTCCCAGTCACCAGTCTAGCTGCCGCATTCTGGATTAGTTGTAGTTACCTTTAAAGGTAGCCCCACATTGCAGTAGTCCAAGTGAGAGATAACTCACATTAAGTGTCCTGTTCTAATAATAATAATAGACTATGACCCTACCGGCTAAACAGAGCAGGGATAGCTGTGTTGCTGTTGCCATACTGACTCGAACCACTGGTCCATCAAGTCCAGAACTGCTTGCTCCCACAGGCTCCCTGGGGTCTCTTGCAGATGCCAAAGTTCGAGTTTGTTGCTTTCTGCATGCCAAGCAGCTGTTCAGCCACTGAGTCCCCAGAGGGAGGTACTCCTGTTCTGAAACCTCAGCTACATCTAATTTGTCTGGTGGTACGGAGGCTGTCCTTAGTGGCTGTCATGGGAGAGAGATAACCACCTTCCGAGGGAGTCTGTTGGACAGGGAAATGGACTTAGTGGGAAAGTTTTTAAGCAGAGGGAGGATGGCCATCTGTCTGAGATTCCTGCATTGCAGCGGGCGGGACTAGATGCCCCTTGGGGACCCTTCCAAACGTACAATTTGATGATTCTATTACCTCTGTGCATGGCCTGAGACACCTGCCCCTTTACCAATACAGTGGTGCCTCGCAAGACGAATGCCTCGCAAAACGAAAAACTCGCAAGACGAAAGAGTTTTCCGTTTTTGAGTCGTTCCGCAAGACGAATTTCCCTATGGGCTTGCTTCGCAAGAAGAAAGCCCATAGGGAAATCTCCGGGGACCTCTTTTAAATGCTGGCCATCGGGAGCAAAGCCTTTCGCCCCCCGCCGGCCTTCAGAAGAGGTCGTGGACCTCTTCTGAAGGCCGGCGGGGGGCAAAAGTCTTTGCTCCCCCCCGCCTGCCTTCCCGGGACAGCGGAGACTTCGCTGCCGACCCCCAGCATTTTAAAATCTCCCCGGGACAGCGGAGAAGTCTCCGCTGTCCTGGGGGCTTTTAAAATGCTGGCGGTCGGGAGGAAAGCCCTCCTGTCCCCGGAGCTTGCGGGGTGGGAGGTGGGGAGAAGGGCTTTTCTTCCCACCGCCAGCCTTCAGAACAGCCTTCTGAAGGCTGGCGGTGGGAAGAAAAGCCCTTGTCCCCCCCCCAGCCTTCAGAAGAGGTCGGGGGACAGACTGTCCCTGGACCTGGTCTGAAGGCGGTTTCCATAGGAACGCATTGATTGCTTTTCAATGCATTCCTATGGGAAACCGTGCTTCGCAAGACGAAAAACTCGCAAGAAGAAAAAACTTGCGGAACGAATTAATTTCGTCTTGCGAGGCACCACTGTACAGTGGACACTCGGGTTGCGAACGTGATCCGTGCGGGATGCACGTTTGCAACCCGCAGCGTTCGCAACCTGCGTCTGCACATGCGTGGGTTGAGATTCGGCACCTCTGCGCATGTGCAAAGCGCGATTTAGCGCTTCTGCGCATGCGCAACCGCCGAAACCTGGAAGTAACCTGTTCTGGTACTTCCAGGTTTCGGCAGTCTGCCACCCGAAAAAACGCAACCTGAAGCGGCTGTAACCTGAGGTATGACTGTACCCACGATGCCCAAGGTGGTGCCCACCAAGCTGGGCACAGCCTACCAGCCACTGAGAGCCAGTGTGGGGCAGTGGTTAGAGTCAGACTAGGACTTGGGAGAGGTAAAGGTAAAGGGACCCCTGACCATTAGGTCCAGTCGTGGCCGACTCTGGGGTTGCGGCGTTCATCTCGCTTTATTGGCCGAGGGAGCCGGCGTACAGCTTCCGGGTCATGTGGCCAGCAGGACTAAGCCGCTTCTGGTGAACCAGAGCAGCGCACGGAAACGCCGTTTACCTTCCCGCTGGAGCGGTACCTATTTATCTACTTCCACTTTGACAGGCTTTCGAACTGCTAGGTGGGCAGGAGGAGGACCGAGCAACGGGAACTCACCCCGTCGCAGGGATTCGAACCGCCGACCTTCTGATTGGCAAGTCCAAGAGGCGCAGTGGTTTAACCCACAGCACCACCCGCGTCCCTTGGATTTGGGAGAGAGCAGAGTTCAAATCCCGCCCCACGCACAATTTAGGCCACGAAACTGACTGGGTGGCCTAGGTGATGCCCGTCACGGTATCTCTCAGTCTAACCTACCTCACAGGGTTGTCGTGAAGAAGACATGGGGAGGAGGGGAGCGATGTGCGCTCACCTTGAGCTCCTAGGAGGGGGGCCAAGTGGGCTATAAATGCAATACAGAAATAAATAAATAACCTCGTCTTTTTTTCTGCCTGCCTGGGATTTTTTTGGGGGGGGGAGCGTAAGAGGTTCTCTCTGCGATGCAGAAAGCCACACTACGCTTTGCATTTTGCTCGGTCGACAGGCCCGGGGGAGGGGGGGGGAGCTTTCAAAAGGCCATTTTCCCACCAGCGGTGAAGGTTTATCTGGGAAGAAGCATCCCCAACAATGCGCAACTCATCGGTTTACTTGTTTCCAATGAGAACAATGCGCCTTTCTGTGACCCATTACGCACTGTGCTCTGGGGCAGCGGAGATTGCTTTGGG